>NW_024714177.1:6548747-6951247 GCF_018991925.1 Homarus americanus | reverse complement strand
GGGAAGAGAGAACAGGAGACAACATAAATCAGTAATGTGTGTGTGTGTGTGTGTGTGTGTGTGTGTGTGTGTGTGTGTGTGTGTGTGTGTGTGTGTGTGTGTGTGTGTGTGTACGTGAATTGCTCTCTTCAATGTCCTTCACTTTCTCCTTTGTGTTAACTCCCCGTCTCTCTCCTCTCTTTTTTTTTCCTCCTCATGTGCCACTGGTTCCACACACACACACACACACACACACACACACACACACACACACACACACACACACACACACACACACACACACACACACACACACACGTACGTGACGAGTATCAAATGTAACACCCAGTGCCAAATGTAACACCCAGTGCTAGATGTAACACCCAGTGCTAGATGTAACACCTAGTGCCAGATGTAACACCCAGTGCCAGATGTAACACCCAGTGTCAGATGTAACACCCAGTGCCAAATGTAACACCCAGTGCCAGATGTAACACCCAGTACCGAGAGTAACACCCCGTGCTTAATACTTTAAGTGGCAATACAAAAAATATACAGTACATATCAGTAGCTCACACAAGTATTCCAACTGGCAATACTCAGCTTCAAAAATAAGAGTATTACAAATATCTGTATATACAGTAACTGTTCATGTGAATTGGTTACTCATAGTGAGGAACGGATAAAGGATAGCGAGCTTAGGGTGTGTGTGTGTGTGTGTGTGTGTGTGTGTGTGTGTGTGTGTGTGTGTGTGTGTGTGTGTGTCCTACAAAAGGCGACGTCACATAAACTTTGTCAAGGATTAAAACCGAATATAACTACCACACACACATACATACAATGGCGTTAATATTAGAATTAAAACACATTTGTAGGCAGAGGGAGTACAGTACATGATGAGGTTAAAGACACCCACGACACGACATCCGGGAGAGCTCAAGAGAATGATAATCACTGCACTGACACGTCAAGCATTCAGAAGGAGATAAAAACTCAATAGAGTGCAATCGTTGAGCACAGACTTGGGAACTTGAATGCACTGATTTTTTTTCCACTATGACTTATGCACATGATTAGTCTGTATAATATTTTGCCATTGTGTATATCATATTGTTCTAAAGATTTTGTTTAGCCTACTGCTTGCTATATACAGTTCTATAACAAAACAAATTCTAAAAAAAAAAATCTTGTTTCTGTAGTAATGTATATATATACCGGTAGAAATTTGAGTCTTATTTGTTTTGGTGAGAATAAATTAATTAAAATGTGCATATTTCTACGTATGTGAGAATAATGAATTATAATTTCTATATCAATGTATACATCTTGTGCCCCGGTTAGGTTAGGTTAGGTCCCGGTGTTTATGTCAGAGTTTGGGTTAGGTTAGGTCCCGGTGTTTATGTCAGAGTTTGGGTTAGGTTAGGTCCCGGTGTTTATGTCAGAGTTTGGGTTAGGTTAGGTTAGGTCCCGGTGTTTATGTCAAGAGTTTGGGTTAGGTTAGGTTAGGTCCCGGTGTTAATGTCAGAGTTTGGGTTAGGTTAGGTTAGGTCCCGGTGTCAGAGTTTGGGTTAGGTTAGGTCCCGGTGTTTATGTCAGAGTTTGGGTTGTTTGGGTTAGGTTAGGTCCCGGTGTTTATGTCAGAGTTTGGGTTAGGTTAGGTTAGGTCCCGGTGTTTATGTCAAGAGTTTGGGTTAGGTTAGGTTAAGTTAGATTAATAACAGATTATAAAGTGTGTTCGGCTTCTCAATTTACTACCCCCTCACCCCCCCCCAAAAAAAAATAATAATAAAATAATAATAATAATAAATAAATAAATTGTCGGTGAAAAAAAGCAAGTTGGGGTTCTAAACAAGTGGAACCCATCGTGAGGGTGAGTGTATAGCGTTGGGCTGATGGGGTGAGACGGAAGAATGGGACAGGTAAAAGGGCAGGATGGGATGATGAGTGAGGGGATAATGGGGTGGACGGGGATGGGATGATGGGATGGACAGGGATGGGATGATGGGATGGACGAGGATGGGATGATGGATGGGTGATGAAAAAAAAAGTTATAATTGAGAAAGAGGAGTGGAAAGAGAAGGAATAGGTGAGTCAAAACAGTAGGAAGGAGCGAACAGAGGACCGTGGGAGGGAAGGTGTGGAGTGATGGAGTGGAAGGGATCATGAACTGATGGGATGGGAAGTGTGTGGAGGTGACGTGTGGGGGAAGGCGGCCACCAAGTCATCTGGATCACCGTCTCACCCCACTTTCACTTTCCACCATGCCATACCCCCCCCCCCTGCCAGCCCCATGTCCCCACACCCCAAACTCCTCCTTAGGTATCTCCATCCCCAGGCTCTCAGTACTGGTAATAGCCGTGTGTCTTGCGGCCCCTATCAACACTGTTTCTAAGTGTATCTGCGTCAACCTGAGGGCAGACCAACATGGTAGCCACGCACTCGTTTAGGGGATGGCATGAGAGACATAATGACATCAGCAAGAGGACGATAACAACCGCGGGCTGCCCAGTGCACAGGGAGCCACAGATCTACAGATCCGACAAAAATCTGCTAGACAGAATCACGCTCCTCCCCTACTGTGGGACTGCACATATGATTCCACCCTATTTGTCTACTTATCCCTCCCAGAGCGCTGCTAAAGTGAAGAGGGCGGTATGCTCAAGGGAGAACCAGTAGCCGTGAATAATGCTTTGTCCACAGGGTCAGAGACTCTGGGAGCCTTAGGCACCAAGGACCTGAAATTCCTGATTGAGTTGTGCTCCAGATTCATGAAGCCACCTGAGACTCCAAAGCTTCCAATTAGTTGTTCCATCGCCTCAAGGTAGCGATCCAAAGGGGAGAATACTACTGTAGATGCACTCTGGGCTCTCGTCTTTCACCTGGGAAACTCGAGGGGCTTTTAATTATTACTGCAACTTACCACAAGATGTACGCATATGTAAAAAAAAATAAAATAAAATAATAAAAAATAAATATAAAAATTACCAAAACCTGATAAAATTGTAGTACAGTATCAGAAGACCAGGTCAGATCAATCAGGGGGAAATTACAAATTTCAATGAACGATCCATTTTCCTTTCTGTAGGGCGAGGAATATCCCAAACAGATCAGCCAGGTCAGATCAATCAGGGGGAAATTCCAATTTTCAATGAACGATCCATTTTCCTTTCTGTAGGGCGAGGAATATCCCAAACAGAGCCAACCAAGGGTGACATACTGTACTGTACACACACATTTATTTTGTGTGTGTGAACAATAACAAACTCATATTAACAAATGGGCTTCAATCCACTACTGCTGTCCACTAGTGAGAAAACATATGAAATAAAATCAGATATCAAAAGGTCCAGTATTTCCTGTTATCGAGAACTATGTGGGTGAGCGACACGTACCGTACTATCCACCTTATTTAGTTGAGTAGCGTTCACGAAGGTTCGCTCGTGTGGTTAAGGTAAGGTTGAAGCCAATTATGACAGGGGATCATAACGACCCACACCTGCATCTCATACACCATTAGCGCCTCATATAATATCTGTATAATTATCGGTATATCTGATCGTACTCGGCTTATCTACGTCTGTATTCTCTACATGGACGTACTTATACAATCAAGCTGTCATAACTATTTTAACTAGTTATTTACTTTCTAATTTGTACGTAGGAATGTTTCTGAGGCGGCAATTTTGGTGGTGAAAGATTAGTATTAAAAGCTCAATACTACAGCTTACTCTAATCATAAATGAGTGACAATGTTGACACAACTCGGGCGAAGGTTTGTCTGGAGTATTTTCCGTAATCATGTCATTGGTATACATTAAGAGGAATGTCTGGCTGTTGAATGCTCGTGGTGGCGCTGTTTCAGAAGTGCAGAGCATTGTATTATGAGATGAATACTGTCCACACCACAAAAGGGCCCGGCGAATGTTCGACTGGTGTAGTTTTCATAAGCATCTTCTAGCGGAGTGAAAATGAACACTAGGCCACATAACTGCCTGTGTCGGAGCTTGCTGTCGTGTGGGCTACACCAACACCTTTATTCCACAAATTGTAAAATAATTTAGTCCAACACAACAAGGAAGAGCAAATAAACAAATTGTAGTATTTTAGTACCGTTCCCAGGCCCCGACACTGCTTGTGATCTACTGTAACAAGGTATAGTTACTGTGTAGTGCAATAACCGATAGCCATACTGTTGTAGTTAAAAACACTTCCTGAGCCCTAAGTGTGAACAGTCTCGCTAACCTGGAGAGAGAAAGGCGGAGGGAGAGATGTAGGAAAGTTGAACTACCTGTATGAGCTACCTGGCCGGGTATGGTCACGTGCCGTACATATTACACGATACTTACCATGGGGTTCCCCACTATACGCCTTGACATGTCACCAATGAATAAACAATGTTCTTCCTTCCTTACACGGAGTATGTTATAATATGCATGCGAAAACTCCCATTCGGCAACTCCAATGTGACGTCACGCAGTGGGCCAGGTCAGCAAGAGGTCACACGTCATCATGATCTACGGTCACACGCTAGTATGCTGTATGTGAAATCTGGCGCTAGCATGTGTATCAAATCCATGTGTACACCTGAGACATCTGGTGTGTACACTAACTACCGTCCGCCCAGGATCATGTGCACATAATAAACTATTTGATCCATGTTGGTTTACACAATGAACGCCTGTGTATACCAGCCTGCATGTGCACCACTATGTGTACCACTTTGAACCATCTAGTGTGTACACAGCCTATCACTTATCCAGGCTTGTGTGTACACAAATCACCTTTTGTCGTAATTGACGTACACGCTCAGTATCACATACACCCAACATGCATGTGCATCCATAACCATGTGTACCAATTAGCCTGTGTATGGTTAGCAGGGAAGTGAAAATGAGAACAGAAAGGAGAGGGGGAGGAGTTCCCGTCTGGCGAGGATGTATCATGGATCAGACGGACGGACGGACGGACGGACGGACAAATAAACCTGTTCCAAGAGGAAGTAAAGTGAGGAGGAGGAGGGAAGGGAAAGTTGGGAGTGGAGAGGACAGAAGGGTGAAGAATGGAGGGAGGGGAGAGCAAATGAGAGGGGAGTAAAGATGGGAGGGAAGAAGGTGGGAAAGGAATTGGAAAAGAAGGAGAGGTAAGAGTGCTCTTGCACCATACACTCACCTCCATCACACTGTCTGGTGCTCACTCATTCAGGTACCCATGACCCACATACCATAACCCATAATCTAAATACAAGTACCCATGATCTAAATACAGGCACCCATGATCCACACTAGAACCCATGATCCACATACTAGAACCCATGACCCATACTAGAACCCATGACCCATACTAGAACCCATGACCCATACTAGAACCCATGATCCACATACTAGAACCCATGACCCATACTAGAACCCATGATCCACATACTAGAACCCATGACCCATACTAGAACCCATGACCCATACTAGAACCCATGATCCACATACTAGAACCCATGACCCATACTAGAACCCATGACCCATACTAGAACCCATGATCCACATACTAGAACCCATGACCTACAGACACAGGCACCCATGACCCACACACAAGTATCTATGACCCACACACAAGTACCCATGATCTACACACAAGTACCCATGATCTACATACAGGTACCCATGCATGCCCCCCAACACATACCCACCCCATCAAGTTAACCAGTAATTACACTATATACCAGACTGGAGACTTGTACTGTACTTCAACACCACTAACACTGTACACATTCCGCTGAGACAGGTACTGCTCTCGCTCTTACCGGGGGAAGGGGGGAGGAGGGGAAGGGTAAGGGGGAGGAGGGGAAGGGGAAAGGGGGGGGGAGAGACACGAAGCCCCTCAAGGTATCCGGAGGAGTGATTTACTGCACCGTCGCAATATTAAGTTGGAGAGACTTTTATATTATTTTTTTTAATCGTCTGTGCATTATCTGGTTACGGACTGATTCCCACGACATATTTATTACACTCTGGGACGGTGATGAGGTAACGAGTCTGACTGCCTTGAGTACACTGCCAACCCTTTGAACATATGAACATAAGAAAATAAGGAGTCTGCAATAGGCCGGTTGACCTGTGCATGGCAGCTCCTGTCGAGAGTTACTACCACTCTCTATCATCCATGAATCTATCTAACCTCCTTTTAAAACTCTCCAGCGTTCCAGCACTTACTACAAAGTTGCTAAGCTTGTTCCACTCGTCCACCACCCTAAGTGTGAACCAGTTCCTTCCTATCTCGCTCCAAAACAATGCCTACACTAATTCACTTGGGGAAGATATCTCGACATCTTAAAGAGTACGATGACCGACTCCCAATAAATACTGTAAGACGTTTTAATACTTATGAAAGCATTGAGTTTTTCCCGCGAGTGTGTTGTGATGTTAATCTGTGAGCCAGGTGATCGTCCTCCAGGGATTAAGCAACCACATAAAGATAACAACCTATATAACGCTGAGACTATCGCATTAATATGGAAATCGTTTAGTCACATTAGCTAAGACACACTATGTGATATTCTGTACCACTGTATACTGACACGTGACCATGCGCCACACACTGTAACCACGACTTAGATAGGTAATAACAGTCATAAGTTCCACGACCTTTCCCTACGTTTAGTGATTAAAAAGATCCTTAATTTCCAGCCTCTTCACCACATGGGTCTGTATTGTAATAGCTTATAAACAAGGTCTTTAACTGTACTCTGATAACTAAGTCGCAGAAATAAACCATATAATAATGCTGTCAGTTATCATCAGACTACACGAGGTCCATTGTCTGACGCAGCACAAACACTCCCTATACCCTGGTGAAGGTTACCATGACAGTCACTTCACAATCAACATCGGTAAAATCAATCCCTTGAAAAATTAAGTTATCGATCCTCTCCTTTAGGATGGAGGTCAGTGTACCTGGCAACACCACTGACCGTTCCATATCTTAAATAACAACTGAATGTGAAGTAGAACCTCCTCAGCAGATGGCCGGGTGATGCTGGAGACCAAGAGATAGTACAAAAAGCCAGTGGTTTCGCAAGTGACCTGCCCATATGTGTGTGCGTGTGACCCCCTCACTCTCCACCCACGCCTGCCACACGTCCACACAGGTTGACTTGTATGATACATTGATTAAAGTGACGAGTTCACTCAAGCAACAACAGTGACTCAAGCAACAACAGCGACTCAAGCAACAACAGTGACTCAAGCAACAACAGCGACTCAAGCAACAACAGCGACTCAAGCAACAACGGTGACTCAAGTAATACTCAAGCAACAACAGCGACTCAAGCAACAACAGCGACTCAAGCAACAACAGCGACTCAAGCAACAACAGCGACTCAAGCAACAACGGTGACTCAAGTAATACTTCAGCGAAAAACCGAGTGAGACATTAATTACACTGACTTTTTCATTCACTCACACAACAGACACGACCCCCCACCCCACCTTGTGTAATAAGTTGAGTTACACGGTACAGCTGTCTGGCGCAACAAGTGAGTAAAGAACCATTACATGTGTCGTAGCGTGAGAACCAACCCTAATCTGGGGAGAGTAGATGCTGAGAGGTAGTAGGTGGGAGGAGAAGGGAAAGGAAGGGAAGATGGGAGGGAAGGGAAGATGGGAGGGAAAGGAAGATGGGAGGGAAGGGAAAATGGGAGGTATGAGGTGGGAGGGGAGGGAAATGGAAGCGAAAGGGAATTGGGAGGGGAGGGAAGATGGGAGGTATTATGTGGGAGGGAAGGAAGATGGGAGGGAAGATGGAAGGTAGTAGAAAGGAGGGGAGGGAAGAGGGAAGGAGCCGCCAGTTTGACCCCCTAAAGATAAAACAACGTCTTAAATGTGTTAAGTATTATGTTCGATAATAACATGGCTGACTCCCCTGAGGTGTACTGTATGGTAAGCGATTCCGTTTGTGTCACCCCTCTTCCCCCTCAAAGTCGTCATATATAAACAATGACCACAGGACGTCAAACAAACTGAGCTATATGTCAACATAACAATAGAACTTCATAATAACATCAACAATAACAAAAGAACGGTTGTGTGAGCTCAACAATAACATCAAGAACAAAAGAACGTTGAATGAACTCAGTGATATATCAACAACAACAACAACAAAAGAACTTCACGCTAACCCTCGCAACAAAAACAATAACAAAAAGAACGTGGGTCACACCTACCCCGCACGCCAAGTAAACAACAACACGCGGTACCAAACACGCATCAACACGTTCTAAGTCCTTAACACCCCCCCCCCCTTTCCACGACATAATCCAAACCCCTCTAGATTATCCCCCTCCTCCCTCGCTGCTTATAATAAACAATTCTTCAACATTCACAATGAAAGACCTTTTGCTTCAAGTGATGATTATACACCCTAGCTCTACCTGGCGATGGTGGGTGGGTGGAGGGGGGGGATTAGGTGAAGCAGTAACGGCAAAGATGTGTTCCTTGTAACCTAACCTAACCTAACCTAACGAGTAGACAATATTTCACCAAATCCTCCTAGTAATCTTTCTTTATACAGGTATACAGGTATATCACATCGTGTTGGGGCAGAGATGAATAAAACCTAGATACTGTATAATATATGACTAGTGCTGTGTGGTTTATTTTATAACCAATATACGACAAAGGGTGAAAGTCAGTCTAAATGTATGTATGTATGTATGTATGTATGTATGTATGTATGTATGTATGTATGTATGTATGCATGTATGAATGTGTTTTATTGCCACCACATCAGTTTTGTTCCTTACTCTTCCTTTCTTACGTATTCAACAGAAACACATATAACTTAAACCAATATTTAGAAGAAACTACTCGTGTGTGTGTGTGTGTGTGTGTGTGTGTGTGTGTGTGTGTGTGTGTGTTGCATACCATGAGCTAAAACTTATGTAACAATGGAAAACCCCAAAAGAAGAACAAGGTCCACGACACAGGGTCAGGACATAGAGAAAGCTGTATATTGTTCTTCTACAGCTGTTGTTACTGTTACTACTGCTGTTGCTGTTGTTATTTTGTTGTTGTTTTTACTATGCTGCTGCTAACTAATTCTTGCACTATACTGCATATGCGCGTAAATGTTAAAATGCTGATGACGCCACGAATAGGTCACTGTACTCTACTGACAAGCAAATGCAAACAAGATAGTGGTCACAAAACTATAGATACGGGGATTAGTCTAAACGAAACGTCACAGATACAAGCAAGGTATTGTCTAATTCAATATGATTGGCTGAAATGCGAACACTCATAAACAGGAAGTTACGATCCCTTAAAGTGATTGGTCACATTGAAAATATCATGATAAACCAAGTCTTGGCTATTTCTGGGTGTGATTGGTTAAAAAAGAATGTCGTTATAACAAGGGCGTTACATCTCCGTGTGACTCGTCAAAAACACGAATATCGTCATAAACGGGGCGTTCTATCTCCTTGCGATTGGTCCAAGTGCGAGTGACGTCACGAGCGCAGCTCCATATTTACACCAACACCACACCAGACAATCACCTCCCGCGTTCCGCCATCTTGTGTCATAGGTTAAGAGGTCAGGTCCCGACCCACATGCAACCTACAACTGTTTGTTTTTGTGCTTGTTGACACCAAACACATGTACAGCTACCTTCTGGGTGCTTGTTTACTAATCTTCCGAAAACAATAAAATCAAAGTACAATACAACGTGACCTCTCAAATCTACTCTTTACCCCTATCCATAGTGTCCCCTTAATGAGTAGTGTCCTCTAGAATACAACAATTTTTTTTTGTAGCGTGGCCTCCAGCCTCCCCCAACAGCCAAACCTTCGCCACCATTTATTTACCTTAATATTAAATATCCTAATACATAAGTAGCTATCCTATCTGTGTTGAATTAATTGAGCCGCAGATCTATGCGGCAATCAGTGACTGTAGCCTCATAGTCAATATCTGCAGCAGTTGTCGGAATTGGGGCAGAAGCTCTCGTTCCCCTGAGGCAGAGCAAAGTCGACCGAAGGAGAGAGAAAGACAGTCGACATCTCATCCAGGCTGTAACATAACTTCTGAGCTGCTGCTTCTGTTCGGAGATCACCTCCGCGAGTCTGGCGTAGAAACATCTTGCACTTGGTCCCATCCCACCAGAGGTTGTGAACACTAGAGGAGTGAAGCTGCCTTGATCAATGTTTTGAATTCTCTCCCCATATGCCCTTCTCTTGTCGTTCTCGTTCCTCCTATGTGAAGCATTACAACTAATTATATAAGTACAAGATAATTTCGACCATATGTAAATTCAAAAATTCTTTATGTATGAAAATTCCACTTTATAAGTACGATTACTTCGATACAATAACGTAACTCTTAGCAATAATTTGCATCTTACGGTACAATAACCTCAGTCTTAAAGGTACGATAATTTAAACCAGAAAGCATACTGTAAAAGAGGCATTCGGTACGCAATGAGGCAGTGTGGCCGGTAAGGCACCCAACCGCCTTCACATGCCAGCTGTAAAGTCAGGTACCCATTTACAATTGCGTGGACTAAGGGTGCCCCGGGATCGTGCCAGCGACCCTTAGAGGACAGAATGCAAGTGCCGTATCCACTCGACCACCGCACCTTGAATTACGCACAACACTGGGATTATGTAACCTAACCCAGACATGTGAAACCGTGAAGGCATGTTATACAAGGTTCAGACACAAACACATGAGACATAAGATTCAAACACAACCATAAGACTCAGACGTGCCATAATGTGGGCCACGTAGACGGGGGTGAGACGATAAAGCCGGGAGGGAGAGAGAGGGAGGAGACTTTCCCTTTCTTCAGGGTGGCTTCCTCACAGCCTAGGTAACGCCTAGACCCCCTTCACTTTCCTCACTGGCTGGGTTGAGGAGGGAGACTGGCTGGATTGGGAGGGAAGAAGGGAGGGAAGCTGGCTAGACTGGGAGGGAAGAAGGGGGGGGGGAACTGGCTAGACGAGAAGGGAAGAAGACTTGACTGAATTGGGAGGGAAGAAAGGAGGGAAACTGGCTAGATTGGGTGGAAGGGAGGCTGGCTGGAATGGGAGGGAGGGAAGCTGGATAGATTGGAAGGGAAGGAGGGTGGGAGACTGGTTGGATTGGGAGGGGGGTGAGGAGGGAAGCTGGATTGAGGGGGAGGAGGGATGGAGTGGGGACGACTGGCTGGATTGAGAGGGAAGGAGGGAGGAAGAGAGGATGGAGAGAGATTGGATGGATTGGGGAGAGAGGGAGGAAGAAAAGCAGGACTGGGAGGGAAGGAGGGGGGATTGACTGGCTGGATTGATAGGTGGAAGGGTGGAGGAGTGGAAAGATTGGTGGTTGGAAGAGTAACTAGATAGGTTGATAGGATGCATAGTGAGTGGCTGGGTGGACAAATTCGTGTGTGTTGCGGTGGAATGGTTGTATGGCTGGTTGGGTGGAGAGGCAGGTGGATAGGTGGGTAGTAAGTCGGGTGGATTGGTAGGAGGTTGGGTTAGTGGTGTGGATGGCGTGGATGGGGGGGGGGGGCGTAAGTTACCGTTTTCTTTACATTACTTGCAAATTTACACATCCTGCTGAGTAGCAGCCCCCCCTTGGCCATGTCCGGCCCCATTCCTGAAGCCCCTCTCCCCGACCCATCCTCACCACCGGGATATCAACATAATCAAAAGTGACAATTTCGTTTTGGAAAGAAGTGGGATCAGTGTTGAACAGTGATGACAGTGCTTAAGCCAATGAATTCAGCACTAGACAGTACCAGTGAGAGCCGTGACCCACCACTGAGATAAGCACCCCTGGGAACCATCCTCTGACCAGACGGTGTTAATCCGTCCACCCTGGGGGCCGGCTATGTACCTGACTACGAGATAACACAACATCACCGAGCAGAGAGAGTGAGGTACTGTGACACCACCCCACACCACACGGTGTCCCCATGACCACGTAAGGTCCTTCATATCAACACCCGAGGACGAGTCACTGCACCACGTGAACACCACACCACCCGATGTCCCCAGGACCACGGGGCTGGCCAACTTTGCTGCGTCAGGCGTACATACGCAAACAAGCTCCCCTTACGATCACCCAACACACCAACCTCCACCCTATCTCTCCACCTCCATTAACTCAATACTCTATATCCGGGCAGGCACGCCCAATAACATGACATGACTTACAGCCTAACATAATATTTGTTTATGGGTCCTCCTACTCATCACTGCCTACGGTAACAGTAACACTGTACAACATGGCAGGGCACACCACAATGACACAGGACATGTAATAGGAGGGTAGAGGGAGCCTGAACAGTCATATCCAGACACAGTATATGCTGGACGGGCAGGGTATACTGAGATGTACTGACACACGGTATAATTAGGTCTTGCAGGATGAAGTGAATCGGGACACGGTGTAATTAAGTACACATAGGCAGAATCCAGTATGACCAAAGCTATGGCAGATAACACCCAAAGAGGTGAATTTCCGAGTCCAAAGCTCCAATTCCAAACAATCCTCTAGAGACATAACTACAGTATACTGTAGTTCAAATTCATGCACAAAAATTTCCATAAAGTTACAGGAAACTAGAAAACAATATCTCAATTGCAAAAAAAAAAATAGTATATATATATATATATATATATATATATATATATATATATATATATATATATATATATATATATATATATATTATGTTACACATAATGAAAAAATGAAGCGCCGCTCATAGTTATACTTGGCAGAATCTGAAGGTCATTGCAGCTTAAAAATATATACAGTATACAGTACTGTATATACATGTCTATCAATAATTGTTGATTTTTTATGACCTTTGATAGATTTCCCCCAAAGTGTAGTACTGAGTTACAGTACTTCAGTTTTTTAATCAACTGTTGGATATTCGTCAAGATCAAATCACTACAATAGACGCTGTCACACAATAGCGTGACGATACGAGCAAGTAACAAGAAGGCCCATGTTCTCACGCTAACAACATAAGTCTTGGGGAATTTTACTTCATTTTCTACATAGAAAATAATTTTATATACGTTTATATATTTTTTATAATTATAGCAGATGTCTATTTACACTAATAACAATATGTACATTTATTTCATATACAATAGTGTGTGTGTGTGTTATAAAAGGGACCACACCAAAATGTACAATATTGTACAAATAGTGTTTATGATGTTTAGAAAATTTAGTGCAATTCCGTTCATACCAAATAAATCTAACTGAAACTAACATACTTTAACCAATTTAACTTAACCTAAACCCTTGCGTTAATGTACGCATAATAAAGCAATGTGTTCACTGTGTTTTATCAACATACAATTCAATACATAGTTCAGTGTGAAAGTACAATCTATTAATGCACTTGTTACATTCAGTTCCATTGTGTTCATACCACAGTGAGCAAGAAAAACACTGATATCGGAGCATGAACTTACACATACATGATCTAGGTGTGTGCAGTCATGCTTTGTCATACTCTGGCCTCTTGCATAAGTGGAAGTATACTACGTAACTCAAAAAAGATTAGATATCGATATCTGTCACATTGACGTGAGCCACACCCTTCACTTGCACCAGGCTCCACCCACCGGAGTTTAACTTCTGCACATACAGCACATGTGCACCGAGCTCCTCAGTGTTTACACAACATTCATACTTCCCAAGCTCACCTATGCCTCCCTCACCTGGTCTTCCTCCCTAAATGCCACACAATGTAAACACCTAGAAAAAGTGCAAAAGAGGGCATGCAAGATTATTCTCTCCCCTTCCTACTCCACATATCAAGAAGTGCTCAACACACTGACCCTTTCGACTCTCACTGACCATCACCACGACCTCATCTGCAAATTTGGTAAGAAGCTTCTACACCATCCTCGACACCGGCTCCTACTACCACCTGAGATCCCTAGCCCGAGAATTGCTGTTCGACACCACAACCGCATCCAGCCCATACGTGCACGAACTGATCGCTATAAGAACAGCCCAGTCCCAACCATTGTAAAAATTATCAATAACTTGTCATAAACCAGTGTATTCACTCCCAGTAAACACTACTCCTTGCACTGTCACTATGTTGAAATGAATTGTAGTTTGAGCTTTTCCCCATCTAGTTATTATATATCTTATTTGTATCACTTATGTTACTTGTATATTATTTGTAATTCGAAACCCATTCCCCAAATATGCAACTGTATATTTTCAGCCTTCTGGCTGCCAAGCTCTTTCAATAAACCGTTAATTATTATTATTATTATTAAGAACATAAGAATGGAGGAAACTGTAGCGGGCCTATTGGCCCATAGTGGGCAGTCCCATTTACACCCAACCCCTATTGCTCATATATCCACCCAACCTATGTTTGAAGCTATCCAGCATATTCAAGTTAATGATGATATTTGGTAACTTGTTCCACTCGTCCACTACTCTATTTCCAAACCAATGTTTACCTATTTCACGCCGAAATCTAAATTTGTCTAATTTAAAACCATGTTACGAGTCCGCTCCCAGTTGGATAGTTTGAGTACCATTGTCATGTCCCCTTTGCTCAGCCCTGATTTCCATTTATACACCCGAGGGAGTGCAAATTAAGATGCTTTAACCTGTCTCTGTACTCAAGGTTTCTAATGCCCGGGATTAGTCTTGTCGTTCTCCTCTGAATTCTTTCCAAGGATTCTATATCCATTCTGTAATACGGTGACCACACCACGTGATGTCTCCATGACCACATTACGTCCTTATCAGCACCACTTGAACACCACACCAACTGGTGTCTCAATGACCAGCCCAGGCCCAGGCCATCAACTGTAAACTATAATAATTTGTATGCACAATTCAAGTTCCTTCTTCTTTCATTTATGAAAGTTTTTGTTAAACGGCCCACCCACCCCATGTCTTTGTATGTAATAAGTCATTTTTGTCCAATGTATATTTTCAGCTTGCGGGCTGCAGAACTTTTTCAATAAACCGGAAATTATCACGCACGCACGCACGCACACACGCACGCACGCACGCACACACGCACGCACACACACGCACGCACGCGCGCGCACACACACACACACACACACACACACACACACACACACACACACACACACACACCGCCCGAAGGGTCAAGACGTACCTGGCGCTCCTCTCAGAGCAGCCAGGTCAACTGTTAAGTTGGCCCATACCAACCCCCTCCCCTGAACCCTCCTCCCCACCGGAATATCAACAAGTTCTCGCCAGAAGTTACAATTTCATTTAGGAAGGGAACGGAACCAGTGTTAAACAGAGGTGAACAGTGGTGAACAGTGCTTAAGTCAGTGAGAACAACTCAACAGTAACAGTGGTACCCAAGTTAACCTTCACACAGTGAGGTCCCAGGTACCCAGTGATAACGAGACCCAACAACAACCAGGGATGTTTTAATCCGTCTACGATAGGAAGGCCTAAGACCACACCTCACTCATATAACACCATCTGTGAGGGAATTACTACACCACATGTCCCTCATAACACCATATGTGAGGGAATTACTACACCACGTCAAGTTCCTCATAACACCATCTGTGAGGGAATTACTACACCACGTGAGGTCCGTCATAACACCATCTGTGAAGGAATTACTACACCACGTCAGGCCCCTCATAACACCATCTGTGAGGGAATTACTACATGTCGTGATGCCCCTCATAACACCATCTGTGAGAGAGTTACTACACCACGTGAGGCCCCTCATAACACCATCTGTGAGGTAATTACTACACCACGTGAGGTCCCTCATAACACCACCTGTGAGGGAATTAGTACACCACGTGAAGCCCCTCATAACACCATCTGTGAGGGAATTACTACATGTCGTGATGCCCCTCATAACACATCTGTGAGAGAGTTACTACACCACCATAACGAGGTGAGTTACTACACCACGTCCTATAACACCAGGGAATTACTACACCACGGGAGGGAGTTACTACACTACGTGTTTGCTGTTCAACACCTACATTAATCTGTATGTTCACTGTATGTTCCTTTACCTTTCTCTAATGAAGGCTTTTGTTAAACCACCAATGTATGTAATAAGTCACTTATGTCCTATGTATATTTTCAGCCTTCGGGCTGCAGAATTTTTTTCAATAAACCATTAATTATTATTATTATTATTACACACACACACACACACGTTAAGTTGCGCAGCTACAGTACTGCATCACAGTCTCCATCTGAATGATCCAATCATAAGCCAGGCTTGAATCCGCCGGTTAATCCCCCAATTAACCGGGTTGTTCACATATATTAGATAGTGGGGTTTTAGTAACGAGACCCAATTGAAGTTCCTTGTTTTATTATAAAAGGATTATGTCTATAATTCCTGAGTGTAGTTCAACCGTAAGTTCCACTATTTATGAGTGAAGGAGAAAGAGGACGGCATTTATATAAATATAAACGTAGATCACGTCCGTTCGATATTAGTTGATCTGAGTGACTGAGCAAGGAGCGTCGCTGGTGCGCGCTTACATAGATGCTGACATATGGGCTTGTCCCTCTTGGGAAAGCTACCGTTCACGTGTTGAACTCATGTCTCACTCATAGACAGTGGAAAGTTACAGGGTGGTGAATCTGAATATAATATCAGATGTATTGACCCATTTATATAATATGTTCTGTTAATGAGACAGGGGCCCATTACAGGCTTACAGTAACTACTTCACTTCCAGGCTGAGACCTGAGTTGCTTCTCACTGGCTCTGTTGTAAAATTTAAGTTTTCAAGATCAAAACAGCACTTATATCCTAATGCTCATGTGGAAAGAAATGTGTTCCAGATGCAAATTAAGAAGAGAGAGAAAGTGAAAAGTAGCTCCAAGTAGTATGTGACACACACTTTAACAGAGTTTATTACTTGTACGAGACAAAGCGGTAGAATAATAGGAACTGACTTTCATATGTCCCTTATGCCAAAAAGCTCTCTTGTGATACCCTGGAAATTATGAAAATTATCATATATTCAATGAATGAAGTGTTAAACATCTTGAAATTGGACTCCACAAGGTCCTCAGCAAGACTCGACTTGAGAAGAGCATCTAGAAACATTTAAATAGGATACTCGATGGTAAGAGACAATATCAATCATGTAATCATAAAGCTCCATATCCAGACCAGGGTCCAAACAGGCCCAAGCTAACACTGAAAAAAGTCAAGAGTGGGTTCCCTTGGCATGACTGCCCATTAGGGACAGTGCGGATACAGTACATTGTATACTTAGTCTTCGGTACACAAAGAGGTAGCATGGCCAACACTACACTTCCCAAATTTCGTAAAGTTAAATCTGCACTAATTCAGGGGAAAAGGCCTAAAACCTTATCTCATATAGGCATAAATATACCAAAGAAATGGGATTTGGACAAAGTAAAATTAAAATGGAAAACCAGATACTACTTGGCCAAAAAGGACACACTATACTGTACCGTACTAGCATCAGGGACCCCTTGCAATTGCCTGTTTTGTGACTCCTCACTGCATTCTAAACAGAGAAGGGAACAGATAAATTGGATCCAATTTGTTCCAGTCCATGGAAAATATGTCTACTCCTAATAAACCCTTCTGAAGTACTGGTGATACAAAACATGAGATATTGTAATTATCCAAAAACACAAGCATATCCAATAAATGGTGAACTCCCAGGGAGGAAATCAAAGAAAAAGACTATACTCAGTAACCACATGAATGACACGACTTTAACTCTAGACAAAGCATCTACCCTGACACTTTAGTGTCCTTGATGAATTCAAATGAAGAGAAGAGCTCTCACAGCTCAAGAACCAAGTTATTGAACTACATTATGTTCCTATGTAACATTGGTCCACTAATAAAAAAAAATTAAACTTCTTCCTCTGATAAGTATTTCAAAAATACTGTACAATACAGGTATAGCTTGGTATATGTTGCCTTGCTATAAATAGTTTCACCTATATGATACTGTATTGATGAATTAGAAAAAATAAATAAAATTTTCCACAAAATATTAAAAAATAAATAAATAAATAAAACACAGTATAAATACAATCACACAATAGCAGTAACTACATTGGGTACCCTAAGACATCAAAATGAAGGCCAGATTCCCCCACCATGTCCGCTCCCAAAGTTAGTTTATGCATCGCCGCCACATTCACTTGATCTTGTATGTTTACAGAGTACAACCTTACCAAAATACTGCAAAGTGTGTGGAACATGCCTGGCAAGTGATATTTATGCCTCTCATGAGAAAAAACTAGGAAGAGTATTAATCTAGAGGTTAGGTAAATTAGATGCTTTAAGGCATCATGAAGCTGGTGAACAAATTGTTGACATTACCAGAGTACTGTACGTGCTTGGCTTACCAGCCATCTTCAGTAAGTGTGATCCAAACAGTGAAACAGTTCTACAATTACCAAGTTAATAACCAATGACAACTACTACAAGAGGCTGCACAAACAAAAGAAGAAAGTTGTCTAGCTTTTAAACATCCATCCCTAGATTAAGAGGCAGGCAATCTTGCAGCTTCATCTCAATAGCTCCACCACTCCCTACACCAGCCAGTATCTAGTACAGGAGGTCCCCAAATTACGAACATCCAATTTACGAATGCCCGTCGATATGAATGGGGTTAAACTTGAAATTTACAGTACAGGGGGCCCCCCAAGTTGGCAGATTTTTACTTCGCGATTCTTGGTTATTCGCGGATGACACCCTGAATATACCCAAGAATGTCTGAGGGTAGTTTTAAAGTTGCCGGCACATCCGCGGCTGAGACAGGGAACCAATCATTCTAGAGACAGTAATTTCCTTTACCAGTATTGTAAATATGTGTGTGTGTGTGTGTACAGTATCTATATATTTTCAGCCACCGGCTGCAACTCTATAAATAAACCGTTTATTATTATTATTTATTATTATATTACACACACACACAAAACACATACAAATAAATAATAATTGGAAAATCCTCTCACAAATAATCAAAAACAAATTTATTACAAATGTGACAGTCTACCCTAAAGTCCATGCTCTATTAATAGAGTACTGTAATAGAGCACAGACTGTCACATTTTTAATACCTTTGTTTCTGATTATTTGTGAGAGTATTTTCCCATTATTATTTATTTGTATGTGTTTTGTGTGTGTGTGTGTGTGTGTGTGTGTGTGTGTGTGTGTGTGTGTGTGTGTGTGTGTGTGTGTGTGTGTCTACACACAAAGAAATAATTGTTCTAAGGGCAAACACATAAAGGGAATACACATTTCTTTGTACATAAGTAAAAATGTACCCCTCCCCCCAACACATAGTGAGGCATAACTGTACTATGAAGCTCATGAGATGTAAACTAAGATACTTGTACCATGTGACAGAAGCCACCTGCTATAAGCATAGCCTCTGAGGTTAACCTGAAGCCCCTCCCCCTGCCTCCTTTTAACCCTTCCAATGCCAGTAAAGATTTCCTAATTCTCCCACCATATGGAAGAAGAAAGAAAATGTAATGCAAGGAATATGAAACATTCATTGACGTTAGCCGCCGTTTAAGGGCTATGTAAAACACAGCAGTCAAATTGGTACATGTCAGAACTATCCTTGGGAAAGCAGCAATCATTCCTGAGAATGAACATCATTACTGCTCTGATAACATAAAGTACTTGGTGAAAAGAGTCCTTAATATAAGAAATAGGACAAGTCCAAGCCTGTCCTCAGTGAAATAATCTGCCCAATGAGACTAAATAGAGATAGAGAAGAATGGAAGCATAGTCCATATGGAAACCTACTCAGAGCCATAATTTAACCTAAGAAAAAAAGGGATTTCCCAACTGGCTCAGCCATGCCAATATTGTTATTATTATCAGCTCTGCATCTGTATTTTACTGGCTAAATAAACTGTTTCAACATCAATATACAGTACGAGTGAACTGGTCAAGTGGATGCAACACTCGCCTCCCGTTACTGGGTTTGGTGGTTCAATCCCCAGGCACTCCCAGTTCACCCAGCTGTAAATGGGCACCTAAGTTTACAACTTGAGGAAGTGAATACCGTCGAGTGTAGTACCAGCCATGCTGCCTCCTTGTCTACTAAAGACTTAGTATATAATGTGCTGTATCCACACTCTACCTAATGGGCAGTCATGCTTATGGGATCCACTTTCACATACAGTACAAGTGACATTCCAAACTGGTGCTAGGTTATAATTTTTTGTCATACATGCCATGTTGGCTTGTATTTTCCCTATAAAGCATGGGGTTTGGTATTCTGGCTAATAAGGAGATGTCTAAGTCTGCTGTATTAACACATAATGTAAGATGTGTTCCTGCTTTAATTCAGGCAAATTCTCATGTTGGAGCATTCTCACCACCGTCCATGTTGACTAGCATCTTCAATAAAGAGTGCTGTATTTTTTTTTTTTAACATTATGCACTTGTTGGGATATGGTTTCACAGCAGCTTCTGAAAATTTCCTGAATATAAAGTGTCATGTGCTATCTCATTGGCAGATGCCTTTCACCAACAGTGTAAGCAAATGAATGTCATGGCAATGCTTAAAACATATTATTATCCTGATGTAAATGCACAAGACCTCCTTAATATCCAATTTCTTAGGAAATTCTCTCAATAGTGAGGATACAAGAAACATATATACACAGACAACTCCAGCAGTTAGGAAACTAACATGTATGACTGTGGTCATCACATCGGCAAAAAGATCCTAATACCTGTAATTATGATAAATTAGAATACAGTATATTAAACTATTCACAGCTTTATTTGCTTAAAAAATTTAAATACCAATACCCTGTAATTATAATTTGGATACATATAGTATGTACTGTACAATAAGTCCTCATATAACGCCGTCTCGCTTAATGTTGTTTTGGTACTACGTCGCTAAACTTTAGACCAAAAATTTTTTTAACATCCCAGTGATCCGATACTACGTCGTTTTGCGTCTTCACGGACTACTTTCTCCGGCGCATCACCCACTCTTGTCTGGCCGCGCTACGCTCTCTCAGTTCGGCGCGCTACCCTAACTCGCGGAACATCATAGCGTCCCCAAGCGACGCCAAGCCAGTCTTAGTCATAACTTCACATCATTCGTGTGTGCTTAAGTACTTTTGCTCTGAAACTGTACTCTAGCCATTCGAAATGGCTTCCAAGCGCCCATCAAGTACTACTGATGCTAGTGTAAGACCATTACCCTGGCTACGAAAATGGATGTATTAGTCCGTTTTGAAAAGGGGGAACGTGCTGTGGACATAGCCGCTGTGCTTGGCCTAACCCCCACAATAGTGCATACTATCCGGACCAATGCTGACAAGATTAAGGTAAGTGCGGCAAGTGGTTCTTCTGAGTGCAACTAAGACAACTCTTACTAGAAGCACTGTGATAGAAAAGGTGGAAAAGATGCTCGTAATGTGGATGGAGGACCAGAATCAATGCAATGCCCCTGTGAGCCTTATGGTTATCCAGCATTAGACCAGATCCTTGTTTGATGACATAAAAGGCAAAAGAGGGTGAAGGATTGAAGGAAGAGACCTTTAAGGCCAGCCGAGGATGGTTTCAACGATTTAAGCATCATTTCAACTTCCACAATATTAAAATGACTGGTGAATCTGCCAGTTCATATATGGTTGCTGCCGAGACATTCCCGCCAGAATTCAAACGTATTATCCAAGAAGGAGGCTACTCATCGAAGCAAGTCTTCAATGTGGAGGAGAAAAGAGCGCCAGGTTTCAAAGCGGCAAAAGACTGCTTGACGCTGCTGCTTGACGCGAACGCTGCCGAAGACTTCAAGCTGAAGCCTATGCTGATTTCTCGCGCTGCTAACCCACGGGCCTTGAAAGGTTACTCTAAGGATCACCTTCCTGTCATTTACAAGGCAAGCAAGAAGGCATGGATAACCAGCACCATATTTAGCCAGTGGTTAAACATGTACATCGTCCCTGCATTGAAAGAATACTGTGTCAAGGAGAACCTTGACTTCAAAATTCTTCTGATCGTTGACAATGCTCCAGCTCATTCTCCCAATCTCGAAGACTTGCATGACAGTGTAAAAGTTGTATTCCTGCCTCCCAAAACGACAGCACTGATGCAGCCTATGGACCAAGGCGTCATCGCCGCAATCAAGGTGTATTATTTACGCCGTACCATGGCCCAACTGCTCCAGGCTAGAGACAGAAATAATAAACCTATGAACCGAGAATATTGGCATGGCTTCAACATTCTTCATGCAATTGACAACATTGGCAAGGCATGGGAAGAGGTTTCAGAAAGTTACCTGAATGGTGTGGTAAATTGTGGCCCGAATGCGTCAACAGTTTTATGGAATTCACGGACTTAGTCCCAGCAGTGAATAGGGATATCCTCAGTTTGGCTAGACAGGCAGGCTTTGATGAGCTGGAATCAGAGGATGTTGAGGACGTCCTGGCATCCCATACAGAAGAGCTCACCAATGAGGATTTGCAACAACTAACAGAAAACAGACCAGTTGAAGACAAAGACAACGAAGAAGAACCCCAACGAACGCTAACTACCAAGAGGATGGCAGACACGTTCAACATGATCCAGCAAGGTATGCAAATCCTTGTAGATGACGACCAAAACAGAGAACGTAGCTCAAAGATTCAATGCAGCATTGATGAAAGTCTTGGTTGTTACAGTGAGATGTATAAGGAGAAGAAGAAGAGTAGCACTAAGCAGTCAACACTGGAATCATATTTTCGTCGCGGGACGACAGAAGCAGCTTCTTCACAGGAGGCAGCAGCCGAGGAGGAGCAAACAACAACGGAAGAGGAGCAAGCAGCAGCGGAGGAACCTCAGTCAGCGCAGGCGGAGGAGAAGGCAGTCGCAGAGTCTCAGTGACTCACCACCCTCCTCCCCTCCTGGCATCCGCCTCCTCCACCCCTGCCATCCACCTCCTCAGCTTCACTACCCACCACACACTCGCTCTACCACCTCCGCCCATCGGTGAGTACCCATACAAACTTGGTAGTAGTATATGCATGCACTATTTTCTATAGAAATGGCAATGATTTTCTGTATATGTAATGTATTTCATGAGGCAAAGGGAGGCTCAGGAACATAAATCCCGTATTTTATCTATTCTTATGGGGAAAATTCAACCGCTTAACGTTGTTTCGTATAACGTCGCGTTTTCAGGAATGTAACCCCGACGTTAAGCGAGGACTTAATGTATAATGAAGTTTATTTTTTTATCCCAAACATATTTCACTTAACCTTACAAGAGATAACTTTTTAAGTTTTTGTTATGGTATACTGGGTATATGAAAGCTCTTTTGGGGCTGAACAATCTCTCACATGTTGCTGATACTGGTGAGGCTGTGTTCAAAAGGAAAGATTAATTCATTTTAGAGGGGAAAGCCTTTAACATGTCCTTTGATATGGGGGAGTTTCCAGCTATAGTCTCTCTTATTTTAAAATATGTTTCCACAACTTATTTGCCAGTGAGCATCTTGTTTAAATATTGTCAAAGGGAAGAGATACTTTGCTTTGATTGGCTGGGAAAACAGTACGTGCTCAATGCCGAGTTAAGATTGAGTAGAAGCATGTTGCGTGCATACTGAGTTCTGAGTGACTGGGAAAATATCACACACTCACTGCTGAAATACTCACATTAAAGTAACGAGGTAACGAGATGATCAAAATAATAAGTAACAAAGTAAGAGCGCCAACAAATGTCTGAAATGTAACTAAAGTTAAAATAAAAAAATGTACAGTATCAAGAAAGAATAATTACTTTCAAGAAACTTACTAGTATACGTATACAGTATTAAATAATTTGTATGAGCTCGATAACTAAGTAACTTTACTCTGTCACCGTCCACCTCTGGAACTGATACTGTATATATGTACAGTAAAATGGGATTACATAAGGTCACAGTCTGATAAAACTCTCATGGACAATACTTTCATCAATGGGCTTAATCTGCTAGGACCTTTAATCAGATTTAAATGTCAATTCTATAATTCTAGTTTCTGTACAAATGTTGAAGAGTTTATTAGCCTGACAAGCCTGACAGGGATGCACATAATCAAATACAAACCCACATTATAGTAGTCATCCCACTGCTGATTCACTGACCAGATATGACTGGTTTTTACAACTCACACAATTACATTTGCAGATACTGTACTGGCAGTACTGAGGTGACCAAAAGTTGCAGTTACTTTATGTAATATGAAGACAATTGGGAGCCTACTCTAGTTTTCAGATTTTAGTATGACTACCCCTGCCAGCATAAAAACACTTTACCTCTGAAAAAATTACCATTTTGTAAACTTTTACTGTGTATGGGGTTGCCTATGAGCTGAATAAAATTGTCGTTACCCAAATAAAATATTAAAAGTAGCATCCCTGTAGTGAAGGGGTTACTGGTAATGGCAAAACACTAGTCATAACTCTTGGTTGAAAAGTTAAATCCCCCCAATTAAGAATTTTTTAACTAAATTTAACAAAAATTTTTTTTTAGACTTATTGAGTGATGTCACTAACTGAATCAAAATACAGGTTGACAATCCCTCATCTGAAATCCTTGGGGCCAGAGGCATTTCGGATTTCGGAATTTTTCCGTTTTCAGAATGGTTAATTTTTTTTTTTTTTTAGCCTACCCGGGCACAAGTCACTGACCCACATTGGGGCCTGGGTGGCGAAAATATAATAACAATTATAATAATAATAACAATTCATAGGTCTAGGTCGTGTTTCTCACTTTTGATCTTTTTTCATTCTTGTATTTCTTTATTATTATTATTATTATTATTTTATTTTTACAGTATTATTGTTATTATTATTATTATTATTATTATTATTATTAATTTTATTATTATATTTTTTTATTATTATTATTAGTTATCATTATTATTTTATTTTGGTGTATTTTTTATTAAATTTTTATTTACTATGAATAATTATTATTACTATTACATTGTTGCCCCCCAGGCTCCGATGTCGGTCAGTGATCTATGCCCGGGTGGGCTACCTAATCCCTGTTTAAAAAAAAAAAAGCCCACAAAAACAACTTTCGATTTTTAGAGCTTTTCGGTTTTTGGAATTTCGGATAAAGGGTTGTCAACCTGTATAATTATTTGTCTATTTGGTATAAGTAACATGTAGCTATGTTGTTCTGAATTCATACTACATCCACTTGCTACATTATAAGTTCCTTATTACCGGGTAATTAATAATGAGGATCATAAGAGGTAGTCCCAAAGGTCTGGCAGCTTTCCTTATTCAACTATAAAATTAAGAAAAAAAAATAGCTAGATAAAATGGGGGTGCCCTGGGTTCTGAACCAGTGCACCCTTTGGATAGTAGAGAGTGCTGTATCTATTTTGCCACCATCCCTTAGTGAATATCAATGCGAACGTAATGTATTCTGTCAATGCAGTCACACAGAAAATACCATTCTTGAACCTGATGCTGCAGTAAGTGTATCCTTTTATTTCTAATCCTTCTAAGCCTACTGTAAATTTAACTGAGTGTAACTTCCACAGCATCTTATAAGAAAGAGTTCAGGGTTCTAGTTTACCCAACCATGGAAAAATTTATAGTTAAATTCATAAAAAAATTCCCTATCTGGTATATTCTAGGAAATTGAATGTAATCATGACTCAACAGCTAATAAACATGATAATACCATACAAACAAGGACCACATTAATAAGATCACTTACTTCACTCTTGAATGCACTCCCATCACCAAGACATGATATGGCTGACTTACCTGCATCCAAATCTCAGGTGGTAACACAAGGTAGTCATGGCATGTCACAGAGTGGTTTAGTCTACTGCAGTCTTAATTCAGTCTATCAGAGTACTGCAGGTATTGACTGAAGTCTGTTTGTCTCTGTTGGTCCAGGTCACACACAAGATGAAGCATGGCTAAGAACCCTTTGTGACTGTCAGCAAGTCAGGCATAAAGCTGTGGTATGGCAATGGTCCAAGTCTGCAGATACCAGGTTTTGGGGGTGTGTCTGGAAGGTAGTCAAGTCATGCAAAAACAGGCAACTCAGTCAACACAACAAATAAATGTAAGCAATACAAGTAGCACATCATGCAAAGACTTGCTAGGAATAAACAAAATAACAATAAAATGAGATAAAAAATAATTAATCAGACAAAACTGCAGTTGTATCTTTTTTAACACACTTACACCCATATCAGTTAAAAAAATACTGTAATGCATATAATGAAATTGAAAGGAAGAGAAAGGCTACAGATAATGAAGCTCAGATTATCCGATTAATAGCCAAACAGCATATGCATGGAGGTACTGTATACCTGTATTAAAATTGCAGTTTTCCCCAGACACTGTTTCCCCCCTATAATGTAGCTACTGCCTTTAACTAGGAATCATGAAAGGTAAATTCATTTGGAAAAAGAGGGAATAAATAAGCCAAGGATTCCTTTACTGGAAAAATAAAATAAAATAAATAATATATATATATATATATATATATATATATATATATATATATATATATATATATATATATATATATATATATATATATATATATATATATATATATATATATATATATAATAAAATCACACGGAAAAGGGAAACAACGTATATATTGTATATATATATATATATATATATATATATATATATATATATATATATATATATATATATATATATATATATATATATATATATATTATATATATATACAGTGGGGTATGCTATAACGAACGGATCCTACTACGAATATTCCTATAACGAACGGTTTTACCTATAAAATTGAGAATGCTATAACGAACGAAACTCCTACAACGAACATTATTTAATTTTTTTTTTTTCTAATTTATTGTTTTTTTATTACAAATATTAATGATATTCTTTATTTCAGGGGTTTAGATGCATATTTATGCACTTTTTTAAAATTTTTACAATTTTATATTATATTTTTCAGTGTTAAGTGGTTGTATTTGGGGGCCTGGAACGGATTAATCCTATAACAAACGAATGCTATAACGAACAAGGTTCTAGAACCAATTAGATTCGTTATAGCATACCCCACTGTATATATATATATATATATATATATATATATATATATATATATATATATATATATATATATATATATATATATATATATATATATATATATATATATATATATATATATATATATATAATTAAAAGATACAACATGCAGCAACAGAACATAGGAACAAAAGCAAATAAAAAAAGTGTTCACAACTAAACAAAGTTCAGGATACAGTCCAGTACAGTACAGTACTAACAAACCTTTAGATTGTACCCAGCAGTCAATCCCCCCTCCACTGTATCTTTAGTGAGGATTCTTCCAATGCTTAAGGTTTTAAGTCAAAGACGGAAAGGAGCTCACATACCTGGGTCATTGGCGGTGGCCTCGGCGGGGGCAAGGTCGGCGGCGTCGGGTGCGGTGGTGTGGGTGAGCACGTTGAGGAGAAATCTAGCAGGGATTGGACCAAGCCGCCGGACGAGGGAATACACGACCACCACCTGCTCTGCCTCTGTCCATGTCTCCCACAGATAACCCAGCCCAACCACCTGGTCACGAAACCCAGCGCTCCCAACGCCGCGCCCCATCCCTGCAAAACAAAACAAATATCATTTTACAAATCCATAAAGGATATGTTGTAGAGCAAGGGATCAGATCACCACTATGACATAAAAAGATGATTTTTAGTAATACTGTAACTCAATGTGAAATGCTGAATACAGTACAGGGTACTTAGTAGTAATACCTGTACATAAATAATACTGTAAAGTAATGTGCTGTATACAGTATAAAAATCTTCAATTTCATTATACATACTTTATTCAGTGTCTCTCTAACACAGCTCAGTAAAGTACAATAAAACATCATGGACCCATTGTCCATCCTGAGCAATCTGAAACTTCTCTGTGTCAGTAATCATCAGTCTCATCAAAGTTTAAGGTACTGTAATTTTTTTCTTTATTTACCTTTCAGTTAGGTACAAAGGTAAAGACTGATAAAGCCAGGAATGATGTGGAAGAATTCAACACCATATCTCGGTACTTTAATGATCATTGTAATTTGTAATGAATGTGCATCATTGTCCCAGACAAGTCATACTTTCAATAATTTTTTCTCGATTTCTCCCTGATACTGATGAGTTCATTTGTATAATTCTTGTCTTTGTACTGCTTACGATATTCCATAATAATAATAATACAGTACCAGAAAATATCTGCCAAATTTATCTTACTGAAGGCAACTAACTACTGTACTGTACAGGGGGTCCCCGGATTACAAACGGGTTCCATTCCTAAGGATGTTCTTGAGTCGGATTTGTACCTAAGTTGGCACACATGCTATGTGCATACTGTACTTACATAACAATGTTTAAAATCCCATTATATCATAGCCTAAGTCCTTATATACATCTAAAATCACTTAATTTAAGAGAAAAAAATAAAAATAAAATGACAAAATACGGTAAATGGAAGTAAAAAATAAGTCATCAGGTCAATAAAATACAGTAGTGTAGTGTAAATTTCAAGTTTAATCATGTTCGTATCAGCGGGCATTAACCATTAGCACATTGTTCTGGACATACCTCGTGCCACTCAAGCATGGTGCCCCACACAGGAGGAAATTGACGCCCATAAATTCTCTTCTGGAGACAAGGATGGTCTTCCCTTGCATCGTGTCAGTGATAAAAGTGAAAAAAATAATGACTTCCCTCAAATTTTGCCAAGTGAATCTTAAGGTAATATGAGTGATGAGGATGGGGAATCAGAATACTGTACTGTATGCTGGTGGAGTTGCCATGTGCCCACCGAAGAGGCTCCAATTGGGGATAGAGTGGTTCCCTGTTTATTCTCCCCAACCCTTGAACTTTGGTGGTGTAAATCAGGAGTTTATGATAAGACAATTTTATTTTCTAGATATTTCCCATCCAATGGGTATAGCCAAAGGGTTAAGTATGGTATTAAATGGGTTTACTACGGAAACTTTTTATCAAAAACGTATCTCTTTATCACTTTTCATCATTTCAACAGATCTCTCTCTTGTGGGTTACCGACCTTGGTAAATCTTCTGTTCTTTTTTCCACACTCAATACTCAGCTAACTACTGCACTGCAATCCCTAACAATAATGTAAGCATGGGGATCTCCACCATGTGTTTGTCATGCTAGCTTGGGTTTCTTCGGGTATTGTGTGGGAGTACTGAATATAACAAATAACTTGTTGACCAAAAGAGGCATCGTCTGCCATGTTGTTGTAACAGAGGTGGCTAGCCTGTAATTATATTTAGAGCCACTGGTGACCGTAAGTACTAGGTCAGCAATGTTGCCAGGAGGAGCGGTGCCCTCAGGGATGTAACCATATGTTTAGTAGGAGTGTGCACATCAGACTTCATACAGAGAGGTCGTGCCACACTCACTCTGAGCCCTCACCAACATTAGTTGAGAGACTTGCGGACTCTGGCGAATTAACCCTTAAAAGTTTCTTAGTGGTATGACCAAGGATGTAAGCTTAAGTGTATTTAATAGTGAAACCTTTCACAATAACTAGTCCTCTCCTTTGATATAAATGTAGCTTATTTTGTTAATAAATGTAAATACCTGTAGTGTAATTTGATATTTACATAATCATGTGAAAACTTTACAACACATGTGAGTGAAAATATTACCAAGTGACATTATACACAGTGAATATAAAAACTAATTATATTTCCCCATACTCATTACCATAGTTGGTGAGTTAGGAGTGGTGGCAACATATCAACCATTGATTGATATAATTAATTAAGAGGATACAACCTGGCGGCTGGGTTTTTGTGAGATAAACTAAAGATAAACAATCAATTTAAAAACCCTTTAGATTGAAACACTGAATGCGTGGACTTTGTCTCATTTTTTAATTACCTTATCGCTCATTTTGCTAAAGGTTATTAATACCCACGCCAAAACTTATTTCGACAGTGGGACATAACCCTGGTAAATAATGCTGGAAAATACTGCTGATCAAACTCAGTCAAAATCAATTCAATCCAGTGAAAATAAATGTCAAAGAATGAGTGGATAAAAGAGGTAATACAGTACAGTAACCTGTACAATACTATTTCCACTTCTATAATTATATGGTGGAATCTAGAAATAACCATATCTGGATCACAAGAAGCATAATCAGTCAATCAAAGATGCATTGATCCCACCCTGGCTCTCGTACTCGCAATTTTATCTGGCAATACCTGGTGAAGTAAGGCTGTATGTAATAGGGACTGTGACTGGTGTACGTATCTATTTTTCGCTGTATCACTGTCAGAATAAATACTAAACAACCCAAATATAAGCATATTTATAATAATAAACTATTCATCGTTATTTAAGACCATGAGAAGTTTCTAGATGTTCGTATATTTACTTAAATAATGAAGAAATTTGATGTGAGAATCTTGTGGCAGCCTTGGTTGTTGTTGAGTTGCCAATCAATCAATATAATTTCTTCATTATTTAAGCAAATACTGTACACTAACATTAGGAAAATTGTCATGATCTTAAATAACGATGAATAGTTTATTAGTATAAAAATGTTACCTTTGGAGTGCTTAATATTTATCCTGAGTGATACTGCCGAAAATGCATACGTACCAATCGCAAACCCCATTACATACAGCCTTACTTTACCAAGTATTGCTAGGTAAAATTGCAAGTACGAGCGCCAGGGTTGGATCAATGCATCTTTGGATGACTGTATCTTCATAATAAATCACTACATTATACTCATCAACACCTAACAATAAATCACTACATTATACTCAACACTAAACACTAAATCACATTACACCCATCACAAAATATCACCAAGTTATACCAATCAACACCTGACAATAATCACGAGGCTATACCCTAATACTGTACTCCACGCACATCACTATGTTTTAGCCTGGACATTTAATAATATATCACTGTTATATCTTCAGCATTTCATAATATATTGTTAACTCTAAGATAACATAACAAACGCGAGCTGGAGTTAAGTGTTCTAGCACATGAAATGTCGAGTACATCGTACTGTGCTGTATTCCTAAGTCAGTGAGTTGGTCAGACAGTCATGAACACAGCCAGCCTACCTGGGGCAGTGGGTGCGTAGACGTGAGGGGGCGTGGTAGGGGCGTGACTCTTCAAATTATTATGGGACGCCCATCCCGAAATATTGAGTGGGTCCAGTTTTGGACGAGCAGCGTGTTGTAGCATCAAGGCGGGCCAATTACGACCTCCTTAGCTTAGTTATGCCTCAATGCCCACACAACCGAGTGACGCTGTTGACAGTGTTGTTTATTCTAGTGACAGCTGGTTATCCTGATGACGGCTAGATATTCTGGTGATAATTGGTCGTGTAGGTGATAGCTAGTTGTAGAGTTCCGATGACAAATGAATGTATTATCATCAACTTTTCGTTTCTGTAGCAACAAGTCGTTCTACTGATAGTTGCGTTAACTACTAACACTGCTTGTCCTTGAATATTAACTAGAAGTTTACTGCAAGTTATAATTACGAACAGGCTATTGTGTTAGTGGCTGTTCCCTTAGCTGTTCATAGCTGTAGTTGTTCGTAATTTCAAGTCAGTCATTATGTTGACAGGTGGCCGTTAACAGCTGGTCATTGTGCTGCCAGGTAATTATTAACAGTTGGTCTTACTACTGACAGATGGTTACTCAGCATAAACCTATGCTGTTAACACCTGGTCACTGGAAACAACCAATTGTAAATAACATAAACTTTTGTGCTGACAGCTGGCAGTCACTGTCTGCCCAGCCATTTATCAGCTTTAGTTGTCAATTAAGTCACAACCATGGAAGGTAGTTATACCTTATTACTATAAACACCATCTTCGTCAACGTTACGCGGTTACCCTGAAGATGCTCTATTAGATTTCAGTAGAAAAATATATACGTAAAGAAATATTGCCACAAGACAGCGCCTTGAAGTTCTTCAGGGTAAAACAAAACTCGCCCAAGGAACATTATCTCTTGTTACTGAGTGAATCGCCACCGGATCACTAGTACGTTACAGGTATTAACAGTTTCTGATTGGGTCCTCAAGTATGTCAAAACTCCAGTGAGTCGCTTAAAGATTATAAGCTTTAATACAGTAGTTTTTTAAAGGTACAGTAGTCGTAAGCTAAAAATAGCCATAGGACTGCAAATTCCACATTAGAGTTTCTACTCTGGGTGACGCAGCTGACAGATCACCTTTATATCGTTAGCTGATAATAGTCAATGGTAGCTTCGAAGAGGGGTTGCCTTAGTTAACAAACAACTACAAAATCACTTGTAAACTTCAAACATCGTTAGCTCCTGAGAGGCCCCAAGACCCTTTATCCCTCCTTATCACTTGATGAAGTCCTTACAGCTGCAACTCCTTACCACGATGAGTCCTTCACTGACCTCCTTGCTAAACATACATAGTTTTCAGGAATTACCCCCACATTCACTGAACATCCCTGTATGCTTATGATGGGGATGGCTCACACATGCACAGTCATCACCCAAAAAGTTCCTGCACCACGTTATTTCACTCGTCACACAATCATCACAGGAAAAGTTCAACCGTCAGTTTGTTCTCACACATAAATAACTTGAACAAATTTTAACGACTGTCGCGTAAACGGTAAACATTAAGTAATAAAACTGAGAGGGAGTAGCCAGAGCAGCTGTGGGGTGGGCGGCCTGGCAGTAAGTGGCACTGTTGTTGGTAGGAGGCAACGAGGAGGAGGTATCTTGGTAGGGGGGCGCGGCTGGGGGGGATGTCTAGTCAGGAGTTGTGGCGGGGAATATTTGAGTGGGGAACAACATAACATAAGAATATAAGAATGGAGGAAACTGCAGCGGGCCTATTGGCCCATACTGGGCAGTCCCATTTAGACCCAACCCTTATTGCTCATATATCCATCCAACCTGTTAGAAGCTACCCAGCGTATTCGAGATAATGGGGGAGAGCAAGGAAGGACTCACTAAAGTAAAAAACAAACAAAAACTGATGGATGGAGGAAGGGGACAAGGAATGTATCTTGACAGGGGAAGGGAGAGTCAATGTACCTTGGCAGGGGAGCGATGAAGATAAAGAGACGGAGAGAGGAGAGGGGGGGGGGGCATACAGAAGGGAAGAAGCTACGTTGCGGGGGATGGAGACAGTGGTTACTCAACGCCGCCCCCTCCCTCCCCCGCTGTGATGCTCCACACTACCACCACCATATCACCAACACTTCAGCATCATTTCGATTCAAGTTACCAGGCTCCATCACCAGCACGTTACGTCAGCGCTTCACCACGCCGACATAATTCACCAGCAAATAATATCACTACCCCACCATGTGGTTAAACAACATCACCATCTCACCAGTCTAACTAAACATAAACTCACAAGCGATATCAGTACACACACACATACACACATCACCAAGCATCCTACCTCACACCGAGTAACACCGTCACCTCATACATACTGTACACTCACAGCACCACTACAGTCTACTGTAGTCCACATCATGACCAGGAAGTCATATCAGTATTATCAAAGATTGTGCATGTCGCTTGCAAGGTCGATGGATCAGTCGATTGAATGTATGTATGTGTCGTTTGCTAGGTTTGTCCGATTATATATAAATATATATATATATATATATATATATATATATATATATATATATATATATATATATATATATATATATATATATATATATATAGTTATAACAGCAATATAATAAATAAGTGTTAAAACTTTGCCAAGAAACAACCGTTTTTCTCGACCACCCACAGCTTACACACAAATGTCAGACACATCCACACACTTGGCATGGTGTTGCTCCCTCTTTGTGACCACCAAAAAATAAATGTAATTATCCTCGATTAATTCATTTGGTGTGACCTTCTACTGTAGCCTCTTTATCACAATCGTATGTATACTTAGGGCTATTAACAGCTAATTTCCAGGTAGCTACGTTAATGCTTTCCCTTCCACCTGTTAAAAACACATATAAATGGCACTATTACCCTGCGGTTTAAATTTGGCTATCAAAGTGCGCAGAAATTAAGCTTCGACCGAAACAAGATGCGTTCACTTATCACCAGTTAAGGAAAAAAATAAACTTCAAGTTAAGTGGGAGAAAGAGGTGGGGAAAAGAGGGAGGAGAAGAGAGAGGAAAGAGGAGAAAAGGTAGTGGAATTGGAAGAAGATGAGAGAAGAGACAATGAAGTGAGAGGAAGAAGGACGAAAAAAAGGAAAGGGTAAAAGGCAGTAGAGAGAGAGAGAGGAGGAAAGAGGAAGAAGGGGGGGGGGAGGAGGAGGCAGTGACTTGTCTCTCGGGTTTTATGAGGCGGTGGTGGGCCAAATCTCGGCCAAACTCCTGACTTGTATTACTAATACACCTGATGAAATGACCCCCTCTCTCCTGCGTAAATATTGACCCGCTCAGACAGTCGGTTGATTCCCTGTAATGTCATCAGGGAGCGCCGGTTCTGGGAAGAGAGAAGTGGGAAGGAAGAGGGTGATGAGGGAGAAGAATGGGAAAAAGTTGAAAAAATGAGGAATGGGAGGAGGAGGAGGAGGCAGTGGGTGGAAGGAAGAGGGGTGAGCGAGTCGAATGAGAGGAAGGAGGAAAAAGAGATTGTGGAGTAGGAGAGGTAGAGGGAAGAAGGATGAAGAGGTGGCACTGAGGGAGAGGGATGAACCATGAAAGTGGGGAGGAGGAAGATGCAGTGGGTGAGAGGAAAAAACATAGAGGGGGGTGGCAATGGGAAATAGGAGAAGGAAGATGTGAAGTGAGATAGGAAGATGGAGGTGGAGGAGGCAATTGAACGAAGGAGACAATGACAGGAAGAAGAAAGGAGACAGTGGAATGGGGAGGAGTAGGTAGAGATGGAGAAAGGAGGAAGAGGAGAAAACAGTGAAGTGGGGGGGGGGGGAGAGAGAAGGAGGATGGGGTAGTAGATAGGCAGGAAGGAGGAAGATGAAAAAGAGGAGGTTGTATCTACAGTGGAGATAGAAAGAAGAATATATAATAATTCAGGAAACGTTACCGGTATGTGTATAAAATGTTAATATTGTGGATGTATTATCATCCTGTGGCAAATACTACATTGTTATAAGATGCTCTAAAGTTAACCATCACCCCTCCCCCACTTCATTTTGCATTTGCAGTATCGGTATTTTTATGAAGCAATATAAGCTGGAGTGGGCTGCCTAGGTAGCTTGTAGTACAGTTTGCCTATTTTGAGTAATTCAATCAGGTCTTGACACTGAGGGTGGTATCACTTCTCACTGCCACGCAGGACAGAGGTTCATACACAAAGAAATACATCATATTCATTAACAGCTATAAATGTATAGAGGTCAGATTCATATGGGTAATGTCACTGTTCACTACCATGCAGGACAGAGGTTCGTACACAAAGAGATGCATCATATTCATTGACAGTACATATACATATATGTACACACACACATACACATATACATACATATACACATATACATACACATATACATGTACATATATATATACACATATGCACACATACATACACATATACACACATACATACAAATACGTCGGTCAGATTCATGTGGGTAATGTCACTCTTCACTGCCATACAGGACAGAGGTTCGTACACAAAGAATGCATCATATTCACTGACACTATATATAGGTCAGATTCATGTGGGTAATGCCACTGTTCACTGCCATGCAGGACGGAGGTTCGTACACAAAGAAGGAAATACATCATATTCATTAGCAGTATATATAGGTCAGTGGATCACATACATTGGAATCATATTCTAATTGAAGACTAATCAGTGTGGGCTAGCAAATTTGGGATAAACAGCAAGAATGTCCTCAAGCACACCTCATTCAATGAAGTAATTACAAAGTTCAAGATACAATAAGTCAGGTGGCCTGAACTCTTTGACAGTGTCACATTTAATAATATAGTGTTCAAGTGTATGCTTTAGAGGTTTATCACAAAGTTTACATGCTGAGTGCTCCGGTATGGGTACAGCGTTACAACTTGCCAAATGTGTCTGTATCCTAGCATAATTCTGGCCACGACTACATCACATTGTCTGGTTTTGTCCTTATGCTGGCCATACCGTTACCTCTTGTCACAAAATTTGTCATATTTACTAATGCTACAACTGTCAGGTCTCTGCATTTCTCACTTCTTCTAGATCAGAGTTCATGATTCTGACTTGAATGTTTTTAATTACAGCATTGGACAGGCCAAGGTCAACATTTTCTTTCCTTTGCTCTCATTTGCTCGCCTAACTTAATAAAGACTAAGTCTAGCAGCAGAACAACTGAAGACAATCGTTGTGCAAATATTGTGGAATTGTTGTGATTAATATCAAGTGAGAAGACTAAAGAATTGGACACTGGCAGTGTGATACAGGAAACTATATATTGGAAGTGTGGAGTTAAGCTGTGAAGACGTATCCCTGTTAACAGTGTTGTGAAGAATTACTGTTTATTAAAGACTAATGCACAAAAGTGTTTCTGTGACCTAGTGGAAATCTACCTGCTTGTTGTTTGTCTGTATACTGATACCACCATTGGGAATACCGTTGACTGGCGGGACAGCCAGTGGTAATTCAACAACTCTTGTGAGATACCTACTGCTCTGTACATAAGACCCTAGCCGCTGGTAACCAGTGGTGGAAGGAGGGTCGTAACAAGTGTCAGGAGAGAACAAAACAACTACAGCAGCTGCAGGAAGAGATCGACAGGAAAATTCATGAACGGGATGAAGCTCTGCGAGTGATGTGTAGCAGATGGGATGATGCGTTTCATGAGGTGCAAGTGAACTCAGACAGCAAGCTGAAATAAAGGTAAAAAACCTCAAAACAGCAAAGTGATGGTGAGATGACAGAAGGCCATGAAGAGCTAAAGAAAGTCAGTGCAGGATGGAAGTTCTGGAAAATTGCCCTATCAACAGGGTATCAACCAAGATTTAGTGACCTATAATTGTGACGGTGTTCACGTGCTGTCACGCCTCGAATGGAATGCATAAAATGTGATTCTGGAAAATACAATGATGTGGAAAAAGAGTGCTGAGCTAAATTACAGGCGCCTGAGTTCAGAACCCTTGCTACATCAAGTGAAGTGACGTGTGCTATCCAAGAGTGCCAGTGAAGAAGACTCCCAGGTCGACGGCAAGGTCTCATGGGAAGCATACCAGGCACAGTTTGAGCTACTAGCTGAACAAAACGGGTGGGACGACAAGCAATGTGCAGTTCAATTAGCCACGAGTCTTAAGGGAGCAGCTATGGAGGTTCTCAGCCAGTTGATAGAAGAGCGTAGCAATTACGTGTCACTGGTAAAGGTATTGGAATGAAGATATGGAACCAAGCACCAAAATGAGGTTTACAGAGCCAGATTCCGTACTCGTACCCGTAATCGAGGTGAAACACTGCAACAGTTTGCTCAAGACCTCGAAAGTATGGCTCATTTGGGACCATCACCTGATCTGTTAGCGTGTTGAGGGACCAGTTTGTGGACGCATTGGATAGCACGCAGCTTAAGATTCAGGTGAAGCAGTCCCAACCGACAGGAAACTTTGGCTAGAGCCCTGGAGATTGAATAGTATGTGAGGTCAAGTTTACCAAGCTTCAGGATGGAGGGAGTTCTGGATTTAAAGCACGAAAGAGCCAAGTACAAGAGACGGAGAGATTTAAAGGAACCTGCTGGTATTGTGAAAAGATTGGGCACAAATAGGAGGACTGCTACAAGCGGAAACGAGAGCGAGAGCAGTGCAATACCGAGAAGAGCATGGAGAAGATAAGATGTTGGACATGTGGAGAAGATGGACACTTCAAGAGTAATTGCCCACAGAATTCCAAGAGGGAAAGAAGAGCAGCCCACTAAGATGGGGAGACTAAAGATGGCTGGTGCTGAGGAGCAACAACCAGCCTGTCTCACCAGAGCCCACTATTGACAAAATGCAACGCCACTGTAAGCAGTGTCCAGGTTGAAAGTGAGATCGATGGCGTAAGGTGTCCATTGGTGATCGACACAGCCTCGGAGCAGACTTTTGTGAGGTCAGATGTGGTTAGTCATCGAAAATTACCTGAGATGTCGCAACAGCTGAGAACTGTTCTAAAGCTTCAGTTCAACAAACTCTTATAATAAAAAAGGTGATTTAAATAAGAATTATAGTCGATATAAACAAAAATCAAGATTTGTTTTGATAGCTAGATGCAACGTTTTATAAATGTTAGAATTAAACAGAAACTGGAGATTAGTTGCTCTCGCTGCAATTATGTGGGTACTGTAATATGAAATGCTATGTTATTGCATAGTAATCACTAGTGACCAGAGGCATAAAAAGGTGATTTTGCCTGTACATTGCCCTTGAGTGGGGATCTGCACTGGTGTGAATGTAGCTCAAGCACTATGCTAAGTTAACATGTTTTGTTTATGAATATACCCCCTCAATTTCCTTAGTCAGGATGCCCAAGGCATCGTGTTGCCCCTTCCCACTATAAACAAAAATAAATGAGTTTAACCGTGACTTACCGGTAAATTTAAAGATGATTTCCAAATTTGTGAGCAAAATCAGATTCAGATTTGCCCCCGAGGGGGCTAGTTTATTGGGCACCCCCTTACATCCGTGTGAGCAAAATGAAAAGCATGAGATGGCGCACCGCTCTTTCATAGACAAGGAAAGGATCACGGTCTAGTCGCAAATCTACATTTCTTCTGTATTTGCACTGTAAGCTAGTGCCGAAATTCAGCCAAACTATGACATAGATAGATGGATATAAAATGTTATAATCTTCATTGTTTGAAAATGAAGTATACCAAATATCAAACAAATAAAATTATAAACGTGAATTGCTTGCCATCATAAATTTTGGGATACATCATTATGATCACCTGCGAGTCATTTGGCATCTTTTACACATGTGAGTCGCTTGGTGCCTTTATGAGCACTTGCGAATCCCGATGAGTACCTATGAGACACCAGGGGTCATTACAGGTATAAGCATCTCTTATCACTATGAACCCCGTAAGTAACTTGGCTGGGTTGGCAATAGATCACTGAAAACTACTCCAAAGTTCTGTACACCCATAAACAATTAGTCATATTATGTTTACGATATCAGTCATATACTAACTAGTAATGTGCTGTGTGAGACAGAAATTTTGAAGAAAAAAAAATTCAAAAGGGGTAAACATTATAATTTAAGAATTATACAAACTTCTATGTTCGTTAAAACCGAAAGTCCTTATCAGAAAGAACTTAAGTCAACTTCGGGAAGTGTCGTGTATTCTCAAAAAGCAACTCATTAACAAACTCTTTACGTAGATAATCATATTCATTACTTCTATGGTTCAAATTACAATAAATATCCTGTTTTCAAAATCCAGGATGAGGAGAGGTCGAGCAAGCACGCATCCTCCTCCCAGAGATAAACAAACTAGTCCCGAGACGAACTCACCCACTTGGGGCCCGTTTCCACAAGAGAGTAACTGTCGGATAATTTGAGTTTACTGTCAGACAGCAACTGTCTGCTAGTTTGCTATCATGTGGACTGTAACCAACTATAAATCAGCTAATGAACCAGGGGCGCATACTCAAAACACCTCATCAGATTACGTCCAGTGAGATACAGTATTACAGACTCCTTATCCCGTAAATTTCTCATTCTCAAAATTTAATTCCGGATCCGTAAGTAGTCTGTAGCTCTAATTTACCCTGTAAATTTAGTTCTCTTGTCCGAAGGTAGATGGCAGTGCAGGAGCTAGTTGGCCAATCGTAGCGCAGTTAACAATATCATCAACCAATCACAAGAGAAGGCGAAATTAGCTGAGATTGACGCACGTGACAGTTGCTAGACATACTTCAAGCATCATTAGTGAAGATGGAATTATGTTTGACTAATACAGCTGTACTTGAGGACAATGGTTAACCAATGACCAAAATAAACCAATATACATACACCATACATATATATATATATATATATATATATATATATATATATATATATATATATATTTTTTTTTTTGAGGATTACCGAGGCTGGAGTCACCACATGTCGGGGTCTGAAAATATAATAATAATAATAATAATAATAATAATAATAATAATAATAATATATATTTATATAATAATAATAATAATTAATAATTAATAATAATAATAATATATATAATAATATAATAATAATAATATATAAATATATAATAATAATAATAATATATATAAAAATACAAAATAAAAATAAGATCAGAGTGAGAAACAATATATGTATGTTGTGTTGTCAAGTAAGAAAACAATTGAGACCCTGCAATTGTGAATAAATGAAAGTCGGATCAGCAACCTGGGACTTGGTCACAATTTTCGTGATGCCATATGGCAGCAGGGTCTACCATTAGACAACACATTATGCTTCCAACATCTTCAGAGGACCTCCCTGTTTGGTAGCTTAACAGAGGCATCATATTCTTTCTTACAAAAAAGTATTTTTCATAGGTTTTTGGTTTAATACAAACAGTAGTCATACTCCTTTTTGCCCCCAAATTAGTGAAATGTACCTAACCTTACCTTACCTTACCTTTACCTAAACGGTAATTATTCAGGTCCTCGGGGAGTAACAACCCCCCTCCGTATCCAAACAAACCTACCTGACCTTACCTAACTTCCTTACCGGGAGGAGAATCCCCATATATTAAACAGAAAGAACTTACTATGACATGGTGAAATTTTGAAATTTGAGGCATTTTCCGGTCTGACAGCACAGGGATTCACGCATTGGGCAGTCTCTATTTAAAAGACCAATGCCGTAGTCTTTGAACAATTGAAGGGTCGTGTTGTCTTTATCCCGGTGGGAAGACAAATTAGTGTGCACCTAAGCGCCTAATTATCTACAAAACGAGACATTTGCACAAGAAATGATTACCATATCAGAACTCACTGATGAAAATAAAGTAAGAAAATAAACAGTAATACAAATAACTCGTTCTTGGGTTCGTCCTATATACTGTATTAACCACCTAACCTTAACCTAAACTAACCTTTACCTAGCCTTACTTAACCTAACCTTAACATGTCTTATCTAACCTAACCTAAATTTAAAATGCATAAAGCTTAAAATGCATAATAGTGGCATCCTAAGTTACGTTTACATATCATCAACAGATTTATAGATATGTTGGAGAAATTTTTATAAAACGTTTGTTATCTCTGCAAACATATTTTTTTAAAAAGAATTTGAAAATTTTATAGAGAACTTAATTGTTTGCCATGTGCGTCATAGCTTTCTTATGTAAGGTTAGGTAGGGTAACGTTAGGTTAGGTAGGGTAACGTTAGGTTAGGTAGGGTAGGGTAGGCAGGTTAGGTAGGGTAACGTTAGGTTAGATAAGGTAAGGTAAGATTAGGTAAGGTTAGGTTTTGTTTGGTCAAGATACATTTCACTAATTTTGCAGCAAAAAAAAAATTCTAAATGTATTGGATGAAAAACGGTAGAACATAATTCTTTTTCTAAGAAAAACAAAAACAAAAATGCTTTACCACTGTTAATTTTTACTTTTTATTGGTTTGATGTACTTAGATTGGGTTAGATATTATTTAACTATCAGTCATAGTACTTCAGCCTTGGATCTGCTTTTATTATTGATTCATTACTGTATTATATTATAATATGATCAGAATATTATGGTGCATGATTCATCATAAATAATATCAGAGCTTCAATAATAGAAAGAACACAATATATAATTTGTAATTTGACCTGAGAATGAAAGAATAAGCTGTATGGAAGGTAGCACCTCACTTTCCTTCCTCCCTCCTCTCTCTCTTCCTCCCGAGACATTGTACACTAGTAGAAATTTTCAATAACACAGAACCAGTTATCATGATAAAACATAATATAAAGCAAGATATCAAGAAGAAAATAATTATATATTTTTTTATTATTTTACTTTTATAATAACTGGAGACTGAGACTTGATAGGACTGGGCTTACAAGGAAAGTGGATTTGAGTCATGACAACACTGTAGGTACCTGTCCCAGTCCATGTACTGTACTTCCCAAACACAGGTGCCCTCAGATAGTTGTATTTCTTTCAGTAAACATAAAGAACAGGTTTATGGGCATAGGGCATAGTTCATTCACAATAGTACTGTTCAGGTATTCCTCATAATGAATTTTCATGATATGAAAATTAGCTTATATGAATTTTCTAAATTGCCAATACTACTTCATGTTACAAAAGCTTTCATCGCTTAAACGAATTTGGGTCCCGCAAATTTCAAATTGCACGCCCCTGAGAGTCAGCTAGGACGGCCACATTCCCCGAGCGCTCTCCATACCAAGCTCAGGTAGGAGGTGTGTTAAGGTAATTTTTCAACTAGTAATTTCGGGTTTCTACATACTTCTACATACAGTACATATATTTCTTCGTATTTTTTCATTCAGTGACATACACATTGCATACAAAATGGGGAAAAATAATTATCGTAAGGTCAAAAACATAAAGTGAATAAATATTTCTTCATGCAGCAGCAAGAGTTAACAGGATGAGCTTGGTTAGTTATGCTATGATTTTTTTCAACGTGTAGTTTCCTATAGATGAACTTAACTTTCTTCACTTTTTTTTCACTCACTTACAAGCACACAATCCGACATGCATAATGTGCAAAAAAAAAAAAAAAAAAAAAAGGAAGAAGAAATAACTCTCATAAGGTCAAAAACATAAATGGATTAACATTTCTGTGTGAAAACTGGGAGGGAGCGTTATGGGTTGGCAGAGGCGGGCCTGGCTGATTGCTATGGCGGTGCTTGAGGGCAGCCCTGAGTGAAGTAGTCAGTGACTATGCAAATGGCATCTCTGGCAGCTGTATTAAACTTTGATTTAACTTTTCAGTAATAGTTTTAGCTTCATATCATTAGGTACTGTAGTTAACTAGGTTTTTTCTTGCTTGTGAATCCATTTCGTATTTTTGGGTATGATATTGGAGTATTTTTATCACTGAGAACCAAACCCTCTTTTTCCCATGTTTTTCTATTCGAGGTAAAAAAATTCACCTAACGAATAGCTTTTTGGAATCTGACCCATTCATATCTCAAGAGATTATTGGCCCTCACCTGTATCACTTGTATCAATTGTATCACTATCCACCACAGAGGCTTGCAGGACCTCTTTGTCAAACCCCTCAAAGTCCATATAAGTCCATATCCTCACTATCACTATCACTGACTCACGCTGTGGTGAGTGGTGAAGAACTGTAATGTTTGACGACTGGCGACCTGTAGGCGACTCCTGCTCTGCCGCCTCTGCAGATATGAGTAAATGCACAGTAAAGTGGGAATTCCGTTCTGGAGGGTACCACGTATATAGAAACGCCAGAAATGAGAGCTGCATAAAGCAGGGTGTATATATTTATTGACGATGAATTTAAACACATTCGTTCTATTGCACAGAAACTTGGGTACCCTTCTGTGTTTGTTGATCGTTGCTTTAAAAGGGCTAAAAACTCTTTCATTCCTCTCAAACCAGACAAGTTCCTACACCTTAAGAATATTTTGACTCTGCCCTATCGTGATGAATCCGTTAGTTCGGTCCCTCAGCTTCTAAATATTAATGTTGTTTTCAAGTATGACTCAACCATTACCAATATGTTAATAAGGAATAGCCCAAGTTTGAATGTAAATGGAAGTGTTTATTGTATTCCATGTAGCAAATGTAATTGTAATTATGTAGGTCAGACAGGGAAAAACACTGCAGCTCAGAATCAAACAACATAAGTATAATATCAGAACTGCATCTGAAAGCAGTGCCTTGTTCGTTCATGTTAGAATAATAATCACCCCATTGCTTGGGAAAAGCTTAGAAGTATTCAAATCATCTTGTGTCACAGAAAGACTTCTGGTTGAAGCTAGTTTGAAAGGAATTAAAATCAATAAACCTTAGTGATGGTCAGTTCAAAACTGATAATATGTTACATAAATTTATTTGTCAGTGGCCCAAGGTTAAAAAATGTTTTGAAAACCTTGATCTTGATGTATGATAGTTATTTTGTGGGTCCTTGACCTGACCTGTCTAGTCACGCCATCACCCTTCAAGCTCCCCACGGTGTGTTGGTGTGGGGATTAGTGGATGTCATCATTATGACCTGACCTCATGTTTTTAGGTCACCCTGTATATTTAAGCCTCTGTCCATGTAATCCAGTTGCCTCTGAAGATGTCTTGAATAAAGACCTAAAGCTAAGGCAACTGTTGTTTCCATTTTCCCGGAGGACAAGATTTATCTTATCCACGTTTTCATTGTGGATTTACATGAAATATATATATATATATATATACACCTAGACCCCGACTTTCATTTACTTCACGCGGGACTTACAACTGTCGGACTTACGACCGCCTCAGATATAGATAAAAAATAAAAAAATAAATTTTTTTTTTTTTTAAATGACACACGATTTTCTATACCGAACGTTTCCAGTTAATGTAGTCTCCATGTATAATTAGAAAATTATGGGGCCCCATGTGCATTCAGCTGACTACATTAAAGGTTAAGTGCTCAGTCACACTGTATCCATTCATCATTATTCATTACTTTTACTGTACTGTATTTCATTGTAGATTTTTTATTAATTTTTTTTTTTTTTTTTTTTTTTTAATCTATGTCGGACTTACGACCATGTCGGACTTACGACCTGGATTTAGTCCCCAACCCCTGTAGTCGGGGTCTAGGGTATATATATATATATATATATATATATATATATATATATATATATATATATATATATATATATATATATATATATATATATATATATATATATATATATATATATATATATATATATATATATATATATATATATATATATATATATATATATATATATATATATATATATATATATATATATATATATATATATATATATATATATATATATATATATATATATATATATATATATATATATATATATATATATATATATATATATATATATATATATATATATATATATATATATATTTTTTTTTTTTTTTTTTTTTTTTTTTTTTCTGTGTAGTCTTCCCAAGTGTCACTAGGATTGCCGGATACTGAGCAATAATCAGGCATCAAATTAATAAATTATGGCATGGAAAGATCCTCATTATAGGGATGACCACTGTTGTTGTGGAACAAAATGCACTCATCTACTGTACTTATGTTTGCCTTTACAGTGGGGTATGCTATAACGAACGGATCCTACTAATGAATATTCCTATAACGAACGGTTTTACCCATAAAATTGAGAATGTTATAACGCCAGGTGCCATCTTTGTCTCATTGTGTAGCCAGTGCACCACTGTTATTGTTGAAATTTCGTCTTTTGATGTGGAAATACGAGTTATTTGTATAAATATTTTGTTATACAAGTGTACAATTGTAACAATGAATCGTCCAAAGCGAGTGAGAAAGCTCATAACTCTTGAAACTAAGAAAGAAATCATAAAGAAACGTGAGAATGGAACAAGCATTGCGAAACTTAGTGATGAGTATGGGATGGCTAAATCGACTATATGTACGATTTTGAAGAATAAAGAGTAGTTGAAAACTGTGCAAGTGGCTAAGGGAATCTCTAGACTTAGCAAAGCAAGGTGTAATGTGATTGAGGAGACGGAAAATTTACTCTTATTGTGGATAAAGGAGAAAGAAATGGCAGGTGATAGCATTAGTGAAGCTAAAATTTGTGAGAAGGCCAGACAATTGTTTGAGGATCTTAAAAGCCAAGACTCCCAGTGGAAGTGATAGTGATGTGCCAGTGTTTAGAGGTACCAAGGGGTGGTTTACTGGTTTCAGAAGGAGAAATAAATTACATAGTGTTGTGAGACATGGTGATGCTGCTAGTGCAGATAAGGAAGCAGCTAAGGAACACCATGACTTTTTTTTAATGTGATTAAAGAGGGAGGCTTTGTTTCTCAGCAGGTATTCAACTGTGATGAAACTGGACTTTTTTGGAAAAAAATTCCTCGCCGTACATACATTACCAGGGAGGAAACTTCTGTCCCTGGCCATAAGCCAATGAAAGACAGGCTTACCCTCCTTCTTTGTGCTAATGCTTCTGGTGACTGCAAAATAAAACCACTCCTTGTGTACCATGCAGAAAACCCCAGAGCTTTCAAAAACATTAGGAAGAACCACCTTGGTGTTATGTGGCGGTCAAACCCAAAGGCTTGGGTGACCAGGAGTCTTTTCTCTGAGTGGGTGATTGAGGTGTTTGGACCCAGTGTTCGGGAATACCTCAGGGAGAATAATCTTCCACTGAGAGCTTTGTTGGTGATAGACAATGCACCAGCCCACCCTCCTAATTTGATAGTTGAATTGCCAGAGGAGTTCATCTTCATCACTGTGCACTTCTTGCCACCCAACACAACACCTCTCATCCAGCCCATGGATCAACAGGTAATTTCTAACTTTAAGAAGCTGTACACAAAGGCACTGTTTAGAAAATGTTTTGTGTCCACTTCTTCCAGTGATGTTAGCTTGAAGGAATTTTGGAAGTCACTTCAATATAGCAGACGCTGTGTTTTAATTGCGTCAGCCTGGAAAGAGGTTACTATGACGTGTCTTTGTGCTGCTTGGAGGCCATAGTGGCCTGAATGTGTGCTTCAAAGAGACTTTGAAGGCTTCGAAGAGTTAGAGGAAGAGGCTGTTGTACATGAAATTGTGTCTCTGGGCAATTCCATGGGCCTGGAAGTGGATAATGGTGATGTTGAGGAGTTGGTGGAAGAGCACAGTAAGGAGCTGTCCACTGAGGAGCTGCTTGAGTTTCACAAAGAAGAAAATGAGACACTGAAGCGGAGCTTAACTTCTGAGGAGTCAAGGGAGGATGAGGACAAGGAGGAAAGCCGCATCATTCCAGCCAAAGATCTCAAGGATGTGTTCTTTTGCTGGAGCAAACTGTCTAAGCTTGCTGAGGATTATCATCCTGATGTTGGTTCTGTGGAAAAGGCCATCAGTGTGTTTAATGACAATGTGATGAACTACTTTTGGAAGGTCCAGAAATCAAGGTTGAAGCAGTCAACCCTGGATTCCTTCTTTAAAAAAGTAGCAAAAGACCCTACAGACAAAGTGCCTGTAAGACAGTCACCAAAAAGGGCTAGGAAGGATGACTCCTCTCCTTCCACCTCTTCTCCATAATTCTCTCCTCTCCCCTCCCCCTCTGCCTCCTGTCCTGCATGCTGAACAACACTAAGGTAAGATAAAGTACCGTATTTTTTACATTTTCCACAGAAAATTTTCAGTGTTAAGTGGTTGTATTTGGGGGCCTGGGACGGATTACTCCTATAACGAACGAATGCTATAACAAACGAGGTTCTCGAACCAATTAGATTCATTATAGCATACCCCACTGTATTTAGAAGTTAATGAGTATTAAATGGAAGTGTTATTGTCTACGAAACATTCCTGCTCAACTTAAACAATGAATTGCAAAAATGGCACCATTATCATTGAGTGGCATCTTTTTTTGTGGGACAAACACGAGAAAAAACAAAATAACAAAAATGCAATTCATCCACCCAATTTGGATTATTCTAGAGTATAAAATTAGGTTTTCTCCTATTGGGTTTTTGTAAGGTATAATTGGTTAGCCTGGTGATCTCTCCTAGACTATCACCACAAATAGTACCATAGTCACTGCAACTAACATAACTTCATACCATCATTTTCAGTAAGAAAAAAAAATAACTTTCTGATGTTAATATCACCATAGTGTCAGTGTCAGAACAGTGGTCCTTCGGTTAACGAACACAATTCGTTCCAGAAGGTCATTCATTAACATAAAATTTCGTCAACTGAAACCATTGTTTCAATGGGATTTTGGGTAATTGGTTCCAGCTCACCGAAAATTACATACAAACTAAAAGTAAATGCCGTAAAATACACTTACTTTGAGGTGTGCATGTAGAAGGCTCCTGGTTGATGATGATGATGGGAATTAGAAGTGGGGGTGGAGGAAAAGGGAGAAGAGAAGGCAGTGGGGTGGAAGAGAAGTCACCCCATGCTTCATGCCGCCATTTCACCCATAAAATTTTAAGTTCAATTGGTGTAATTCAAGATCATTTTCTTTAAATCAACACTGCACTGCATTATATATTGTCAATATGTAAAATAAATTTCAGAATGACCAATATTTGTACTGTAAAAACATAAAAATAGTTTATGTTCAAGAGAATCTCAAGCAGAGCAGAGACACAAACTGACGCCATTCTGGGTGAGTCAAGTGGCTGTTTGGCGTGCTAAAAACTAGTTCCCTGTACTTCAATTATTGTATGTTAAATAATTGTTAAAGTGACTAAAAATTTTAATATAAGACTTGGAAAATTATTGAATAGTACAGTATAACCTTCTTGATATTTACTCAAATGGTAACGAATTTAAGCTCTAAAACCGGACTAATACTACAGCTGGAGAGCAGGTGAAAGCAGGCGAAAACATGTCGGGAAAAATTCCTAAGGAATTCGTTAATCGAATTTTTTTTGTTAACTGAATTGAATATTCTTATGGAAGGTAATTCGTTAACCGAAATTTCGTTAAGCGAGATGTTCGTTAACCGAGGGATCACTGTATTTTCTTGCTCTGGGCCATTTTATACTTTAAGCATTATTACTGTACAGTATATGGATAAAACTGTACTTGATGGTGGCTGCACACCTCAACTACCAACTTTAGCACATTTTTCCAGAGAAGATAAACACTGTACTGTACTTTCTTACCTCATGAGAAGGATAAAAAAAATGGGTGAGGAAACATTTTGTGTATTATAATTTTGAAAATTTTCTTCATTATGAATCTACAGCCACAACATTTGATCAACAGAGATATTTCCAGAAAGTGTTTGTCAGTTCCTTGCCACCCAAAGAATTTTGAGAATTTTAAGGCTTAAATCTGTAGTTTTGACCATTCTAAAACACTTATTTCTATGACATTTCTGTTGCAAATTACATATAAGAGAGATGTTTAGCATTTTATTTGTTGGTCTGTTAAAAATTATAGCTCGAGCTCAGTATATTATGAATAAGCAAGATATTTAACATTATATTTGTTGGTTTCTTAACCAATTAGAGCTCAGCATAGTGTTAGTTTGTAAACCAATCAGAGCTCGGTAAACTGTGTGGGTGGTTTAGGTAATATTCAACAAAATTATATATTCCCCACTCAAAACCTCTATTTTCCCATGCTTTTTCTGTAAGTTTGTAGGTTAGGTTAGGTTATTTTCATAAAATTAATTATACTGTATTCAGGTAGTCCGCGCTTAACGACGTCCCGCTTAACGTTGTTTCGGTACTATGTCGTAAACTTTAGACCAAAAATTTGTTTAACGTTCCTGTAATCCGATACCAAATCATTTTGCGTCGTCACGGACTACTTTCTATGGCGTATCACCCTCTCTCGTCTGGTCCCGTTACGCTCTTTCGGATTTGCGCGGTCTCAGTGACTCACTACCTTCCTCCTCTCCCGCCCTCCTCCTCTCCCGGCCTCCTCTGCTCCCACCCTCCTCCTCCGCCATCCATCTCCTCAGTTTCATTACCCACCACACAATCGCTCTACCACCTCCGCCCATCGGTGAGTACCAATACAAACTTGTAGTTGAATATGTATGCACTATTTTCCATAGAAATGGCAATGATTTTCTGTATATGTAATGTATTTCATGGGGCAAAGGGAGGCTGGGGAACGTAGCTCCTGTATTTTATCTATTTCTTATGGGGAAAATTGATTCGCTTAATGTTGTTTCGTATAACGTCGCGTTTTTTAGGAATGTAACCCCGATGTTAAGGGAGGACTCCCTGTATATCTGATAACAGTAGAGCAGATGGCTAACACCAGAAGGAGTTGTTCGATTTCATTCATTTTTTCCAGTTAGACAGTTGTTCTTTGGATGATAGTAAATTATGATTACAATACAGCAACTTTTTATTTTAATCAGAAGTTTTTTACTTTTTTCTCTCTACGATCATAAACCGCCTGTACAGTATTCCCTTAAAGTTCGCTGGAGTTAGGTAAAATGGACCCCATGAGAAAGCAAAATCTGCGAGTTTTTCATGCCAGTCCCAGGTATAAATAACTACAGTATATGCACATGTATAACAACATTATGTAGGCATAAGACAATATAATAAATATAAAATACGAAGATAAATAATAAACATAAACATTAAATAACACTGTATGGACATTAGGTCCACACACTGATAGTTAGCTGTGGTAGTACAATGCAAAGACAATACTGTACCTCTGAAACGTCAGCTGAAATGGTGCACGGAATGTAAACAATTCCTGTACTGCTTGGTACCAATAAGTACTGTATTTGTAATGTGTATACCGTAGGTACCTACAGTAGACATATAATTATACCCTTTTGTATTAAATTAGGTAATTTTTATTGAAAATGCAGTACCAACAAATGTATGATGAGGTCCATAAAGTGATAGTGAGCTATGGTAGTGAGAAACATGATACCATATAGACAGTGATTTGACATTGTCAGTACAGTATTCTATTAAATATGCAAAAATTATTTTTCCAAAATATACCTTGCTAATTATAGGGTGCATCTTATGACCTGGGAAATATGGTGATCTGTACTGTCCTGTAGTGTCAACTACTCTTGCTCCCTGGCACACAGCCTCAAATTTATTTTATTTATTTTCCATGACAATCCTTGAGTTTCTGAGGGATGCAAGCTTTAAAACTGTGAGCTTTAAGCAAATACTGTAGTAGGCTGGGCATGAAGGAAGAGAGAAACTGTGGGGTAAAACACATTGAAAAACTGATTATACGACACTAAAATGATGTCTGTACATGCTTTGTACGTGAAAAAATTAATTATTTACCGTAAATATTTTGCCGAAAAATCTGCCCTGTCGGAGCATGTTGTAACTGTTGCTGTCAACTCACACTTTGTTTCAGTAACCAATCATACTCTCACGTCCACAAAAAACATACAATTACACCATGCTGCTTCAAGAAATTTGCTTTCATTGGTACCAGATATCAAAGTACGTAAGTTCTTTCTGCTTAACATGCCAGGCTAGGATGTTAGGTAAGGTTAGGTCAGGTCATGATTCATGCTTCATCTGCGTGTTAATCTTCCACATTATCTCCGGACCTTCCATCTTCTATTAGGGTCTAAGCATAGTCGCATTATTTTTATTATTTACTATCATCCAAAGAACATCTGTGGAAAACTGTAACAAAATCGAACAACTCCTTCTGGTGTTAGCAGTCTGCTCCACCATACATTCTACACTACTCTATGGTATATACATGTGCTGTACACATAAACTTTGCAAATTAGTTATATACAGTATACTGTATAAGCATTCCTTTGAGTTTGTAAGAAATGTTCTTTGGATTATAGTAAACAATAAAAATTACACGACAACTTTTTATTTTAATTATAAGCATTTATTTATATTTATTTTTTAATTCTTATCTATCTACGATCATAAATCTCCTGTAGTGGGCAGTTTATGAAGGATGAGGGACATTGCAGGGTAAAAGACGGTAAAAAACTGATCATATGACAATAAAATGACGTCTCTACATGCTTTGTACGCGAAGAAATTAATTGTTTATCATAAACATTCAGCCGAAAAATTTGCCATGCCGGCGTGTTTTATCTGCTCTTTATTTTTCTATGCTCAGAGCAAGCAGGTCACTCGGGCCAAGCATATTCTCACGTCCACAAAAAACATAAAATTGCACTACGCCACTTCAAGAATGTTGCTTTTATTGGTACCAGATCTCAAAGTAAGTACCTGTACTTTGTTTAATATGGGCAGGGGGGTCTGCCCCCCAGGCTAGGATGTTAGGTCAGGTTAGGTAGGATTCTTTGGTTGATTAAGTCAGGTTCTATTAGGTTCTGTGCAGTGATGGGGTCAATTATGAATTCAATTGGAATTGATTGGAAAAATGCATGAATTGGAATTGAAGGAAACAATTTCTAAAATTAGCTGAATTGAATTGGAAGTGATATGATGAAGATATTGGAAGCATAATGTGTTGTCTAATGGTAGACACTGCTGCCATATGGCATCGCAAAAATTGTGACCAAGTCCCAGGTTGCTCATCTAACTTTCTGCCTCATTTACACACAATTGCAGGGTCTCAATTGTTTCTCTTACTATTGACAACACAACAAACATCTACTGTATTGTTTCTCACTTTTGATCTTTTTTTCATGTCTTTATTATTATTATTATTATTATTATTATTATTATTATTATTATTATTATTATACTTTATTAAAAAATTTATATTATAAATTATTATTATTATTATTATTACATTTTCGCTCCCCCTAGGCCCCGATATGGGTTAGTGACCTGTGCCCGGGTGCAAAATCTTTTTCCTGAGGGCTTCCATCATCTAGAACATGAGGCAACGTAGCAGTGTTTGAAGCGCGGCACCACTGTACACTCCGTAAGAAAGAGAGAATAAGACACAATCATTCATGCTTGGCTTAATATTGCGTATTCCAACGTAATACAAACAAATAATAACCTAACCTAACCAGCACGGCCAAGATAGAACGAATTCTTGCTGTTGGGGTAGGGCACCAACTCCGCCATTAGCTGATTGTACAGTGGTGCCGCGTTTCAAATACTGCAACGTTGCCGCTTGTTCAGGATGACAAAAGCCCCCAGGAAAAAATTTTTGCTGCCCAAAAAAAAACGAAAATAAAAATAAAAATATGAACAATTGTGTGACAGTTAACATGATCTGTTAGTGTGTAGTAGACAGTATAGTGTATGTTGCCAATTTGTTTGGAAATAAAATGATTGTTATGAAACTTTTTTTTAATAGGAAAATTAAATAATTGATTTGAAATGGAATTGAAAAGCACATGAATTGAGTTAAATTGGATTGATGATTTAATTTTCATAAATGATTTGCAGTTAATTGAATAAAAAGGAATTCATTCCATTCCTGGTTCTAAGCATTGCTCTATCATTTTTATTACTTAATATCATCCAAAGAACATCTGTGGAAAAATTAACAATATCGAACAACGCATCCTGGTGTTAACCATCTCATCAAGGATTACCCCCAAATCTTTGGGTGGCAACAAGTGAAATTTTGCAAGTTACTATAGGTACGGTAGGTTAATTGGTAGTATTTTACTTTCAGTCAGCCAGGAAATCTGGGGCAGTTAGGTTAGACATAGGTTAGGTTACATTAAGTCAGGTTGGGTTGAGTAGGTTATGTTACATTAAGTTAGGTTGGGTCAGTTAGGTTAGGTTTTATGCATTGTTGTTTCCATTTTTTTTAATATCATGATATTAGTGTAGAAAAAATTTCAACCAATTCGGACAATTCCTTCTGGTGGTCACCCTCTTCTACACCTTTAACTTTTAATTATGTAATTCCGTTATGATTCGGGGGGGGGGGGGTAATCTCAAAAACTAGTTATTTCCAGTGGAAATGAATATCAAATTCGTTCAAAACTCATCAAATACCATAAGAAAAACAAATTTTTAATATCAAAATAAAAACCGGTGCAATGCTACCTACTCCGCCAAAAGTAAACAAGACATGGCGAAACTTGTAACTGAGCGAATGTAATAATATTGAAAAATTAATATATCGGATGTCCTTATTTTCCGGTGGAAATGTCATAGAAGAAAAATGTCTTAGAATTGTCTATTAATAACAGTGAAAGAAAGACCGGTGTAAGACTATAAATTGACCTTTCCTTATGTTTTGACGACCTTTCTTTTTGGTGCCGATATATATTTATGGAGATACAACCACTGACATTGTCAACAACAAGGGTTTGCACAAGTGGGTAGGGCTTTAAAGACGAGGGAAATTGTGGGGTAAAAACATAAAAAAAAATCAATCAAACCTTTGGTAACCTGACCTAATTTTCCCTTATGTTAAAATTAAAAAAAATTGTAAAAGCCATGGTTAACACAGTCTGACTTTCAAATAGTACCACATACAATTCTAGATCAAAATAAACGGTTACAATTCCATAATAGCATACATGAATCAATTTTTACATCCTTCTATGGTATTTGTTACCATAAAAAGTTTATATATATATATTCTGTATATTATATGTATATATATATATTCTGTATATATATATATATATATATATATATATATATATATATATATATATATATATATATATATATATATATATATATATATATATATAGTAGGTTTAATTTGTAATATGCCAAAACTAGGTACACTGACCTGGTGTCTATGAAGTAAACCAGTACAGAGTTATGTGGAGGTATGCATAACACTCCCTTTTAATACTCTGTGTGGGTTGATGCAATGATAATGCAACTGTGCAGTGTATCCAAGTAACACTGTAGATCTCGAGTTGTGAATCAGTTCCCGAGAACCAGTTCTAGTTTCCATTCACCTGGCCTTGAACACTGCTCTAATTTAGGTTGCTATTCTAGTTCACTTAAAAGTAGAGCAAATTATAATGTATGAGTTTACTTACCTCTGCTTTGAGGATTCAGATCATTCGTTGTAACAGAAATAGTTTGTACTAAACCAAAGATATGATCACTAAAAGGTATGGTGTTAACGTCTTTAACCCGCCTACAATGACTAAAGTTTTCCAAAACGTTGTAAACAATCTATTTATACTTAATTTACAGATAGTAAGCGAATAGAAAAAAATATTATAAGTTCGCTATATTTCATAGGCGTAAATAAAACGAAAAAATACGTTTTTATTTTGAACAAACACGCTCATAGGAAAAAGAAGTATTTGAAAATATTATTGGAAAATGCGAGGGAGGGGAATGAATGGAGGAATGACGTCAGGCTCAGTGTTATTCATAACAAACCAGCCCCTCGACATAAACTAAATACTTCATTTACAACTGATATTTTTTAATTCTATAAATTTAAGGAAAAGAAAAAAATTAGAATATTATTTTCTTAAGTAATTACTTTGACACACGAATTAAACAACTAAACAAGATTCGCCAAGATTTTTCTCAGAATTTTCCTTGTAGTATTCTCATGTACTCTCTTGAAATAAAGGTAAAACAATGCTAAGATTGCTTTAAAATGGGACTAAGATAAGATAGTTAGACAGAGAGAGGTTTTAAATGTTTGTGGATCGATTAAGTAGCTAAAGACAGATAAACATGAAACGCATTTAATATTTTTTCTTCCTGGTATAGCTACTTGATCGTTTTTTCCTTGTAGCACTAGTAAGCCGCGAGTCCCCGTGACGTCAATGCCTTCCATTCTTTGTTGCTTAAACAAGTGGTACACTAACATTTTAACTTCAATTTATATTACTACGATTACTTTTATTCTTGACAGGGGCTTAAAGTTTGCATTTCCAGCTTCTCATCTGATTAATTAATAATATTTGACTCCATATTAATGGGTTGGATTCTCACTTTTGCATTATTCAATACATAGTTCTGTGTACTATTGTTTCAGTCTTTTTCTTTAGTGACTTTACATTCTTCATCTGCGTGTTTTTTTTTCATTTGAAGTATATTTATTTAGTGTATAATTAGGTGGCCAATATTTGTCCCTGTTTTATGGAACTTATATAAAATTATTTTGTTCGCTTATATTAGGGAGCTTTCTGCATACAATATGCAAGTACAATTTAAAGTTGATATCAAACAAGAACTGAGTGAGGTCCGTTTATCTATTTAACAACGTTCATGACGTCAGACTACATCCTGTTATTGCTACTACTCGCCCTAAGTAGGCGAGACACGATGTAAACTTGTTAGTTAGAAAACGAACTTCACACAGAACGTAACGCGACATATCCCACCTCGAACCGAGGGCGTCAGAGCGAGCAAGACACCGGAGTTGCACACAGAACGTAGCACAGTGTACGTACGACATCCTACCTCTAACTTTAGCCAACTTGCCGACGGTGTCAGTGTCGAACAGGACCCGGAGTTGCACAGGTTTGTGCTGTATCTCACACTGCCATCAAATACAATGGACCGAGCAGTGTTAGGCCATCACCCCAAATGTTACAACGAAGCCCCTTCTTGCATCTGCAGTAGCAGATCCCCATTTCAATTGCCACCTGCAAGTCCAATAGGCAACATCAGCTTATCTGTGGAACAAGTGAGGAGTATATACTGTGCGCCACAGAAAAGGACGATGGAGGCTTCCCTGCTCAACAAGGACCAGCATCAAAACTTCGACCCTAGAAACCTCTATGGCTCACAGCCTGTTCACAGAGTCTCCCAACCTCAGCCTGTTCAGAGCCTTTCCTCCAGACAACCTGCACAGAATATGCCTCTAGGTCAAACTGTACAGAATGTCCCGCACAAACAACCTATGCAAGGTGTGCCTCATGAACAGAACTTACCTTTCATGCAGACTGTACAGGGTGTTGTGGTTGGACAGCCAGGAAACGTGGCCAATAGGCAGCCGGCACAAGGTGTTGTGTTTGGACAGCCTGTACATAACATGACCAACAGGCAGCCTGTGCAGGGTGTTGTGATTGGACAGCCTGTACATAACATGACCAACAGGCAGCCTGCACAGGGCTTTGTGGTTGGGCAGCCTGTACATGACATGGCCAACAGGCAACCTGCACAGGGCTTTGTGGTTGGACAGCCTGTACATAACATGGCCAACAGGCAGCCTGCACAGGGTGTTGTAGCTGGGCAGCCTGTACATAACATGGCCAACAGGCAGCCTGCACAGGGTGTTGTAGCTGGGCAGCCTGTACATAACATGGCCAACAGGCAGCCTGCACAGGGTGTTGTAGCTGGGCAGCCCGTACATAACATGACCAACAGGCAGCCTGCACAGGGTGTTGTAGCTGGGCAGCCCGTACATAACATGACCAACAGGCAGCCTGCACAGGGTGTTGTGGTTGGACAGCCTGTTCATAACAAGGCCAACAGACAGCCTGTACATGGTGTTGTAGCTGGACAGCCTGCACATAACATGGCCAATAGACAGCCTATACAGGGTGTTGTAGTTGGACAGCCTGTATATAGCATGGCCAACAGACAGCCTATACAGGGTGTTGTAGTTGGACAGCCTGTATATAGCATGGCCAACAGACAGCCTATACAGGGTGTTGTAGCTGGACAGCCTGTATATAGCATGGCCAACAGACAGCCTACACAAGGTGTAGCTGGACAGCCTACACCTAACATAGCCAACAGACAGCCTATACAGGGTGTTGTAGATTGACAGCCTGTATATAGTATGACCAACAGACAACCTACACAAAGTGTTGTAGCTGGACAGCCTGCACATAACATGGCCAACAGACAAGGTATATAGGGTGTTGTGGGTGTAGTTGGACAGCCTGTGCATGAAGTACCTTATGGACAGCCTTCACACTACGTCGCACGCAGTTACTTTGTACAATCTAGGCCTCTAGGGCAACAATATTCTTCAGACAAACGTGAACAAAACATGATTCTTTGAGTGTCGGAACTGAAACAGTGAATGTGATTAGAAAAAAAATAGTGTAGAAAAATGTCTCTGCACCAGGAGACCAGTGATAGCTTCACAAACCATTGTAGTAAAAGCATAGTGTTCACGTAGCTGTAATAAAAACAGCCTAGCGCAGACACTTGCCTAGCAGTCAGAGATACACATAGCCCAGTGTATTATCTAGCGAAGTGTACTCAACCAAAAGGCCTCAGTTGTCACCCTGTCTGATCCCCGAGATATGCTAGATACTGTCAGTTGATTGAAAATGTCCAAAGGAGGGCCACTAGACTGGTGCCTGCACTTCGGTACCTCGGTTAACCAGAGAGGTTAGAACGCCTGAAACTGCCTACCTTATACTACAGACGGGAAAGGAGTGACCTAATTGAGGTGTATATATACATCTCAAAGGACACTACTCATTCGAGTGTCCATACCTGGAGCTGGCGGACGCCCACCCCACAAGGAGTCACAGCTCAAAGTTGAAGAAGCCACAAGTTCAGAAAACTGTGAGGGCAAACTTTTTCGGAGTGAGAGTTGTGAACTCTTGGAGCAATCTCCCAGAAAGTGTTGTGACGGCACCGAGTATGAGCTCTTTCAAGAAAAGACTTGACCAACACTGGAGTAGGTTCAGGTACATTCAGGAGCCGGTGCATGCCCAGTACTTGCCAACAGTGCGTAACAGAGATGTGATCGATCGCCCAAGCGGCTAACGAGCGGATCATTTGCTGAAGAGGATAAAAGAAAAGGAAAAGTAACAGAGACGTGACCGATCGCCCAAGAGGTTAACGAGCCGATGAGTGGTGAAGAAGATAAAAGTAAAAGTAAAAGTGAACTCCTGGAACAACCTGTCAGAGAATGTTGTGACGGCACCGAGTGTGAGCTCTTTCAAGACCAGACTTGATACTGGAGCGGGTTCAGATACATTCAGGAGCCAGTGCAGGCCCAGTACTTGCCAACAGTGAGTAACAGACGCGTGACCAACCGCCTACGGTAAGCGGCTAACGAGCCCACCAGTAGTGAAACATGTATTTGGAGCAAGTAACAAGATCACTAGATTGCTAGATGTTGTAACCGCTAGGTTAAGGTTAGGATATAAGTACCTCTGGCAGTATGTTCCTCAAGCAGATGTAAACAAGACTAAATGTAAAGTGTATGGCCAGACATATAGCCACACACTTGACCACTACGTCCTCGACTGTGTGAAGATACAACCGTTTAGGGACAGGTCCAAGCAATGGCACAACACTTTATCTCTAATGGCAAGATAGCCGACATATTAAGATTGTATCCACTTTTATGCACTTAGTATCTATATCAGTTCTCATGTATAGAACCAAATACACAATTTGTTTGAATACTTCTCACGCAAATGTGAATAACAAAGTGTGAGGCCAGACATACTGTCTCACACGCCTGTACTCACGCATTTGTGAATAAGTTACCCTTTATGTATAGAACTAAACAAATAATGACCACGGAGGTTAATTATTAAGACCCGTTGTAAACCCTACTCTGTAATCCTTTTGCGCTACCGCTCACAGGATGAGTGTGGGGTGCACAATAAAGTAGCCGCTGTAAGCGGCAAAATAAAAAAAAAATCAATGTCAAAATGTGAATGGGAAGTGCAGTAACACATTATAACGTAAATATTTTTGTAAAAGATGTATGTTCCTAGAGTTTTAAGATCTGTACCTGACATGTAAATAATATTTAAAAAAAAATCATAAATATTGTTTTTTTGTGTGTAGTTAATTGACTTTCTTAGTTGAATCAGAGATAAATGTACGTATGTAACTCTTTCCTGATATGTTCATTTACGCAAATTATTGTATGGTTATAAAAATAATATTGGTCTAAGTTTTTATTTTAATTATTTATTTATGCTTCATAACTTGTACAAATAATCTCGGTACATGTAAATTAAACACCTACAATAAAAAACACTTTACATTATTTAATTGACTAACTGAATTACTGTAGTTAACGTTGCACCGTGCTGTATGTGAATTAGTATTTTGGAGTAGTTCCTATAATCGGGACTATTTTAACATACGAATTAACTTTATAAAAATCTCAGAAAAAACATTAGAATCACATTAATGGAAAATGTGATTTAGTATTTTGTACACAGCTTAGAAGTACTTATAAATTATTTACATGAATTCATAAAATTTAATCTGAACCAGCTAGTGCTTGTTGGGATTGTTTGTTTTAGACCTAAGAAATACAATGACGTTTTAAATGTCCTTTCATTACCATTTCCCTCAAAACGCCAGAACCAAGGAAGATCCGAACTGCATTTATAGTACGGTATGGATTAGGTGAGTCATAAGAGGAGAGAAGTGACGTTTAGCCACATCTGTAATTCTTTTCCTTGTGGCTATTATCTCTGATATTCTGCTGAAATGGGTCTTTGTGACGTCTGAATAAAACTAATGTAAAATAAAATCTATAAGAAAGTGGAATAAGAAGGTGACAACATTAATAGAGGTTAAGCTGTTGAACACCACCGAAAAGAGAAAACATGGCACGGAAGAACTCTGGTGCTACTGGGTGGCGGATATGAGTCACTGATACACGAGGCTTATAAAGTACTATGGCAGCGAATATCAGAACCTGCTGTCTTGAATTCCAAATTAAAACAGCCCAAAACTGAACAGTTAGCTGGCATAGTTACACAAACTCACTGTATTGTTGTTTTAAAACAGGAGATGCCACACTCCACGCTGTTGTCTACAGACTGCTTTGTGTAAAACTGGCGCCTGAACCCCAGTTACGTTAATTTATGAGAATTATAGTGTACAGGAGAGGTATAGATTTTAAAATTTATGATGTTAGTGGCTATAAACAAGTCAAAGACCTCTGTCCCAGAAGTGGTGAATGTGTGTGTGTGACCACATCGGACAAAAACATGAACCACAAGCAAGTGCCAGGAAAGACAGTCAGGCAAGCAGCAGCCCTGAGTATAATCCCTTTGATTTCTAAGTGGATTTAACACAGGTGGTATGCGAGTGTACAAGTAATAGTGAGGTATTTCCCCAGTCAGCCATCTCCTGTAAATAGTGTTCATAATAGGTTTTTTTTATATAATAATTACACGAAAAATAGGTTCATGGCCCACGTGACACCACTTGTGAGGAAATGTATTTGAATCTTGGAGATCACTAGCGTACCAAACGATAGTGATTGGTGGTGAATAATTAAGACAGTAGATAATTTTCTAGCAAATAATGAGGCTACTTGTAAAGGAGTTGAAACAGTTTATTAATTCAGATGTACCGTGGCCGAGTTCATTATCAATATTTAGCACTATGCTGGACTAATCTTTTCGACTTTGGCTATATCCAAGGGATTGGCAGTTGTTACAGCTATAGCGGATTTCTTTAGTTCTTCAATTTTACAATTTTGGTATTCTGCTTATGATTTCTATGTATCTCTCTACTGTACTTTGTTTCTGACCCTGTGAAGTTTTCTTTATGGTTCATCATCCAACACTTCTTTTTTTACAGGGATTAGCCTGTAGTAGGTAGTAGGTAGCTACCAAACAGAGAGGTACTACCGCCTGGGAAGATATTGGAAGCATAATGTGTTGTCTAATGATAGACACTGCTACCATATGGCATCACGAAAATTGTGACCAAGTGCCGGGTTGCTGATCCGACTTTCTGCCTCATTTACACACAATTGCAGTGTCTCAATTGTTTCTCTTACTATTGACAACACAACATACATACTGTATATTGTTTCTCACTTTTGGTCTTTTTTTGTATTTCTTTATGGTTCTTTATTATTATGATTATTATTACTATTATTATTATAATTTTATTTTCAATTTTGTTTTTAATTTATTATAAATTTAATTTACTATGAATACCGGTAATAATAATATTAATAATAATAATAATAATTATTATTATTATTATTATTATTATTATTATTAATTTTATTGTTATTATTATATTCCCCCCACCCCACCCCCCGGCCCCGATGTGGGCTAATCCCCGTAAAAAAAAAAAAAAACCAGGCACAGATCACCGATCCACATTGGGGCCTGGGCGGCGAAAAATTATAAATTGATAAAAAAAGAACATAACTGGAAAAAATAAACAAATCAAGAGTGAGAAACGATACATACAGTTTAACTGCCGACTGGCTCGACAGTTAGATGACGTCACGTCTTAAGGGTGAGAGAAACCCACAACGTGGACGCACTCATTGTTTATTGGTTAACGTGGTCAAAACCTGTAAAGAATGAGACACTCGTTTCTGCTGATTACATTCTATTACATGCATACAATATACGTCCGTTAGTAGATACACTATTCAAATTGCCTTACACTATGCACATATGTAGTTCCCAACAATTCACCATAATACCAATAATCACAGTGTTCTTTCACTCACGTGTGCGGGCTTATAGCTCAACTTAACAGCCAGTATCGCTAATGTGTACACTCAAAGGGAGTTGGGCGGATACTGCCCGCCACAGGCATCCCGAGTCCTATCTATGGGTAAGAAAGAAAATGTTGACCGTGACCTTGGCCTGTCCAATGCTGTAATTAAAAACATTCAAGTCAGAATCATGAACTCTGTTCTAGAAGAACTGAGAAATGCAGAGACCTGGCAGTTATAGCTTTAGTATATATGAAAAATTTTGTGACAAGAGGTAACGGTATGGCCAGCATAAGGACAAAACCAGACAATGTGATGTAGTCGTGGCCAGAATTATGCTAGGATACAGACACATTTGGCAAGTTGTAACGCTGTACCCATACCGGAGCACTCAGCATGTAAACTTTGTGATAAACCTCTAAAGCATACACTTGAACACTATATTATTAAATGTGACACTGTCAAAGAGTTCAGGCCACCTGACTTATTGTATCTTGAACTTTGTAATTACTTCATTGAATGAGGTGTGCTTGAGGACATTCTTGCTGTTTATCCCAAATTTGCTAGCCCACACTGATTAGTCTTCAATTAGAATATGACTCCAATGTATGTGATCCACTGACCTATATATACTGCTAATGAATATGATGTATTTCCTTCTTTGTGTACGAACCTCCGTCCTGCATGGCAGTGAACAGTGGCATTACCCACATGAATCTGACCTATATATATATATATATATATATATATATATATATATATATATATATATATATATATATATATATATATATATATATATATATATATATATATATATATATATATATATATATATGCTGATAACCACAAGAAAAGAAAACACCCTGAGAGATTGGAGCGCCTGAACTTGCCTAGCTTATACTACAGACGGGCAAGGGGTGACCTAATTGAGGTGTATAAGCATCTCAAGCGGCAATACTTTGTCGAGTGTCCTTACCTAGAGCTGGAGGACGCTCACCCTACAAGGGGTCACAGCTCAAAGTTGAAGAAGCCGCAGATCCAGAAAACTGTGAGGGCAAACTTTATCGGAGTGAGAGTTGTGAACTCTTTGAACAATCTACCAGAAAGTGTTGTGACGGCACCGAGTGTGAGCTCTTTCAAGACAAGACTTGACCAACACTGGAGCGGGTTCAGGTACTTTCAGGAGCCGGTGCATGCCCAGTACTTGCTAACAGTGCGTAACAGAGACGTGACCGATCGCCCAAGCGGCTAACGAGCCGATCTTTTGGTGAAGAGGATAAAGAAAGAAACGTAATCAGAGACGTGACCGATTGCCCAAGCGGCTAACGAGCCGATCAGTGGTGAAGAGGATAAAAGTAAAAGTAAGACATAATTTAGTTGCCTAATTTACCTTCTTCTCGCAATGGCCCGAGAACTTCAGCTCATTGTTAACATACACACCAAGGTCCTTTTTCATCCAGTCTCAATTAATGCAGTTTCTTCGTCCCGTTGGGACATATGATACGCCTCTTTACCATACGTCCCAGGTGCATCCTCTTACACTTCGTAACATTGAATCTTAGCAGCCATTTCTTCGACCATTCTTGAAGCTCACAGAGGTTACCATGGTGGTGAGACGGGAGAAAGATCTAGCTGCTGACCTGGAAAGTTCTCTTACCATATCCTGGTTACACCATGACCACTATGGAATTCAAAGAAACATATACTGTACGCTGTACAGTATACACTGTGACGTTTGCGATTATCCCGGAAAATTTATTGCATTCATTTTCTCAGTCCACACATACCAGGAAGTATAAAAGAAAATGGGTCTCAGACAGTTATGAGTATTGATGGGACTCTATTATAACTGAAACTCAAATTACTAATATTTAACGATCTATTCATTACCCTCTTTTTGTGTTATATCATGAGTAGATGAAGTTTGGGTTGCAAGAGGTTTATTTATGTGCCTCTGTTTTTAATTTGCAAAGAAACATTGCGTAATAGAAACGTTCATGTGTACTGATGCTGTAAGCTGCCTATTTTCAAGAAGGGCGATCGTCACTCCACGAATAATTATAGACCAGTGAGCCTGAGCAGCATAGTATGTGAAGTACTTGAGAGCATTATAAGAGATGTGATGATGGAACATTTACTACGAAACAATCTTGGAAAGGATTGTCAACACGTTTTTATGCCTGGACGCTCCCTCTTAACACAATTACTCACGGTACTGCATGTTTGGACCCAAATTCTGGAACAAGGTAGTAAAATCGATATTATATACGTAGATTTTTCCAAAGTTTTCGACAGCGTACCCCATGAAAGGCTGAAAATTAAACTGGAAGGGGGAGCCGGCCCTGGTAAAGTTAGCGCCTTTAGGCAAAACATATTTACTGACGCTTGAGAAAAAGATCTTAAAATTGGCGACGAATCATGCCATGGCAATTTGCAGTATATGGTCTCCTAACGGTGCAGTTGGTACGTAATTACCATTATTATTATTATTATTATTATTATTACGACCCGCTATTATTATTGCATTTTCGTCCCCCCAGGCCCCAATGTGGGTCAGTGACCTGCTTACCCGTGTGGGCATATCCCGTCAAAAAAAAATAAATAAATAAATAAATAAATAAAATAAATAGAGGTTTTGTATTTTGTATTATTTACCACTTACAAATTAAAATTTTTGTGTTCCTGTAGCTTCTAATTCTCGTGACATCTCATACATAGTAATATAGATTGGGTCAGCAAACGCTACTATAAGTTGGCACAGGTGTAAATATTAACACCTGAGTTGAACAGAGAATAAAAACACCTTAATTTACCACCATAATTACGTTAATCTCAAACAAGTCTGTCAGATAAAATTTTTATAATTTAGTATTATATTAGATATATTGCAGTACTTTGGTTGTTATATTGTTCAATTCTGCGAGGTTTCGAAGTTGAGTCGTTACCTTCACTTACTTCTGCTCATTTCCAGTTAACCCTATTATCCTCACTACCTTCTATACTTCAATTAAGCCTCTTACGGCCACTACCTTCTATGTCTCATTTGGCCTGCTTCCTTCACTACTTTCTATGACTCATTCGGCTGATAATAACTTCACTGTCCTCTAATAATGCTCATTGGTCTGTTATCTTCACTACCCTCTATGTCTCCATTTAAGCCTGTTATCTTCACTACCCTCCTGTCTCATTAGCTGTTACACTTCACTACCTCTATGTTTCATTCATTTTGTCTTCACTACCCTCTAGGTCTCATTCGGCCTGTGCCTTCACTACCTTCTATGTCATTCAGCCTGTACCTTCACTACCACCTCTATATACTCATTCAGCCTGGTATATTCACTACCCTCTATGTCTCTATTCGGCTGTTGCCTTCACACCCTCTATGTCTCCATTCGGCCTGTTCCTTCACTACCTTCTATGTCTCATTTGTTTTCATTACCTTCACACAAATGTCCTCATTCGGCCCGATACCTTCACTACCCTCTGTCTCATTCGGCCTGTTGTATTTTTCCCTCTATGTCTCATTTGGCCTGTTACCTTCACTACCCTCTGTATCTCATTCGGCTTGGTACCTTCACTACCTCTATGTCTCATTCGGCCTGTTACCTCTCACTACGCTCTATGTTTTAATTGGCCTGTTATCTTCACTATCCTCTATGTCTCATTCAGCCCCTGTTACCTTCACTACCCTCTATGTCTCATTCGGCCTGTTATATTCACTACCTTCTATGTCTCATTCGGTCTCTTCCCTTCACTACACTTCTATGTCTCATTCGGCCTGTTACCTTCACTACCTTCTATGTCTCATTCGGCCTGTTACCTTCACTACCTTTGATGTCTCATTTGGCATGTTACCTTCACTACCTTCTATGTCTCATTCGGCCTTTTACCTTCACTACCCTCTATGTCTCATTCAACCTGGTACCTTCACTACCTTCTATGTCTCATTTGGCCTGTTACCTTCACTACCTTCTATGTCTCATTCGGCCTTTTATCTTCACCACTTTCTATATCTCATTTGGCCTTTTACCTTCACTACCTTCTATGCCTCATTCGGCCTGTTACCTTTACTACCCTCTATGTCTCATACAGCCTGGTATCTCCACTACCTTCTATGTCTCATTCGGCCTTTTATCTTCACTATCTTCTATGTCTCATTCGGCCTCTTCCCTTCATTACACTTCTATGTCTCATTCGGCCCGTTACCTTCACTACCTTCTATGTCTCATTCGACCTTTTATCTTCACTACCTTCCATGTCTCATTCGGCCTTTTATCTTCACTAACTTCTATGTCACATTTGGCCTGTTACCATCACTACCTTCGATGTCTCATTTGGCCTGTTACCTTCACTACCTTCTATGTCTCATTCAGCCTTTTATCTTCACTACCTTCTATGTCTCATTCGGCCTGTTACCTTCACTACCCTCTTTATCTCATTCAAACTGGTATCTTCACTACCTTCTATGTTTCATTCGGCCTTTTATCATCACTACCTTCTATGTCACATTTGGCCTGTTATCATCACTACCTTCGATGTCTCATGTGGCCTGTTACCTTCACTACCTTCTATGTCTCATTCGGCATTTTATCTTCACTACCCTCTATGTCTCATTCAACCTGGTACCTTCACTACCTTCTATGTCTCATTTGGCCTGTTACCTTCACTACCCCCTCTATGTCTCATTCGGCCTGTTACCTTCACTACCCTCTATGTCTCATTCGGCCTGTTACCTTCACTACCCTCTATGTCTCATTTGGCCTGTTACCTTCACTACCCTCTATGTCTCATTCGGCCTGTTACCTTCACTACCCTCTATGTCTCATTTGGCCTGTTACCTTCACTACCCTCTATGTCTCATTCGGCCTGTTACCTTCACTACGCTCTATGTTTCATTCGGCCTGTTATCTTCACTACCCTCTAGGTCTCATTCGGCCTGTTACCTTCACTACCCTCTATGTCTCATTTGGCCTGTTACCTTCACTACCCTCTATGTCTCATTCGGCCTGTTACCTTCACTACCCTCTATGTCTCATTTGGCCTGTTACCTTCACTACCCTCTATGTCTCATTCGGCCTGTTAGCTTCACTATCCTCTATGTCTCATCTGGCCTGTTACCTTCACTATCCTCTATCTCTCATTCGGCCTGTTACCTTCATTACCCTCTATGTCTCATTCGGCCTGTTACCTTCACTACCCTCTATGTCTCATTCGGCCTGTTAGCTTCACTATCCTCTATGTCTCATCTGGCCTGTTACCTTCCCTACCCTCTATGTCTCATTCGGCCTGTTACCTTCACTACCCTCTATGTCTCATTCGCCCTGGTACCTTCACTACCCTCTACACTTCACTCACAAACACCTACATCTATTCTACCACTATATGCTGTTCATAATCTTCATCACCATCTACTTAGATTCCAACCTGATTATAACTTAATGTTCTACAGTACAATATGAGACAGAATCAGACGAGGCATTAAAGGTCATTAAATAGTATAAAATGCGTTGCAAGTGTTGGATTTTGCTCTTTGTAGTAGTGTGCTTTATGGCACGTCTGGTTACAGAAAGAAAATAGTAGGTAGAATTCAGCAAAAAACTGTTGGAATTGTAAATTAAGGCAGCTATACAAAATAAGTAATAAAATAAAAGTTACTATTAATTACTAATGGATATAATGCATTACATATTCCCGAGATGGGTTAAAAAAAACGAACTAAAATCATAAAAAATAATTCCACTCCCAAAAATTAGTGCGGGATATTATGAACACATACCCCTACTACGGGATGTTGTCTATATTACGATGACTGAATAGCAAAACAAAATAATGTAGCAAGCCCTTACAGAGGATGGGGTGACCCCAGAGCCAGAGTCGCCCCTCCCCTGGGTAACCTCCTTCGTGGGAGGCATTACACTGATGCTAGGAATAGTATTTATAGTTATTGATTCGTACCATACCAGCCGGGAGGAGGAGGACAGTATATCTCCTCCTGCCACCCTCCTCACCAGCCGGGAGGAGGAGGACAGTATATCTCCTCCTGCCACCCTCCTCACCGGCCAGGAGGAGGAGGAGGAGGAGGAGGACAATATATCTCCTCCTGCCACCCTCGTCAATGGTCGGAAGGAGGAGGAGGACAGCGGATGTCCTCCAGTCACTCTTCTCACCGACCAGGAGGATGAGTAGGAGGACAGCGGATGTCCTCCCGCCATCCGCCTCGCTCGCCGGGAGTAGAGGAAACAGTAACGGTTGTTTTTAAAAGAGTTTACAGACAAACTGCGATGCAACGAGACCCCCAGGAGATGGGATGGGTCGTTAATGGACGAAAATGATATTAAGAAGTATTAAGAAAAAATTTAAAACTTGAAGGAGAAAAAACTTATTCGGAAAAAACGGGCGTGGGAACGACTCACCGGCCAGGAGGAGGAGGACAGCGGGTCTCCTCCCGCCACCCTCCCCATCGGCGAGGAGGAGGAGGACAACGGGTCTCCTCCCGCCACCCTCCCCATCGGCGAGGAGGAGGAGGACAACGGGTCTCCTCCCGCCACCCTCCCCACCGACCAGGAGGAGGAGGACAACGGGTCTCCTCCCGCCACCCTCCCCACTGACCAGGAGGAGGAGAGCGAATCTCCTCCAGTCACTCTTCTCACCGACCAGGAGGATGAGTAGGAGGACAGCGGATGTCCTCCCGCCACCCTCCCCATCGGCGAGGAGGAGGAGGACAACGGGTCTCCTCCCGCCACCCTCCCCACCGACCAGGAGGAGGAGGACAACGGGTCTCCTCCAGTCACTGTTCTCACCGACCAGGAGGATGAGGAGGACAGCGGATGTCCTCCCGCCATCTACCTCACTCGCCGGGAGGAGAGGAAACAGTAACGGTTGTTTTTAAAAGATGTTACAGAAAAATTGCAATGCAACGAGACCCCCAGGAGATGGGATGGGTCCTTAATGGACGAAAATGATATTAAGAAGTATTAAGAAAAAATTTAAAACGTGAAGGAGAAAAAACTTATTCGGAAAATACGGGCGCGGGAACGACAAAAATAAAATAAATGATCTGTGAGTTTAGATGGTAGGTTTTTTTTTTTTTTCAGCACAGATCTCTCCCTATGACTACATGATCCACAGTCAGGTAGTGTGGAAGGACTTGGGTACGAGGTGTTGGGCAATGCAGCGCCGTAGTCAGGGCTGAATGAATGGCATTGAGCAGGAGTAACAATATCCTTTTTGCGCAGCCACAAATCAATGCTTAGTTCGTTTATGTTTTTATAATTTTTACATAACTGTAGATATAGTATTTATTAAATATATCATTTACTATTTTCACTGTTTTTATGATAATAAGATCTTAAGTGTTAGTTTGTGTCGCTTGATAATTAGTGGTCACAGTTTTCCATAATATGTCTTATACTCTACTTTTTTTTCTTTTTCTTTTTTATCTGGGGCCCCGCAGTGGCTGAGTTGCCTCGGGCCCCGCACCCTCCTAGGCATGGCCCTGGCTGTGTATCCACACCTGGGTGACTTTTACTGAATTACCGGGAACTGGCAAATAGGTGTAATCCACGTTTTCACGCCCATGACTACGTCGCTGTGTTGTCACGTACAGGTGGGGACTTTTCCAGCTGTTACCGTCAGCATTGTCAATCAACATTATCTGTGAGGTGTGCACCTTAGGAGTATTGACTAGTGAATCTGAAGCAATCATCTAACCTAGGGTTGAAAGAGGACGGCCTGGAGTCTTTAAAGTCATTTTTTTTACGGTGATTAGTCCACCCGGGCACAGGTCACTGACCCACACACATACACACACCCACCTTTTTATGGATATTTGTCCACCCAGGCACAGGTCACCGACCCACATGGGGGACTGGGAGGGTGACAAAATTAAAGTAAGAGAAAAAATAAATTGCACCGTAAATTAATACAGAAATTGAAACAAAAAATATGACAGATCAAAAGTTAAAAATTATATATAAATGTTGCGTTGTCAAATAAGAGAAACAATTGAGACCCTGCAATTATGAGTAAATGAGGCAGAAAGTCAATCAGTTCAGCCGTTAATTTTTTATGTTCTTAATTTTGGATTACCCAGTTAGAAAAAAAAATAAAGTGTCTACAAGCACTTGGGGATCCCACAGGGTGTTATTATCAAGTTTTATAAAAATCAGCAAAGCAGTTTTCTGACATGATTATGGGCATGTGTTTTGGCATATGCAGCAAACTGGCAATTCCAAAAGCTCACTGGCATATTGTTGTTTTTATTTTCATTATTATTATTTTGGGGGGCATCATGTTAAAAGTAAAATGTGATAATTTTTTCGTGATCAATGATCTTTATTACCCGTATGTGCAAATATTTAGTAATGTATCATGCCTGTATCATAGAATATTTATGAGTCACTCAGTCGCAAGTAGCATTATATAATAGAACACGATTGAATTCTTATTTAACTTCATGTATTTGCAACATGCAACGAATATGCAACATATGGCATTTAATGCATTTTTTGTATTCGGCATGCAATGCTTGTTACAAAATAATATATACAAAATATTTCAAGTATTACCAGAGGTATCCAGAACCCAAAACACGCATTTGCAGTTTCAGTGCAACAACTTAAATGCTCTAAATTAAAAACAACGCATCACATCCAATTAATATAGTGGTGTTATGAACCCCCAAACCTGTTTATCTTAAGAATTAATTTTCATTAAATTTACTCACAAGGAGTTTTGGTCAGATTTTCTGGGTTTGGGAGCACTGTGGTACATACTGGTGCCTGTAGCATGAGTTCGCGAACTTAATTGTCAGACTACAGTATGTATAGTAATTTGCCATAAAAATGTACCCAGAAAATTGGCAAACACATTAATGTGTATTCGCGACCTCTTGGTTTCACCATGAACACGTATAGAAAATCACACAACCTGAAATTTATTGACAGTAGGGCGTATTAAACATGGAGGTAATCTACAAAAATAAGAGTTATGGTTCCTAATCCAATATAACTGCAAAGTCATCTGAAAGTAAGACATGTATTGTTGAAAACACTCGGTGAGACGTGAGGTGCACACAGCTGCCTGGAAAGAGGAGAATAGTTTAATACAACTGGATATACTCTTACTCATTACTGGGTCCGGCAACGTTAATGATTCACATGCTTTATAGTTTACATGTGCTCTTGTAGATTCATTGATGGGCGTTTATCACCTCGGCAACATGTGGACCTAACCCTTGCCAAGGTTAATCACAGAGGGTTTGTTTCTGTCATTATTAACAATATGAGTGATTATCGTGATATGATATTACGAAGAATTTTGAAAAAAATATTCTAGTGATAACTGATATTAAATTTATGTAATTTATGTAAAGTTGGTGGTAAAGTTATCGTGGCCCTTAATTGAAAGATGAATAAAAGCCCCTTATGCACGACATACAAACAAATTTTGAAATGTGACCCAAATGACATCTTATCGTCCACCACCCTGTTTTTACTAAAAGGTGGATCGCATCTTTTAATGTGAATTTACACATTTCAGTGTGGTGGTCTGACTCCATACACAAGTCGCAGACGCAGGATCTTGAAACAGTACACACAGCTCGTCTCAAACGAGTGGATGAGCCAAAGTAGTGGGTAGTGACCTGGAGCGCCTTCAATTTCAGCACATTTCACCCGGTCCTTTATCAGGCTCATAGCACATACCCATCATTACACCTCTCCAACAATTCCATCTTTCTCCCTACAACCTGCACCCCAATACCAATACAAACAGGAAGAAAAACATTTCACATTCACCCATGAACATCAACCCACAGGAAAAATAGAGGAAACATGGTCACAAATTTTTAGCACAAATGCCACCGCGGCAGACACGCACATACCAAGACACACAAGAAAAGATACTTCTTCAAACCCCCCATAAGAACACAACGTCTACTACACTGTGACATACGACGATTTAAACAGAACAAGCAAAACTTTGCACCCGCGCAAGCAAACATCACCACACTGAGAACACATATCATCCACAGCCTCCGCCAAGATCACGACGTGCAATGGGTAAGTTCTTGAAGAGGCCGACCAGGAGCACAGGACACACAACCCCCGAGAATTCTGGAAAAGGATTGGGAGGATGAGGGGAACAGCTCGGCCTTTCCTCGATTATATCTGCAAGTTAATGACAGATGAATCAGAGAGCCAGATGAAATAGCACAAACATAAAAAACCCCACTGGGAATACATCTTCTACCCACACCCCCCATCCAACACAGACCCATCTTAAACCACATAAACAGTATCACCACAAACAAAAGGACTACACGACAGCCCCACACCAGAAAACACTATACTCGTGGACACCACCACACTCACACAGGAAAAACATCCTCACCACACCACTCACCCCGACGGAAGTCAAACAAGCACTCGACACAGCAAGGAAGAAAACAGCAGGTGACAGTAACATGAGATATCAAATCCTTAAACACCTACCACCCACAAAAAAATCACAGCCATCATCTCCCCTCACAAACAATCACAGCCATCGCCTACCGCCACAAACAGTGTGTGTGTGTGTGTGTGTGTGCCGTCTCTTCTGACGATTAAGTGGTAGCTTTTCCTGGTCGAGCAGTAGCCCAGGTTCCTCACTTGTTTACCCGAGGGTCCAGATGTATTTCCACTCTGCTACTGGTGTGTCTTCTACTAATCATAAGACATCAAAAACCACTAGAAAAACGTAGTTTTAACTTCGATTTCGTATAGTGGCTATAAGTGAAATTTTACCCGCGTGTGATAGCCTCTTAAGGCAGAATGTATTATCCTTACCACTTACCCTGACGACACGGGTCACTGTGACATCCACGATTCCCCTACTGTTTACTGTTCTAACAGGTATGTCATGTACTTGCTGGTATCATTTGCTTATCTTTGTATTGTTACGAACCCCTTTCGCCGCTTACCAGCGTCCAGAGCTGGTTACCAGCGGCCAGGACGTATATACAGAAGCAGTAGATATATCACAAATGTCGTCGAATTACCAGTCTCCGATAATTTCCCGACAATCGGTATCAGTGTCTAAGCAACACAATCGGTGGGTAGATTTCCATCAGGTCACAGGAACACACCTGTGAACTGTAGGCTTCTTTAATAATCACAAAACTGTTCACATTACCACTGGACTTCTCACTTCGAAAATGTCCAGTCAGCACACTACCAGTGTACAGTTCCTTCGTCTTTTCACTTTAAATCGCTCACAAAAAATTCCACAATGCAGCTGCTAGAACGCCAATTATCTTCAGCTGTCACTGGGCTTGTACTTCACACTTAGAGCAGAACAGGCGACTGCCTTTTTACCAGACGCCTCGCTGGTGCTATTTATAACTCTCCTTAGACGCCTAGAGCATTCTAGTGACATCCAGGCGTTGCAGGTCGGAACGAGATACACCTGATAAGTTTTAGAATGTTCTACTCTGATCGAGGCTTACAATACGTAAGTAAACCATAAAAAAAAAATAATAAAATACATTCTAGGAATTTCTTACTTAAGTAATACATCAATATATAGAAGAAAATCTCCCCAAGCTTGCCAAAATAATTGCTGCTCGGGATAGAAAATAATCAGAACTCTTAGTTCACAAAAATTATAATTCTAAATTATGCCATGGCATAACAATATATTGTCTTTAGTATTAGGTTCTGAGATTCCGATACCTCTTGTGATTTTGCTGTGTCTGTTAAACGCTTGAATGTTTAGCTATTGCTGTTTCAATGTTTTAGTGTTATAATTATGGTGGGTAAAATTTCACTTGTTGCCAGTATACGAAATCGAAGTTGAAACTGTTTTTCCGATGTTTTTTGATGTTTTATGAACGAATTTGACTCATTTCATTTATAGCAATGTATCTAATACTGTATGGTAATTAATATTTGCCATATTTAATTTTTAATAATGATGATATTATTGTATTTCATTTCATATGTTTGGGTCTGACGATGGCAAGATATTATCGAAAAGTCACTAAGTAGTTATGTCGTTATTTATCAACACGTTCGTACTGTTATAATACAGTATATAATTGATTTTATACATTTCAAAATGGATTGTCAAATATTGTTTTTTCCTTCAAGCACTAAGTTACTATATAAAAGCATTTACAAGGGGATGATTAGTGGAAAAGTACGCCATTAATTTTCACCATATTGACCCTATAATATTAACAGAGATAGCCTGTCCAAGGCTGGAGTACACCAATATATGGAATGCGACAAACAAACAACTAAGGATAGTAAATAATTCACAGCATATAGAATACAATAAGGCCTTTAATGGCTAATACTTGGTCATACAAGCATATACATGTGACATACATAATACGGTTGACTGGAGTGTGTAATTTTTGTGTTTTGTTCAACACTTGTGAAAGAGGAGGAGGAGGAAGGGATGAAGGAGGAGGTAGAAGTGAGGAAGAAAGAAGGAGGGTGAGAGATGAGGCCGGGGAAGACGAAGGAGAAGGAAAAGGATATAAAGAGATAAAGGAAGAATAACTAAGAACAGAAGAAATGAAGGGAAGCGGGATGAGGCAGAAAAAAGAAAGAGGGATGAGAGAGTGTGATTCGAGGAGGAGTCGTAGGGGAAGATGATAGATATAAACGAGAAAAGGAGCAAGAAATTTAAGAATATGAGCAGGGTGAAGGATGAACGTATGTTAAGAAGAAGAAAAGGTAAAATAAAAATGACAAAGGGAGAAAATATTAGAAGAGAAGGAAAGTTTGGCACTGATCTTCTATGAGTGTGTGGGTCCTAATGGTTGTGTTATATCCATGTTTTAAATACTCATAGTAATGGTGTTTGTTCATCAGTTTGTATCAAAATACACGCACACACACACACACACACACACATATATATATATATATATATATATATATATATATATATATATATATATATATATATATATATATATATATATATATATATATATATATATATATATATATATATATATATATATATATATATATGTGTGTATATATATATATATATTCCTTGTCACGAAATAAAAAAAATAATCGATTGTAATAACTATTACTAATATTAACAATTGCGACTGTAGAGGGAGCTATCAAGTCATTTGTGTTTCATCAATAATTGCGGTAATAATAGCTGTATAGCACACAAGCAGCTTCCTTTATCACTGTTAAAAGCTAGACACTATATATTTATCTTGAAGAGCACATATTCTTATTAACAAAACCATAGAGTACATGCAGGTCAAGTGTAGAAGATTATTATTCTGCTTATTTTTCACTTAGAGGATGATAAACCGAACAAGAATGCGAGGCGACTCCGACGATCATTTCCTCTACGATATCGTTGTTGGAAACGTTTCATATTTATTGCTGCTAACTCACAGTCTGTACTATTCACTCAGAATATTGCAAAATCGGTTGTAATTGATCTGGTTGTTGTGGTATCGTCGGTACATACAGGTACATGCAAATCAGCTGAACTCGTCCAAAATGCTTGAAATTTTTTTTACAGTTTTGAGTTCTTGCTGCATGATCAAGCATCATTGTTGTCATTGATGTAGAGTTGGCTGTCGCGGCTCATACTGTCGCTGTCGTAGTTTTCTGCGTGCTTCATCCGTTACTGCTGTCGTTGCTCCAGTAATCAATAGTCGGATTCCTTAAGGCTGCTGTTGTCTCCTGCGTTGAGCCAACTGTTGCCGAAGTTCTTCCAGTTCTTCCCTCCTCCTCTCTTCAGCGAGCCTCTGACGCTCTCGCTGTTCACGGTACAATTCCAGCTCCTCTGGGGTATAGTAGTTCTCGCTGTGAGGGAGACAGTGAGACAAGGTGAGAGAGGTAGACAGTGTGAGAGACGGAAGGTATGAAAGACTAAGTGAATGACGCCAGTAATGGGTTCTAGGTATCATTATTACTTGACATAACAAAGAGCACCTCAGAGGACAACTGCCTTTTAAAGTATGGCAAAGCTACGATGAATTACTGTGTGCTAACGGGTACTTATTTGTTAAGCACAGCAAAGGATTATGTCAGGTTCTTGTGCGGAAACTGATATACAGACAGATAGCGAGCGTCGTGTCATTTGACTGTTATAAGTATACAGATTGAAACTTTTATCTTAATATTATTTTACTAAAACCAAAATTGTATTTTTTTCTTGATCTCAGCATTCTGAACAGGCTATACAACAAATAAACAAAAATAAGACATATGAGGAAACTTACCATCCAGAGACGTACTGTGGGTCAACACACGTGTAGGTCACCTCGTCAAAGACAAGACCAAGTTGGCAGAACTGGAGTCTTGGGGAACTGTTGACGCAGATGAAGAACTGGCGACAGTCACGGGGAGAACTGTGTTGTGTGTACCCGCCCAGTGCAAGTGTGTTAGACTCCGCTGGGCACGAGAACCCAAGGAAGGCTGTGGGCGGAAGGTGCTAGTTAATATGGCTGTAAAAATTCTCACATAACTTCACCCTTTCTAAGCTAACAGGGTATTAGAACTTAAAAAAAAAACTTTGTTTGATCATGTCCACTGTATTATTCTAATGGTGTGTTTTATCCATTGGAAAATTGTCTGGTGAAATAGCCTCCTCTGGGGTGTTGTTCTTATACCACTATTGGAGTAATAGAGGTGGCTACACAGTGGATGGTTGACGGTGGTGAGTTCGCTATGGACTGTAGAGACAAGTTGGTAGGGTACTTTCAGCATGTCAAATAACATGCCAGTAGGAGTCAGCTATCCTAAGGTGACCAATGCTTTAATCAGTAAATATAGAAAGAAGGCTAAACCACTTATGCCAATCCTCGAAAATTTACTATCATATATTGTATAAACAGTTAATTTGAATTACAAAACCCTTGGATAATGATATGCTTTCCCACCGTAACTTCTATGATTCAAAGTTCTTATTGTGGATATTTTTAATTACCTCCTAATTATGAATAAAAAAAAAGGTCAGGAACGGATAATCATTCTTTTATATTACTTCGGTTTCAAAATATGCATCAAGAGACTAATCCTGGACGCGGGTTGTGGTTTGTTCAGTATGGTAAGAAGTATCTGGTACGTGAAGTCTGAGGTACTGTGTGATATTTTTATTGTGTTAAGTATTCCTTCATATTTACCTAATTATTATGTTTAATATTGGTCTAAAAAAATTGTTTTATATTATTGATCCTCTAATTCATCCGACAGGGCGAAGCCGTTAAGCTAATTGTGTCCTTACCGGGAACCTTTATAACGGAAGTAATTTTTTGTATAGAATAATGAATAAGTATAATCACAGTTCCGACACCTGATATGTCCCAATTAGGAGGTTATAAACAAGTTTTTTCTATGACAAAAATACCCAAGTCTAGTGGAGAAAGTAAGCTTATCAAACAACTGAATGCCATTACCATAACCCACCTGAACTCTATCAAATGTATTAAAAACAAGAGGACCTTAATTGTCACATGAGTCAAAGGACAAATCCAGACAAAACGTCGCATACGGCATGAACAGAGTAACGTACCAGCAGAGTCGCAGTCAGGGGACTCGTCAGGCCACTCGCAGCGGTAGCTGAAGGAAGAGAAGGCAAGGCCAGCGGGGCAGTTGATCAGGTGGCTTACGCCGTCGACACAGTTGTAGAAGAAGCCACACTGTTGTGGGTCGCCGGAGCCAAAGTAACCCCACTGGTGACCACAGTTCTCGGTAGGCTGGGGGGTCTCTGTGGGGCAGGCGATGGTTAGTGTGGACACGCAAAGTTTAACTCTTATTTTTTTTTATTTTTTTATTGGGCACTCCCCTACATCATTGTGTAAGGTGAAGCGCAGAAGCGTTTACAGCGCCCAACAGGGAAGCATGCTAAGTTCATGCTTGCCTTTATGTCTCATGAGTTAAGGGCGTAGAAGCCTGAAGAGTCAGTGGTTTATGTCCTCAAGTTATTGGAAGCTCCAACAACTTGTCCCTGAATGCGAATTCGCAACTTTCGACTTACACCAGGTACCTACTTTACTGCTAGGTGAACAGGGACTAATGGGGGCTAGGAAGGAAGTCCAAACAACTTCCACCGGCCCGGGAATCGAATCCGGGACATCTCTCTTGCGAGGCAAGAACGGTACCGCTTCTACCACCGATCCCCCTCTTATTTATATTGCCATTATGAAATTATTTATAATGCAGAAACACTTTAATGTTATGATTGTTTAAAACAGTGGACAATATAAACGAATTTTTTTATACACTAGGAGCAAAATGGAATAAAATCCTACTAATATTAATGGTCAATTTCATGGAAAGATGACGTACGTCACTTTATGCTGAAATATATGAATATATTAAGCTTTTTTAATGTATTCTATTGTAACTGAGCAGCTCAGCGCAGTAAAGATTGGTCTATGATTAAAGGCATCTCACCATCGGCCAAGTTACCTTGAAATGATTCATCTTGACTTGTAAATGCTTCCTCGATTATACCCAATCTCTTTTTTTCTTGTTATTTTTTATAAAATAATGTTGAGAAAATTCACTTAGAGAGGTAAGTAGGCATCTGAATACTTAAAGATGTAAAGTGAAAGTCAATCTTCATGATGTCGAGGAAATTTCACTAAAAATGAATTCTTAAGCTTGCAAAAGTGCTATATGTAATACTAATATATGTTTGGGTGAATTTTGTAATGTTACGAATTTACGGTCGGGTAAGGGCAGATGTGAACGCGTCTATAATATATTTATTTTATATAATAACACACTTATCTCCCCATATCCCAAATACACTTACGAGTTTTACTCCTGGAGCCACAGTCGACCTCGGCGGGGTAGTCACAGGGGTAGCGGCCGTTGGTGACCTGATCGTTGAAGAGGAGTCCGTCAGGACATTGCTGCTCGGTCTGGACGCCCTCCCGGCACTCCACATACCTGTCACAGTACTGGGAGTCTGAGAAGAAGTGCACGTCCTCTGGGGGGCACGACTGGCTAGCAGCTGTCAAGAAACAGATGAAACATATAGTCTAAGAATATGATATGAGTGACAAAAGGAAAAAGCTGTTTTGGTGTAACTACAAGATGTGGCTATAGAGGTAAAAAGTCTGGCGTTCAAAAGAAAGGATATGCAGTAATTCAGACATAGTGGGTAAGGATAACGATATAAGTGAAGAGCTTGGATAACCTATCTTCTTGTATAATAGATTAACCTAATGGATAACCTTGTTTCGTGTAATAAATACGTGTAACAGATAAACTAATTTCGTGTAATAGATAAAAGTAAGGGATAACCTGCTTTCGTGAAATAAATTAACTAATCGCTTCCATATACGTGGCAAGTGTGCTACGGGGAAATATCCAAAACATTGATCATACAAGAAGTAAATTTAGTGTGACATTGAAAAACCGATGTGAGAAATTAAGGTAATACTTTACTGTTCTTGCGTATCTAAATTACATATTTGAATCAAGTAAACCTAATCTAACCTTCAAAACTTAAAATTATTATAAGACGGCTAAGTTAGGATTGGTTGATCATATCTTCTATAAACGGATTACACCAAACAAAATGATTTACTTTTATTTTTCCATAATACATGTGGTTAACAATAATATAAAGAATAATGAAAAACGAAACTGTAAATAATTTATAATGACTACGCTCTTATAGTGTATGTAATTCAGTACTGAGAAATATCGTTATTAATGGCATGCCTACTTGAGCAGCAGTTTAAAATTAACGATGTTGGACTTAGGAGTTTTAAGAAACCTGTGATGTAAACGATGTGTGTAAGTTACAATTCCTGGGGTGGATATGACCAGACCTTTCCAGATAAGGAGCAAATTTTCCTATACAGAAATCTATAAAATAGCTCGTTTAAGTGCACTAAAATGATGCAATATTGTGAACGATGTTTAATAACCTTGATAAACACCGAAAAGCAAACAACGCATTATTCTCTTATGTAGATTAGAGTTTGTATTCAGTATGTTCACGTGGTAATATAAAATAATTTTTATTATTTTTATTATTATTATTGTTATTATTATTATTAGTATTAGTATTACTATCATCATTAATGCTGTCATTTAACAAACTATATGAGAGGTCAGGTAAGCCTTCTTTCTACAAAGGACAAGGTTAAGTGACGGTCACGTAAGAGTCCAAAGACGAACGCGTGTCTGGAGGAAAGTATTCAGCGATTGCATTAAGGGAATCTGGTCGTTACATCATGGTGCAGGAAGGCTCATACTGGCAAGAGTTCAGTCAGGCCCAAGATCAGTGGAAGGTCAGGTTTTTGTAATGTAGTGAGGCGGCAGTTGCTGACCAGGGTAGGTGCGAGAGTACAGTATGAAGTATTGTAGGGTAGCTTTAGTTAATGGACGTTCTTGTATTGCCTTGGGGATCTATCTTCACCAAAGTAACTGTTATTTAGTTTTAGCTAAAGGAACAATAATTTCTTGTTATGTTAAAATTAGAGAAGAGATAACATATTGATAATTTCTTAAAAAATTATTAAAATTAATAATATTCAACGCATAGATAAAAATGATGGCTTTTCTGATATCCTGAATATTAGGAATTGCTTTCCACTCAGCTCCGGCATATGAACAAAATATTCACGAAATAGAATGTATAATATATCTGGTGTCTAAATATTATTATGAAATTATGACCTTTACATAGTATTACCGATGTCATTCCAAGGAAAAATTACTGTATTTTGTTGAATAATTTTAAGCCTAGCAAGATTATTTCAGAACAATTTAAATCTGTGAAAGGCGTTTGCATAATCTTCACAAGAAAGGAATTCATAAATGCTTTGTTGTTATAATGATATTACTGCGCTTCAACAACGAAGGTCTTCAAGCGCGTAACAATTTTAGTAATTACATCATTCTAACAAAAAAAAAGAGAGATAAAACCCTGAAAAATGCTATTCATGTTTACTAATGACTCAAAGGTGGACGGGCGGGGCGCGCACCCTGCCGTTATCCCGTCTAGCGGCGTCTGGTACACCCAACGACCTCCAAACGTTAGTGAAAGTAGTTTTGCAGGACACCAACGTCCACACCCGAGATGACGCTAGGTATGGTGCTACTTGATCTTATTCCTGGATATGTTTTTGATACTTTATTTGTGCAAAAAATTCTAAATGAAGTTGATCTTACACACAGTTGTAGAGGAAATAAAATTTTCTATTGGTTGTTGTTGCAGTGTATTGTATTCACTTAACATGCTTCAACAGATAAAGTCATTTAGCACAGAACACAAGGTCAGAAAACAGGTAAACCAAATAGGTTAGACTTGAACGCTGATTGGCGCTGACAAAAGGACCTTAGACCTCAAATACCGTTTGTTGACAATATTTATAGGTCAGGTCAGAACCCCTTAGAATTGAATGGCGGTGATATTATAAGGACCTTTATTGAGTTCTTGCGACATTAAAAGGTTGCCCTTTAAATATGAGTGATTGAACTGAGCGGGTTATGTGGCCCGCCTGTCTCTTGTTCTAACCTAACCTAACCCAGATAGTTGTCACTCGTTGACTCGGTTGTTATTTGTGTATACAACGTGGATTTGTCTCACCTGTTTTTCCTTAGTGGCACTGAAATATGAATTAAACTATTCTCATTTATGATATAATGATTTGATCACTGTTTCTTGCCCGATCAGCGAAGTTAAGCAACGTTGGGTCTACTGGAACCAAGCCTCTCAGCCTTTATCAGCTGTCCTTGGTCAAATTAAATGAATATAACACAAGCAACGTGAAAATGATGCATGAATTATTTCATCCGATTATTGCAAAATGCCTTTAATTATTTAGAAGTTGAACTAAAGTAGTATGTATACACGATAAACTGAGCAACTTAGCCAAGAATTAATGATCTTTGAATGAACGAAATAAACAGGACGAAAAATCTCAAATGAAGCTCCACCTATTGAACAAGGGCTCAGTTGAAATAGCGCGTGTACTCTGGAGGACCTTAGTAGTCACAAGGAGCACAGTATTGACGGAGAAGTAGTTTACTTTCTCATCTTCTGAAAATATCTGCTAATGTTTGTTTACCTTCTGTTACTGTTAGTGTGGCGACAGCGGTGTTACTTAACCACTATCCTACAAGTAAGTTGTTCAGTTAGTAAGTTTAAAAAAGTCATTCCGTAATAAACAAATTTTGATATATTCTTATGTTTAGAGGAATTTGCTAAACCGGTACTCAAATAAACCTGAGACTGAATGGTTCTAAAGGCGGCTCAGCCTTTCACTCAACTTTCAGTGAGTAACGCGTTAACCTTGGCTGCCTACAATCCCTGAACCAGTCAAGAGGTCCTTACCCACCTGTTCTACGCGTCTCGCCACCTGTTTGTTTGCAACACCGGGAATTTTATAGCATTTTTTTCGAATATTTTAATATTTTCATTTTGTCGATGTTTCCCACATAGACATTCCCTTGATTTAGAAATCTAAAATGGTAAAATATCCCTTCGTTAAATAATGTCTTAGGTAAGGAGTTGCCGCTGGGATGTGCTAAACACCACGGCTCCTACATAACCTATAACTGCATAGTAATTGTTCCAGACCTCGTGGCAGTGCTCAACAACTAAAACTTATTACTGTAACCTCACGTGAATGTATGTTGAAATTAAACTTTTAATGTCTCCACATAGTGTATTTATTTCTTGATATTGTATTTATGTTCAAGAATATTTGATAATAAGTTTTGATGAAATATTAAAAAGCGCCATTATATACTGTAGTACTTATATTTTATGATTACTGATTTTAATTATTGTTTAAAATGAATATCAGTTTCAGTGATGTCTCATGATTATTGCATTGTCATCAGCAGACAAGCATTTTAGCTAAAAAACAATCCTTGAAGGGTGCTCTTTAAGATTATTTATCAATATATAAATACACGCTGTGACAACTGAATCATCACTTACCAACGCGCTATAATCTAAATCTCATTTATATAAAGAACTTATGCGTATTGAATGCACTTCATGGCCCTATATGCTTACAAAGTCGTCATGCAAGTTATAATGCGATATCAATGTTGGCTCTTGCCCTTGCTGGAGTGATTGATTCATTGAAAGGAAGAAATTCCATTGTGTTATATAAATTTACCAAACTGAAGCTTCTGATTTTTCTTATTGTTATTATTAGTATTATAATTGCAGAAACCATATTCATTGGTTGAAGTCCCGCATTATTGTAAGAATTAGATATACAGGAAGACTCCAGCTTGATGAGGGGGCAATTAGCAAGGTGTGGCAGCCTAACAGGTAGGTGGTGGAGGCTGGATGGGAGTTGTCACTCTACTTAGTACTTGCCCATGTAGGTTACTAGCACCACACCCGGTAGTTCCAAATTGGAGGGCGAGATGCTGGTTTCATCTAGTATTGTACAACAAATTCGAAATAAGAGACCGAACGGCTTTTAGACACACTAGCGAAATAGTTGTGTGAAAATTTCGTTTTGATCTATTCAATGGGTGCGTTTACGTTGTATGTTTTGGCAGCTTAAGACAGCAATAACTGAAGATGAGCTGAATTGATGTTTACTGCACATAGCCATGGTGTGGAAGACGATATTGTGAAAAAGTTTTATGAACCAGGTTTCTGTACCTGGAGTCAAGATACGAAATTACATCAAGATGGCCACCTCGACCACGAGTGTCGACGGCAACACAGGTAAACTAAAAGTAGAAATAGTGTACACATTGAATCAACTGTTCTAATTTTCCAATATAATTTTTTATATAAAGAGTTAGCTTGTTTAGAAAGGATTTTCTCCCGCGTAAAATCATCACTGCTGATCATCTCCACAATTGGAGGTCAACTTTACGTAATTGCTTTGAACGAGGGGCGAGGGTGTGTTTTGGTAGGCCTACACATGACTTTTACCTTCGGAATTGCAACTATATTCATCCCCCATAACGTAACCTTGATTTAAGAGACTAGAATGTGTTAGATACGTCCCGGCGATGGTTTAAGGAATAAATATTTAAACATTGTTGTTCATTTAACGATATACCGTTTTTTAACAAACTCAGCACAGGTGAAGTGCAGTTATTATTTGCCTTGAGAAGGTAGTTTGTTCTTTCATTTAGGAACCGGTAGTTTGTTTACTATATTTATTTATTGTTCTTGAGGTAATATATGTGTTGGGCTATGAGCGTGGTATCAGCTTGTTAGATGAACAAAAAACTTGTTACCCTTGTTTAGTCCGTGGGCTGCATTTATAGGGAGGTGACCGACAAGAAACATTAGGCTGACCTCAAGTCAAGTCACGCGAGCTCCCCGGGCAAAGAATATTTGTGTTACCGAGGCAGATGACCTCTTTGACAAATACCTACACACACGTCGGAAGTGTAGGTCCAGTGGGATGTTTCACTTCTGGACACAGTACCATTGTCAAGCTGTGGTGAAGTATGTCCTCTCAGACCAAATTATCATTGCAACTCTGAAGAGTTAGGAGTCGAAAATCCTATACATTATTTAATGGCGTGTACAACTAAAATAGCTTGGCTAAATTGGCTTGGATGGAGAGCACAGATGACACTCATTAAGGTCTACTTGGCGATGTCGTCTGGTTTTCATCGTGAGGCGCATGTTGTTGATACTTAACATAATTTTTGTTTTACTTTGATATTTCACCAGATTGTGTAGAGTATTATATTACTATACCCATAAGAATAACATCATGTTTACAGGGAAGAATGTTTTTATATTTACAAACAAACAATTCAGTCTAGGTAATTGTGACTGTATAATTTATATTTGATATTAATATATTCTTGGTTTGTGTATGATTGATAAGAAGTATCGACCTGAAGACAAAAACAGGTCTTAAGTTTTTGTGTCCCAAGCGACGAGTCAGTGTACAACAGCAGGAAGCTCTGGTAACATCCTACTACAGGTGTACTTTCAAATGCAACAACTACCGTGTGGCGTAAAACATCACTTGAACTTTAATTGCTAGGAGTACTTAAGAGACGAAGAATGTGATAGTTATCTAACTTTCAACAGGTTGCGCCATGCTGGGTAGTAGGGGCGACCAGTCTAGTAATTAAGGCCATGTTAGGAGTGAGTGACCAGGCTCTGGCGGAGGTCACTCACAGGATGGCAACACTAATTCCCAAAATACTGTTCTAAATTCCAGTTTCAGTTTAATACTAGGTGATAGAATGGTTAGGAATTACCTCTGAGTATCGTTACAGTCTAATGGCAGGCGAAATATTACGGTCATTGAATAAACAAAAATTCAAAACCTTGCCTAAAGTCCGAAGGGAAATAAAATCGACATTTGATGGTCTAGTGTTTATCCTCGCCCCCTTAGAGTCAATTGACCTGGTTGACGTAATTTTACCTTGACCACCTACACATTTCTCTCAAACTTGACCCGTGTCTTTCCTTACATGGCCTGTTAACCTTAAGCCACTATTATTTAAGATTCAAGTCCTTTTAATAGACTTACCACCATGATCTGTGTTACGGCTGATGCCTCGTTACAAAACCTTCGGCTCCTTCTTGGTGGTCGAGGGTGACATGTTCCCGTTGGAGATAAAGATCAGAAGATTTTTTTGTTTAATGATTCTTTTCTTCAGCTGACTCCGAATACAAATCCAGACTGACTGTTTATTTTTTATCACTCCGTGTTGTCGCACCTTCACTCTGTTTCTGTGTCAGTGCTGTGGTAATAATCTAAACATATACAATTTGCTTTATTATAGGTAATCTGATGTTCACTATAGAGTATATTTTCTCGCGCACACACACACACACTGGTTCTATATACAGTTTCGTGTTAGGGTTGAAGACTCACACGACTCCCTAAACCAGTTCACGATTTTCCAATAGTTGAAGTGCAGTAATACATCATCAACTGATATTCAAATAAAAATAATATATATTGCTATCGAAATAAAATCATAAAAGTAATAAATCGCTTTCAGTGTCAAATTGCCATAACTTAACGTGTACGAATTAGTCAATGTCACATTTCTGAAGGTCGGAGACTGGTGAATTGAAACTCTTGTTACCATCTTGAATACAAACTGCAAGATAAAGTTCCCACCTCATTGCATAGCTGCCCTATCCTGTCTCTAGTATAGTGATATTTATAGAGTCAACACGTAAAGGTTAATATGCTTTGGAGACGGTGTGTTAAGTGAGAGGAGGATGAGGAGGAAGGGAGAAGATAATTGAAGTCTTGGAGGAAGGTCACTTTACGCCTTACTGGATGGTGGACTAGACTAATGCCATTATCTTCTTATGTTTTATGGTTACCTGTAACTTTAGATAGAATTTATTTCGCTATTGTGTTTCATTCTGAGATTCTGAAATAAGATCAGTTGTAACTTACGGCGGAATTGTTTTTATTTTATTTATTTTGTTTATTTTTAGATTGGATGATTCGACTGCTAGCGTCATGATGTATCGATCGTCAGTTCTTCTTTCACACAACAGATAACTCTTTTAAGGTGACAATTATTAACTTCGAGATCTTATGAAACCTGTCACTGATGGCTCACTTGGTCGGGGTAAGTGATAGTCGATATTTTTTTCTAATGGAGTTTTGTGATTTCTTTTTTAAACTATTACTGGTTCATGTTATTTTTACTTGTTAATTGCACTGTTAGGAACACCTGAAGATTAGACATTCAAGTTTGTTTCACCTGAAGATTAACCACCCTAACCTAACCTAACCCCGGTAACGTTAGTGTGTTTAATTTACAGGCAAGATAAACTGGGGTGTCTAATCTTCATGTGATCCGATTTTGTGTTGCATATACAGTATATATGTGGGATTTTGACAATGTACTTCTTGTTCCCGTTTTCAATTTTGATATTATATAGTTTTTGCTTCGTCCGTATATACTCATGTTGATTATATATATATTTTTAAAGAGTGGTTAGTTTATGAAGAGAAAGTTTATGATACTTTTCCCTTTTCATTACTGTCTTTGTTACGATTGGTTTATATTCTATTTAACTGTTTTCTCATTGGTTAGTTTTATGTCTTGATCTGAATAACGAGTGGTTTGTCAATGGCTGTACTCGAGAACACAACAATCTCAGTATATAAGTGAGAATTGAAGTATTTTGACGTACATAAAGTCTTCAGTCTTTTAATATTATCCAGTACAGTAAAATATAAACTATATTGTACTTAATAATAAATTGATGACAACCAGAAAAATGACAGAAAATTAAATAGATGTTAATTTTCACATCGTATGAGGAAATAGACGCCACATTTTTGTAAGCATTGGTGAAAATAACACAGGGGAAAAAACCCAGACAAGGGTGAAGAGCAAAGGGAAAAATAACCTTGACTTGAGGTATTTTGAGTCTTGTTGCACCACCATGTTCGGAGGCGAGGAAGGTTCCGCAGCATTCAGTCAGAAAACAAGTTCGCACAATTATAAAGAACCTCCTCACGCATCCGGTCTGGTGGTGGTGTGGACGCTGCTTGAGCTGTTCGTATATCCGGGTGAGATGGACTTTTTTTCCTTTTGATGGCGTGTATCAATAACTTTTTAAACACTCTCTTCACTTGTGATTAACGAAGAGAAATTTTAAAAGGATGCTATATAGTGAATTAATTTTGTTTTGATTAATGAAAGATGCATTTGATTTAATTTAATAATAATAATAATAATAATAATAATAATAATAATAATAATAATAATAATAATAATAGTAATGACGATAGCAATCAAAACAACAAAAACACCAGAATTCTATCTACCGGGACTATTCAGGTAAAGATATTAATTATTACTGGTATACCTTTCTAGTGATGACGTCAGGTGTGTACAGGTCCCATCGAACCGAGAAACACGATTCCCCTTTAACAAGCTCACGGGTGTAATAGGAGACGAATAGAATGGGAAAGAGACCAATACCAGTAATATGACCGTCGTTTTCAGGGCCATAGTGTGGTGTTTCACTTATTCTTCGTTAATTCACGTGTTTTTATCGTTCGGGTAACTATAGAGGGGGTGGGGGATTAATGATATATGGAAGGGTGGTGTGACATGGGTGAAGGATTTATGGTGTGTGTGTGTGTGTGTGTGTGTGTGTGTGTGTGTGTGTGTGTGTGTGTGTGTGTGTGTGACAACAGCCTGTATCTCCAGTTTGTCTTTCTATATTTATTATTTTTTCTCTCTCTCTCTCTCTCTCTCTCTCTCTCTCTCTCTCGACCCCGGAGAGGAGGGAGATTCACCAAGCATTAACCACAGTGGAAGTGGCAAGACGTCACCGGAATTGTGGTGGTTTGTGGTCAGGCCATTACGTCAAAAGCGTCTTTCCTTTGACGTAAATACCAAGCTGGGGATGGTAGGAGAGAGAGAGAGAGAGAGAGAGAGAGAGAGAGAGAGAGAGAGTGATGTAGCTTTATCATATCAAAATACAACATTACAAGTAGCACAGGAGCGATGGCCTATTATTTACATCACAACAAAAACTCTGGATGACGTCACCTTATAGTTATGGAGTGTGACTTATAGGAAGTAATTTTTTTTATAGTATACAACTTGTAATCGTATGTGAAAAAGTGGTTTCCATTTTAGATTTCCGCACCTTTTGCGAGGTTATGATTCTCGACGCCCTGTTTCTATCTTGACCTTCGTCACATTATTCTCTTATAGTAAAGCTCAATGATAATTAGTAAATATATTAAGGAAATAAATTCATCTAAATATTTGAAGGTTGTTTTTGTATATTGTGTTCTTCAGCTGATGGCGGAATATGTTTTTTGTTCTGTGAGGAGAATGTCTATAGTCTTATGAACACAAATGGAGTTAAGAATCACCTGCATAACACCTTTCACGATGACTTGAACGAGTGCTGATATATATATAAGAACATAAGAATGGAGGAAACTGCAGCGGGCCTATTGGCCCATACTGGGCAGTCCCATTTACACCCAACCCCTATTGCCCATATATCCATCTAACCTACGTTTGAAGCTATCCAGCGTATTCGAGTTAATGATGATATTTGGTAACTTGTTCCAGTCGTCCACTACTCTATTTCCAAACCAATGTTTACGTATTTCGCGCCTTAATCTAAATTTGTCTAATTTAAAACCATACTATACAATATACAACTTAAAACACTAATATTATTAACAGTTGCTGCTGACATGGCGAAGGGAATCCCAGCAGATAGCAAACGTCCGCTAAAGTGTGGCTGTCGGGGTGTGTTTGTCTGTTGGTGACTCACACACACACACACACACACACACACACACTTCTGAAAATTATATTCAGCGGTATACAACTAACTGTGATGACGTGCATGATAAATTGATTGCTCAAAAAGACACTCAGAATCGTTACTCCTTCTTCGTTATCTCCTGTGTGGAAGGGGGCGTGGACACCTGCCTTCTCGTCTTCCACATAATAGAAACAAGTGTAGGTCGTGTTTTTTCTTCTAACTGTCAGGGTGTGAGAACGTTTCCCTTACTGGCTCGCCCTCCTCTCCTCCCCCACGATACGTACAGTGCTGGGTAGCTAAACGTCTGTCAATTTTCTTTTAATCTGTCGCAGCTACGTGAGTTCTCTTAACCCAAGTGAAAATATAAGCAAAGGGTGGCTGCACTGAGTTATCCTTGGTCAAATAAACTTATCTACTACTGTTTATTATTGTTGACACACCTGTAATGTACATTACAGTCAATGTGAACTTGTATGGTGATTTATTTATCTAGTTTTGGCATTATAGAAAATGTCTTTAATGCCCCGGACTCAAGATCCCGAATTATGGACAGTGACTAGTTGACTTAGTGACTTGTGTGTAAATGTTTCTGTATACAGTATACGAAACGTCATCCTTAACATGCGTGTTCAAACTGGTTAAGATACACGTGTATATCTTGTGTTATGTAGCATTATATAAAGCATTAAGTTAAAAAAAAAACCTTTAAACATCGTGTACTGTACTGTACAGGACAAGAATGAAAATATTAAATTAATAGTATAACAAAATGTTGTCAGCAAAACAATAATGCTACTACTACTACTATGAATAATAATTATATATATATATATATATATATATATATATATATATATATATATATATATATATATATATATATATATATATATATATATATATATATATATATATATATATATATATATATATATATATATATATATATATATATATATATCCTGGTATTCATAGACTGCATATTTTCTCAACGCTATAGTCGTCTCGTAAATATAACTTTCAAGACAGTTTCACTGTAAGTCAACATTTACATGTAGGCGGTGCCGGGGAGGCTCATGAGGAGAATTTAAACCACACGTTTTCATATTATTTCACAGACTTTCTCCTGGAAATCCTCCACTAGTGTTAGTGTCGGTGGACTGCTGAGAATTTAAGGCATGAACACCGTCCACCCGGATACTGTGTTTTGGTCAACATCGTAATACAAATGAACTTGATTTTGAAGTTAATGTAACGTTGAAAGTAGAGATTGAATGTCGAATATTAAGTATCATATTAAAAGTAAAATATCGAATATCAGACCAAGTTTACGTTAAATTTGGTGTGACATTTAAGTGGTGAATGTTGAGTGTCAAATATTGAATACCCAGCCTGTTTGAGGTGGGTGTGTGGCCGAGGTCCCTGCTCTCATTCCCCGGCCAAAGAGAAATCGTATGGCATAACATTCTACCATTATTCTTCCACCTTACACCGATCACCTGACATTATCGGCAATACATTATGTTCACTTTCGTGATGACCACTGGTGCAAGTGACAAATTTTGGGAATATACGAAAGAAATGAAGGGAATCAAGTGAGACCGAAAGTTATATGAGCGGCTGGACGTTTTCTGTATGAGAGCGTAGATAATCCCAGGTTGCGTTACGGAGCTACACGTGAGGTTGCAGCCAAGAACCTGACCCTGATATACTGGGGTTCAAGAAGAACATGACGTGAGGGTCGGGTGGGGTCGGGTAGTAATTTTTTTGATGAAAATGGACATCTAATGAGTTCATGTGGTAGAGAATGGATGGTGTTCACAATGAGACAAATCTTCAAGTTAAGGAAATACTTGCGTCTTGCCACTTAAGTAAGATGTTAGTGGATATACGGATGAAGACTAAATACTATTATAAGAACACAAGAACAACATAAGAAAATAAGGAGTCTGCAATAGGCCGGTTGGCCTGTGCATGGCAGCTCCTGTCGAGAGTTACTACCACTCTCTATCATCCATGAATCTATCTAGCCTCCTTTTGAAACTTTCCAGAGTTCCCGCACTTACTACAAAGTTGCTAAGCTTGTTCCACTTGTCCACCACCCTATTTGTGAACCAGTTTCTTCCTATCTCCCTCCTAAACCTAAACTTATCCAACTTAAATCCGTTGCTCCGAGTCCTATCCTGCTCGGATATTATAAGAACTTTATCTATATCCCTTTATTGATTCCTTTCACCCACTTAAATACTTCTATCATATCTCCCCGCACTCTTCGTCTTTCTAGGGAATGCAAGTTAAGTTTCTTTAACCTATCCTGATATGGAAGGTTGCTAAGTCCCGGAATCATTTTTGTCATTCTTCGCTGCACCGACTCTAGTGAATTTATATCCATTCTATAATAGGGGCACCAGAACTGAACCGCATAATCGAGGTGCGGCCTGACTAGCGCAAGATATAGTTGCAATAAGACCTCTGCACTCTTGTTACTTACACTTCTAGATATAAAACCCAAAACTCTGTTTGCCTTATTTCGAACATTAACGCCGTAGGTCCGGGCTTACAAGTACCCCTAGGTCTCTTTCACAAGTCGACTTCTCTAGGTTGATGTTGTTAAGGCTGTATACATTATCAGTATTTGTTCTTCCAATATTAAGTATCGTCATGATTTATTCTGATAAGTCAATCTTATTTTTCAGTAGATTGTTTATTTTTTACACGTATTCAATAGTATGCTAGTGTGAGTTAAGTAACTCTTAATCCCTTGAAGTGTGAGTTAATTCCTCTCAATCCCACGTGAGTGAGTTAATCTCTATCAATTACCTTTAGTGGAAGGTAAAACTATTTTCTTTTATTCCCTTCAGTATGAATAAGTATGAATTAACTACCATAATATCACTGTGACAACTGCGAGATAAAACCCAACCCAACCTAACCCAACCCTAACCCAACCTAACCCAACCCTAACCCAACCTAACCCAACCCAACCCAACCCAACCTAACCCAACCCAACCTGACCTAACCTAACCCAACCTGACCTAATCCAACCCAACCTGACCTAACCCAAACCCCCTTTAATGTCAATAAGTACACACACACCTGACCTCCCGATTAAGCAATTTTAACTCCCCAGTACTACAGGTATTAATGGCCACTCACCTGGGGCGGGACCTTCGCCTATTACCACACGTAGAGAGTAGGTCAAGCCACACCAACCTGTCCCGCTCTACATTCTTCACCTTTCCATTCCTTTTTTTGTCTATGTGTGGAGGGTGGGTCTGTGTGTGGAGGGTGGGTCTGTGTGTGGAGGGTGGGTCGACAAATGTAAAGTACTCAGTATAGGAGATGTAAACAGGGAAACCAGATACCATATGAACAACGATGCCATAGAGAAATCCGACTGCGAGAGAGATTTAGGGGTAATGATAAGTAGGAACCTTAAGCCAAGAAAACTATGTGTTTTTGCTCGTAACAAGGCTAATAAAGTACTTGGGTTCATACAAAGGAGTGTTAGTTACAAGACTAGCGAGGTCATCCTAAAACTGTATCTTGCTCTTGTGAGACCACACCTGGATTACGCAGTTCAGTTCTGGTCACCGTATTACAGAATGGATATAGAATCCTTGGAAAGAATTCAGAGGAGAATGACAAGACTAATCCCGGGCATTAGGAACCTTGAGTATAGAGACAGGTTAAAGATCTTAATTTGCACTCCTTGAGAGACGTAGAGCGAGGGGAGACCTGATAGAGGTGTATAAGTGGAATTCAGGGCTAAACAAAGGGGACATTACAAAGGTACTAAATTATCCAACCAGGAGCGAACTCGTAACAATGGTTTTAAATTAGACAAATTTAGATTTAGGTGAAATAGGTAAACACTGGTTTGGAAAGAGTAGTGGATGAATGGAACAAGTTACAAATATCATCATTAACTCGAATACGCTGAATTGCTTCAAACATAGGTTGGATGCTTATGAGCAATAGGGGTTGGGTGTAAACGGGACTGCTCAGGGGCCAATAGGCCTGCTGCAGTTTCTCCATTCTATGTTCTTATGTGTGTGGAGGGTGGGTCTGTGTGTGGAGGGGGTGGGTCTGTGTGTGAGGGTGGGTCTGTGTGTGTGGAGGGTGGGCCTGTGTGTGGAGGGTGGGTCTGTGTGTGGAGGGTGGGTCTATGTGTGTGTGGAGGGGTGGGTCTGTGTGTGGAGGGTGGGTCTGTGTGTGGAGGGTGGGTCTTGTGTGGTGGTGGGTCTGTGTGTGGAGGGTGGGTCTGTGTGTGGAGGGTGGGTCTGTGTGGGAGGTGGGTGTGTGTGTGTATGTGTGTGTGTGTGGAGGGTGTATGTGTGTGCGTGTGGAGGGTGTGTGTGTGCTTGTGTGTGTGTGTGTGTGTGTGTGTGTGTGTGTGTGTGTGTGTGTAGAGGGTGTGTGGAGGGTGTATGTGTGCGTGTGGAGGATGAGTGTGTGTGTGGAAGGTGTGTGTGTGTTTTATTAATAATACTATTTTATTATAAATCGAATTTTTTGTCTAATTCTCTTACTTATCTACCATCTGCCATCGTTCCTTTCATAATATAAATTCTTATTTTTTTTATTTCATCATTATTAAAAGAATCATATAGAGTCGTTTGTTAGTTTGTCTGCCTCACTCTAAACACTTCTCAGTCGGCAGTAATATTTTAGGTGTAGAGTCACGATTGGGTGGTGGCAAACTGGCCATAATACAGGGTCATCAACATCCAACATCACCTGCGAGGGAGCATCAGTGTGTGAGCTCTGATTGTACTATGAACGCTATCCGAACCGTTATGTGGAGGATCCTGTGAACTCTCGAATCTTGAACCCAATATCTTAAGAGACTCAAGTGGGATTTATAGTTACATATATCGCTGATGGATTTAGAACTGGGATGCGACTCAAAGGGGACGTTAAAGTTAGAGCTCGTGTCATATAGTGTATTTAGAAATTTCAGGTATAAGAGATAGGTAGGGTAATCCCCAGAATAGATAATAATGATAAAGATAATTGTTTAAACTTAACAATAAACCATACGTCCGGTGGATTATATACTGGAGTGTGGATAACATACAGAGCTGTGAGAACCTGAGCTGCGTCTCCCCCTCCCCGTGCAGGAGTCCTCCCCGGCACGTAATCGACATTCTATCACCTTGACGCACCTTAGTTTACCTAGCCTGAAAATTCTCCAGGTAGGAAAACAACTCACTAGGAGGTTTATAGAAGCTGATAATGTGGGCGAAGCGAGTCTGTACACACGGGTCTTTTGGTCGAGGGTAAAATTATTGATACGGTGAGTGAGATGAAACGTTTTGTGTTCCCCAGGTGACGTGAACACCTTGATGGATGTTTCCACCTGTCTCTCCTTTCTACTGGTGCACGCGACCACTGGCACGCCCACCCTACTAGTACACCTCACGCACCACCCTCACGCCCATGCACCACACCACCCGCACTATACTGTACATTCTTACCATTACGCCACCTCACTACACATCCTTACCGCCACACCGCCGCACAATACATCCTTACCGCCACATCCTTCAGAGCTCCGCCTTCTCAGCATTCACTCTTTATGACCTTCACAATCCTCTGGTACACACTTATTCTTCTCCTTTCTCTCTCTCTCTCCTCCTCTCTTCTCTTTCTTCTCCTCGACCCTCCTACTTCTTTTCTTCGTCATATTTTTATTCTTCGTCTTCTCCTTTGCTTCTCTCCTTTCGATTTATTGAAGAATGAAGAGTGATGAACAAACAGTCAGTATAAACGGATTTGTTTGTCGCTGGTATTTAAAATAGAATATCCTCTCTCTCTCTCTCTCTCTCTCTCTCTCTCTCTCTCTCTCTCTCTCTCTCTCTCTCTCTCTCTCTCTCTCTCTCTTTATCTTTCTTTCTTTCTCTGTTATACTTTATCGAAATAAACCCCATCATGCTCTAATATTTTTCTCGTATCTGGAATATCGATTATTTATCCCTTCGTCCGGACTACCGAGTATTTATCCCTTCTTCCGGACTACCGAGTATTTTTCCCTTCGTCCGGACTACCGAGTATTTTTCCCTTCGTCCGGACTACCGAGTATTTTTCCCTTCGTCCGGACTACCGAGTATTTTTCCCTTCGTCCAGAGATACAGCTGAAAAGAGAGAGAGAGAGAGAGAGAGAGAGAGAGAGAGAGAGAGAGGTTGGATACGCCTGAGTACATGTTTGGCAGAAGACTGTATGCGTGTGATCCTGTGTCTGTATGGTACCCTCTGTATACGTACAGCCGCGTCTACATGTGTGTCCGGGATTATGTACACAGGCTAATATATTCTATATCCACCCTTTACCTCCACCTTTAACATCCACCTCCACCCTCAACATCCATCTCCACCCTCAACATCCACCTCCACCCTCAACATCCACCTCCACCCTCAACATCCATCTCCACCTCCACCCTCAACATCCATCTCCACCCTCAACATCCACCTCCACCCCAACATCCATCTCCACCTCAACATCCATCTCCAAACATCCATCTCCACCCTCAACATCCACCTCCCCCCTCAACATCCATCTCCACCCTCAACATCCACCTCCACCCTCAACATTTACTTCCTCCACCACAGGTAAGATACGTGGGTAGAAATTGACGTCAGGTAAACGCCAGATAGTTATCAACAGGTGACCTCCCTAACCAGGTCGCTTGGAACAACCTTTCTTCAACCTCTCTCTCTCTCTCTCTCTCTCTCTCTCTCTCTCTCTCTCTCTCTCTCTCTCTTTCTCTCTCCAGTTTATGCCTGTTTCTTATCGTTGTCATCATTAAGGTAAAATTCATTTCCTACTTTCCATTTCTTCACAGAGCCACGAGCCATAACACTCACAAGGTGATTAACATTTAGTTGATGTCCATTATTGATGTTTTTGTTTCCTTAATCATAGTAAAATAATATTGGAACGCGTGATTCATCCCAAGTTGATGTTCTAGTTTCCTGTACGCTCTCTGTGTCTGTATGTCTTTGTGTCTGTCGGTATGTGTGTGTGTGTGTGTGTGTGTGTGTGTGTGTGTGTGTGTGTGTGTGTGTGTGTGTGTGTGTGTGTGTGTGTGTGTTTGTGTGTATGTGTGTGTGTGTGTGTCTATCTGTTTGTCCGCCTCACACCTCCCAGGGACATTTTTCTCTCCTATCCACCTTGACATCATTACTTCTCTCTCTCTCTTTCTCTCTCTCTCTCCACCTCACCTCGTCCACCTCACAGGTACACTCACCTCTCCTACCCACCTTGGCATCAATACCCAGGGCACTCAGACAGGCGAAGCAGGTCTTGGTGGTGTGCAAACCTCCACCCACCTGACCTACTGGTACCACTGCAGTGTCCTCGGCGGGTGGAGAGAGAGAGAGAGAGAGAGAGAGAGAGAGAGAGAGAGAGAGAGAGAGAGAGAGAGAGAGAGAGTTTACGTACGTGTGTTAGTTGGTTAGGTGATATTAGACTCACGTACTCGCTAAAACATTCTGAGGTGAGACGATGTATGTCTGTCTACTGATGACCACAGTAATGACAAAGTTGTTTTCTTATTCTTAAGCCCTACCTGAAGATAGTTTCATTTACCTTCTATTGTTTTTGTTTTTTTTCAAAGCGAGTGTTGTTTTTCTTAAGCAAATGGTGAGAAGAGGATTAAGAGAGGTGGAGTGAGTGAGACAAGATGCCGATAAAGATGGACAAATGACCCGTCGAGTCATTGCAAAGTCGAATTTATCTAAGATATTGTTTCTTTTTATTTAATTACAATAAAAAAAAATAAGGAAGAATGTATTTATGTTGATGGGCTTAATGTTAAGTCATAGATGCTGTTGGTCAGTGAGTGAGGCCATGAGTTTGTTCCTTGTCAATGTGAGGTAAAGTAAGGTAATGTTCCTCTGGCTGTAGCACAACATATGGGATAGTCTCAGGTATAGGGAGGACAACAGGAGTATTAATAACTCTGATACATGAGGCGGATGGCTGTATCTTGTACTACTTCTCTTTAATTGTGTGTGTGGGAAGGACGGGGGTTAACAAGACGTGATAATTAACCAATGAATAGGTTGTGTGTGTTAAACTAATGTGAAATTAACTTGCCTCTCTGTAATATTGTTCCCATAACTTTGGATACCTGAAAACATCCAACTGGTTCTCTCAAGATACAGTAACATTAACTTAGAAATTTTTCTTAGACTTTGCTTAAACTAAATGCAGTAATATGTTCTCTAATCACAGTTACAGAGGAAATATTACGACTCTCAAAGACCCTGACGTCACGTTGGCTCCCCTGTGTGTGTTTTGACCCATGACTATACGGTACTTCTTCAAAACATATTTTCCTCAGATTACTGTACAATAGGTCACGACCCAGGGGTGGGGACCGACCCATAACCCCCGGGGTATTGCCTCAGGACAAGGACACTTCACTTGTGACCGGTGGAGAATGTCAGACGTCACGCTTTCACTATTTCCTGAAGAAGGTTGTGGCCAAGGTGGCGTTGAGGGAGACGTAGGGGTGGAAGGTGGTAGTGGGGGAAGGGGTGTAGTGGAAGGGGGTGGTGGAGAGGGGGTGTAGTGGAAGTGGAGAAAGGAAGGGGTGAGATAGTGTGGGTGTTGGTGATGGTGATAATATCAGTGATGGTGATAGTGATCAGGGTGGTGGTGGTAGTGTTTCTGGAATGGTGGTGGGTATGTAGGGCAGGGGGAGGGAAAGGGCCAATGGTGTGTGGAAGAGAGGGAGGGTGGAGGGAAAAGTGGAGGAAAGGTGAAGGGTACTGATGGGATAATACTGGTGGTAGTAGTGGTGAAGGAGAAGTGAGAGAGTGGGTGGTAGGGTGGTGAAGGGTGGTGGGCGGGTGGGTAAGTGGGATGGGGGTGGGAGGGTCAGGAACGGGTTACTGGTAAGAGCGAGAGTGAGGGTAGGCGCTGGAGGATGATGGGAAGTGAGAGTGGAATTTGTGGAATGAAAGTAAAAGTCCCTTAAGGAGAGAGAGATAGGTAGACAAAGAGCTGGAGCGAGAACAATAGATATACAAGGGAAGAGAGAGAGAGAGAGAGAGAGGGGGGGGGGGGTATGGAGGGTATTGACAAATCCTATTAATGTTAATGGTAATAATAACAACAATAAGAACCTCAGTGAATACATTAACCCCTTAAATATGATGCTAACTCCCTGGATAGAGACGTTAACCTCATGAATAAATGTAATTTTTAACCTCTTGATTATGACGACTTAATCCTTTAAGTTAAATGAGTTAATACCCACGAGTACGTTGTCTTAGTAACTTAACTGTTGGCCTTAACGATTGTCTGCTCCCTTGAGAACGATGACATTCTACTCAGGAGGTTAAGTCATCGTACTCAGATGGTTACAGAAGAGGTCAAAAGGAAAAGTATTTTATCTGAGAGCTGCTTACAGGTTCCATGTCTTCTGTTATTGACATACTGTATTCACATCACATGAAGGGAGAGATGATGCCGGAGAACTAACACCTCTCCCTCACGTGATGGGTTTTGTCTGTAGTCTGTGTCTGTCTGTCTGTTTATCTGTCTGTCTGGCTGAAGGAGCATACAGATCGGAATTTTTTATACCTCGTCGTCTGTAAACCGTCTGGCAGTGAACACGAGGCCAGTAAGAGGCCCGGCTCGCTATAGTCTATGATATTAAACTCCATTCATTACAGATAATAATGTAATTGTTTAAATAAGGATCCACCATCTAAAGAAGGTCAATAGATAAAAATATAGTCAATACCTATTATTTTAAGACGTAATTGTGATCGTGTGATGTGATGTTTGAGTATTGTATCAAATGAAAGAATATTGTTTAAAGCCTATATAGATTTACTTAAGTCACCCAAACAAAAAATATTAACGTGTAAATATCCTGATTTTTTTATACTGCCTTGTTGAGTCTTTGTGGGTCCTTTTTTATTGTTTGCAGTAACCTAAGGTGATTGTTTACAGTAACCTCAGGTGATTGTTTACAGTAACCTAAGGTGATTGTTTACAGTAACCTCAGGTGATTGTGTACAGTAACCTCAGGTGATTGTTTACAGTAACCTCAGGTGATTGTTTACAGTAACCTCAGGTGATTGTTTACAGTAACCTCAGGTGATTGTTTACAGTAACCTCAGGTGATTGTGTACAGTAACCTCACGTGATTGTTTACAGTAACCTCAGGTGATTGTGTACAGTAACCTCAGGTGATTGTGTACAGTAACCTCACGTGACACCAAGCTTGAGGTCTAGCTTAGGTTATTTTTTCAACTACTTTGTTTACACTGAACACTTCAAGACTATAGAACAAAAATCAATTATGTTCAAGTATTTAGCCATTGGATGAACAGTAGTTAAAAATCACAGTGATATAAAGTAGATTCTAGAGGGACTAAACTCCTAACAGAAATAAATAAAGGCACAAGTACACAAATAATCTAGAACAGAAACTCATTTATGGCAGGTGAGGCACAGTTGTTGGGGGACAGGTAAGGAGGGTGGGACAGGTAAGGAGGGTGGGACAGGTGAGGAGGGTGGGACAGGCAAGGAGGGTAGGACAGGTAAGGTGGGTGGGACAGGTGAGGAGGATGGGACAGGTAAGGAGGGTAGGACAGGGGAGGGTGGGACAGGTGGGAGGGTGGGACAGGTAAGGAGGGTAGGGACAGGTAAGGGGTGGGATAGGTAAGGAGGACAGGTGGGAGGGTGGGACAGGTAAGGAGGATGGGACAGGTAAGGAGGTTGGGACAGGTAAGGAGGGTGGACAGAACAGGTGTAGAACAGGTGTAAACTCTTGGGTATACATGTGTGTGTGTGTGTGTGTGTGTGTGTGTGTGTGTATAATTAAACTGAATACATATACATACAAAAATCCAAAGAAATAGATACATAAAAAATACACAAGTATAAATGTATATACTGGACGTAATAATAGTTCTCAAACATCATCTTTTGTTACGTCATGCACCACTTAGCTTACACAACACTCACAAAAAGTTCACCAATAATAACACTCGCATCATCACCATTATCTTCTTCACCATGTTCAAGTTCATCTCTCATTTACCTGTTCATTTTCTTCATTTGTCTTCTTTACCTTCCTACTCTTTGTCTGTCTATTCGTGCTTATCTGTATCCATCTTCCCATATCTTATCGGTCTATCTCTATTATCAGTCTATCTCTATTCTCGTGTATGTTATTTTTCTTGTCTTTTATTTTATTTCTCTCCCTCTCTCTCCCTCCCTCCATCTCTTTTTCTCTCCCTATCTTATTCATTTCATTTCTCCTCTCTCACTCTCTTATTCCTCTCTTTCTCTCCCACCCATACTTTCTCATTCTCAAATTCTCACACTCCCTCCCACACTCTCTCCCTCACAACTCTCTCCCTCACAACTCCCTCCCTCCCACACTCTGTCTCCCTCACACTCTCACTCGCCGTGTGTATGTATGTGTACTCACCCAGGGCGGCGCAGGCCAGGAGACACACGAGGAGCTTCATGTTGGGGGTGTTGACGGGGCGGGTGTCGTGGCAGAACTACAGTCCTCACCGGCCATCCTGCGCCTCTTAGGTGAAGGGGAAGGAGGGGAGGGTGGAGGAGGGAGTTGGGTGAGGGTAGGGGGTAGGCTGGAGGAGGAGGAGGTGGTGTCTGTGAAGCAAGGGGGAGAGAGGGGGGGGGTTTGGCGGGAGGAGGGTGACCGGGAGGAAAAGGGGGTTATGTTTGACCTGGCAGGTGGGAGGTAAAGTGGTTGACGTGGAAGGGGGGTGAGAGGGTAGTGTAGGCGCAGGAGGAAGTGGAGGGAAGAGGTAGGGAGGACTGTGGAGCAAGGGGACAAGGGTGGGGGTGGGGGATGGTATGAGAGAGGGAAATGGTAGCTAATGGGGAATGGGAATAGGATGAGAGGAGGATGGGGAGACAAGACGAAAAGAGTAGGGGGATATTTGACTTGGTAGGTTGGAGGTGGGGGAGGGAAGGATAGGGAAGGTAGGAGGTTAGTTAGGGTGGGGGGAGGATATTTGACCCATCTGGAAGAGGAGGAGTTGAGAAGACAGGGGAGGAGAAGTAGTTAGGGAGGGGTGGGGAGAGGGTAGTTAGTGGGGGGATTGTAGTGAGGATGAGTTGAGAGCGGAGGAGAAGAAGAGGTTGGATAGAGGAGAGAGAGGAAGAAGAATAAGGAGGGAGGGAAGAAAGGAAGAGAAGGAAGAGGGGAGGAGAAGGGGATAAAGGGAAGGGGAAAGGGAAGGAGGCTGGCTAGCGTATGGGGAACGAGGAGAAGGGGAGGCGGTTAAAGGATAGAGGGGGGAAGTATGGGATTGATGGATGGATTAGGGAAAGTGAGGGGAAGGAGAGGGTTGGGGAAGGTGAGAGATGGAGTGGGGTGGTTATAGGAGAGAGAGAGAGAGAGAGAGGGTGACTCTCCAATAAAACAGTACCTGGTTACCTTGACAGAACCACCCACAACGCTCTATCCCCCCTCCCTGCCTCTCTACCCTTTCTAGCCTTCCTACTTTCTCCCTTCTCCCTCTCTCTCTCTCTCTCTCTCTATTCTCCCTGTCACCCACTCACTGTCACTCTTCTTGCCTCCTCTTTCTCTCCCCTGTTCTTCCCCCCCCTTTCACTTTCACCCTCCCCTCTTTTTCTCACCCCTGTCACCCTCCTCTCTCTCTTTGACTTTCACCCTCCCTGCCTCCCTCTCACTGTCATCTTCTTTGCCTCTCTCTCTCTCTCTCTCAACTTCCCACTCACTCTCTCAACTTCACTGGCTCCCTCTCATTGCCTCCCGCTCTGCTTTCCTCTCACTCACTTCCCCCCTTTCACACTCTGTCTTCTGTTACTGACTCACATTACAAACTGGTACTGACTCACGCCGGCTCCATTGGACTTGTAAACCAGCAGGATAACCAACTGGCCATCTAAGAAATCTTATGTTTATAGTAAGTCGGATATTCCGTCACTGTGGACAAGTGACAAAGGAAAACGGATAACCAGAATGTCGCTCTGAGAATTGTACGTATTTATAAATGTAAAGTGACTAGGATTATTTTTTTACGTAGGCGAATGAGATAATGGGTGAGAGAGAGAGAGAGAGAGAGAGAGAGAGAGAGAGAGAGAGAGAGAGAGAGAGAGAGAGAGAGAGAGAGAGAGTTTCTTCACTCTACTAACACGTCAATAACATCACACTCCTAGCAGTACACACTACACTATATACATCAACTAATACAAAGAGTTTTTTCGTGATTTACAACATCTTGAAAAAATATATTAAGGAAAATAAATCTTACCAAGAAACTAAAAAAAAAGAGAGAGAGAGAGAAAACGGCTAATTGTATGTTCTTTTAGGAAAATTGTGTTAAATGACTGAAAAGTTAATCAGAATATGTAAAAAAATAAAACACTTATTTCTAGAAAGTGATTTAGAAAAAAAATATTGAAAAATCTGTTCAAGTAACCTTCAGAAATCTTGTTTGATAAGAACTGAGTTGACAGTAAATGTTATACTGTAAAAATTATTGAACTGTATTTTATTTAAACCAAGACAAGTTTAATCCAGTAACACTCTCTAACACCTGTCAATATGTTAATGACAATAGCCACACAAAAAGACCAAACCGAATTACATTAAATGACGTAGAGATAAATTACATACAACTAACCCAACGGGTGTCAAGCATTTTATAAATAAATTCACCTAAAGATTCACCACCCTAACCTAGCCTAACCTAAACAAACCTAGCCTAACCTAACCTAACCTAACCTAACCTAACCTAACCTAACCTAACCTAACCTAACCTAACCAAACCTAGCCTAACCTAACCTAACCTAACCTAAACTAAGCTCACCCCCCCCAAATTAGTGTTAAGGTGGTTAATCTTAAGGCGAAATAAGCTGCGGTGGAGAGTCTTCATGTAATCCGAACTGATTTATAAAAAAAGGTTAAAAACTCATTAAAAATCAGCTAGATAATATAAATTAACTAAAATAAACCAGACATGACACCAGCTCCATACATCTGTTATTTAAATGTTTAATAATATTTCTAAAGACCGAAAACATTCCTTTTATTTTATGATAAAACAATACCTCACCCAAGAAGTGACTTTCACATCAAGTTGAACATAATGAACACGAGGCAGGTAGGTAGGTAGGTAGGCCTCTTGAACACGTACACTGGGGTCTCAACAGCACCAAGGTGAACTCCTGTTATCTGTTGCCATTGAACTTTATCTGTTACTCTTAACCTCGTCTTCAATTGTTCTCGTTATTAGTGAAATGTATGTTGTCCTGTTGCTCTTTATTTGTTACCTTTGAACCTTTCCTCCTCCTGTTGAACCTCTTATAGGTTCTATACTGTTGAATCTCACCCGTTAGGGCTAAATCATCTGTTACTGTTGAACCTCACCTGTTGTTTCTGAACCCCACCTGCTCACTTATCTGCTCGTTAATTATGTACGGTTGTTCACTTATTAGGTAGTTAATTCCCAGTTAGATTTTCTTTCTTCGTGGAATTGTTTCATATCTCCAATATTTTTTGCATGATGATTAATGCGAGTAACAATTGTGATACTACTACTACTACTACTACTACTACTACTATTACTTCTTTTTTTTTTGTAAAACGTGGCCTCCAGCCTCCCCCAATAGCCACACCTTCGCCACCATTTTATTACCTTAATATTAAATATCCTAATACATAAGTAGCTATCCTATCTGTGTTGAATTAGTTGAGCCGCAGATCTATGCCGCATTTAGTGACTGTAGCCTCATAGTCAATATCTGCAGCAGTTGTCGGAATTGGGGCAGAAGCTCTCGTTCCCCTGAGGCAGAGCAAAGCCGACCGCAGGAGAGAGAAAGACAGTCGACATCTCATCCAGGCTGTAACGTAACTTCTGGGCTGCTGCTTCTGTTCTGCTTCTGTTCGGAGATCACCTCTGCGAGTCTGGCGTAGAAACATCTGGCACTTGGTCCCATCCCACCAGAGGTTGTGAACACTAGAGGAGTGAAACTGCTTTGATCAACGTTTTGAATTCTCTCCCCATATGCCCTTCTCTTGTCGTTCTCGTTCCTCCTATGTGCAGCATCTAGCACTAGGTCACGGTGACTTGTGGTCATGGGATCAAAAATCCTGATGTCGAAGAAAACTCGCTGTCCCCGCTTCCAGAATCCTCGAGCACTGACGTCCACACGGGCTTCGTTAGATGTGTTTGAAGTCCTGTGTTGGAAGATCTCACCATCCAAAGGAAGGAGGGTCGGTTCTACCATGACATCCCGGCAAATTTCCTTCAACATATTTGCGGTGAGGTCCCTTACCTCGTCATGCCTCATGCATATGAAGCCCCCTTCCTTGCACACCATGGCGTGATAGCCATCATAGGAAGAGCCACACACGCATTGGGAGGGCAAACCTACTGGCCGACCGTACCTTAGAGCAATGGCATCTGTAAATTCTTGTTTATTAAGACTGAAACCATTTGCCCTTATCGGTAACGTAGTTAACCAGTTCGAGGCGCCCACCTCCTGCGCTATAGCTACTTTTTTTTTTAAATTTTCTGGTACCTGCAGCAACAGTTGCTGCAACTTATCATTTTGGCAGTGCTGTCGATCTGTCGTAGTGGACCTACGAATCATATTTACTTCACTGGTATCCACCTCCCCTGTTGCATTCTGGGCTATTATGTGGTCCGTGAGGGTTGCCGTGAGCTTAAGTGAATTTTGATGTTCGGTGGCAGCAATCGCCTCTGGATTGGTTAGTCCCATCCCTCCCAGTCTTGATGGAAGTGCAAGAAGTGCTCTTTCTGCTGGGGTTAAGTCAGGGTGTTTCACTAATTTAGGAATGAAATTGACACTGATAGCTTCTTCCAGAGGGTGGAGGAGGGGTCCGATATCAGGGATAGTACGCATCACGTAGTTCCAACGATGCTTGACTCCATGGGTTAATGCAGCTACTACTACTGCTACTACTACTACTGATAATAATGAGTACAGGACTATTATGGCAGACAGTTCTTACATCTCAGCATGACCCTGACATATACACTTTTTCTCGTCACTCTTAGATAATGTCACACTGGGTTAGTGACCACCTGACCACCACTTGAATGCCATCCCATCCATGATTTTATTATAATGAACCCGGAGGAACTTTTTAAACAAGATTCTTTGACTGAGAGACACGGATTAACAGACAGACACAAATTAACTGACAGACACAGATTCATAGACAGAGACCAATAGAAAGATGTGGATTCACAGAACAACACAGACATGGATTCACAGACACCAACAAATGTGTACAGTACGTGGTGTTGTAGTCTGCAGTAAGTGTGTACGTGTTGTTGTAGTCAGCAGTAAGTGTGTACGTGTTGTTGTAGTCAGTAGGTGCAGGTCTATCTGTGATGACCTAAATATTAAGGAGCAGCAAGAGTGAGGCACAACACCCGGGAGGTAAGAAGGACTCACTAAATATTGCCCCAGTCTCAATTTTAATAGACATGTAAGTCTTTCTCATCAGTGGAAGTCTGTAAAATTAGTTCCTTAACTGGTGGTAAATCATTTTCGTAAATTAGGTTCTGTAAATTAAGATTCTCAAAAGTTAGTAAGTAATTTACATCTCTCTTGGGTTTACAAAGTGAGATTCTTATTAAATAGTAACTAATAATATTCATAGATCAGAAAAATTATTTATTATTTTATTCATTATATAAAAATGTGACCTAACGATCTGCGTCAAGTCGTAAAGGTGCGTTGTGTTCCCTGACAGTAGAAGAAATCACACAATGTATACGTCACCAGCGAGAGACCCCAGCACTGGTCACCTCTGAACATTTGTACCAGCCAGGGTGAGGTTCATACGACGTGCTCAACCCCACTCACCTGTGACGTAATGACAAGAGAAGGGCAAGGGCGGGTCCAGGGAGGGGGGGAGTGTGAAGGGTTGGTCAAGGAGGGTTGAGTGAAGGGTGAGTCTATGGGGATAATGTGAAGGGTGGGTCCAGGGAGGGTAGTGTCAAGGGCGGATCTTAGGGAGGGTTGGGTGAAGGGTGAGTCTATGGGGGTAGTGTGAAGGGTGGGTCCAGGGAGAGTAGTGTGAAAGGTGGGTCTTAGGGAGGGTTGAGTGAAGGGTGGGTCTATGGGGGTAGTGTGAAGGGTGGGTCCAGGGAGAGTAGTGTGAAAGGTGGGTCTTAGGGAGGGTTGAGTGAAGGGTGGGTCTATGGGGGTAGTGTGAAGGGTGGGTCCAGGGAGAGTAGTGTAAAGGTGGGTCCTGCCCTCCCCCACCAAGGAGACACAAGAGGGTGTATTTGTTGCACGAACCCACGAAATTAATGGGGGGTGAAAACTTGAAATTTTAAGCCCCATTAACAGCAAGATGTGGACTTTCCTTTGTTCCTTCGGTGTGTGTGTGTGTGTGTGTGTGTGTGTGTGTGTGTCCAGATACAGTGTCATACTCTGATCCTCTCAGTGACCCTTAGACATTAACTCTTTAAAATACCTTCCACCCTCCTAAACACACACACACACACACACACACACACACACACACACACACACACACACACACACACACACACATCCGATGGCTGAAGAGACCGATTCTCGACACACATCGCTCGTCACAATCTACTTTCTTAATATACTTAGCAATATATCCCATCAACATCTGTAGCATGACCTGGGCGAGAATTTTCCCAGCCACAGCCTTAGTTCTTGTAGATTGTATTACTATATTAAAAGAAAATATCCAGTGCTGGGGAACACACACTCTATTCCACACCTCCTTGATGAGTACGTGGAGTTCTCGGAGGCAGCGACAGACACTACGTTTGAGGATATCTGCAGGAGTTACGTCGGGGGCAGTCAAGGCGTCTTTTTTTTTACATTTTAGGGTCATGATTACACTTGGGACATCTCAGAGAATGTCGGTGAGAAGTCGCGGTCGTGTATGATACAGTACGTCCCTCTGATTGTGCTGTACAAGCCTCTAAAATGCTCGACTCACCTTTCCACAATCAGAGTCTGGTCTTTTATCAGTGTTGTACCATGAAGGAGAATTAGAGGCATAAAGGTGCATTTTTTTTAGGATCAGATATTGTCTTCACTACGTTATAGAAGTTATGTATATCACTATAGCATCTGCATACGACTATAATATCTCTTGTCCCTTTGCAGTCCATCAGTATATTTTTGTATTCTGTGCAGAGTTACTTGGGCCTCTGCTCTAACATCTTACTAACACCTTTTAAGAGATGGTGAGGTTGGATTGTTGAGAGTTTTGTCAGGTGCTTTATGCTTACTGCCTAAGATGGTGGCAATTTTCTCTGAGATCTCGTCAAACCTGATTTTTCTTTATACTCGAAGTTTATGGAATCTGCTGCAGCTTAATAGGTTGCCGCACTGAATGATGCCTATGTATCGAACAGAGGAGTCGTCAGGTTTCCATCGTCAGTTTCAATTTCTTTATCCAGCGGTGACAGTTGTTGTGGCTGTCACCCTTCCTTCAGTGTATCCTATCCTCCTTCGAAAAACGACAACACACACGTGGCCAGATGGAAAACCTGAGCATGGACCTTATATCTGTTACTGTACCGTTGTTTGTTGTAATATATGAGATACCAGTGCTTGGGGCTGGGGTGCGTCCTATATGTTTCATACTTGTATTCTTGTTGGGGAAGGGTATTGATGCTCAGCACACGGGTAAAGCAGCCGCATCCATTCTGTGTGTGTGTGTGTGTGTGTGTGTGTGTGTTTAACCCAACCCATCATACACACAACAGGCTGGAGTTGATGCCTCACGTGATGTGTCGAGAAACGCGCCCCTCCTTCACTAGATAAACTGGAATTACACGTCTCTCCTTCATCGAGTGAGTAGACCATCATTACCTGAGTGTGATACGTGGGTGTGAGGGAAGACAGGGAGGTGTACAGGTTTAGGGCTGTGAGAGAATGATGGGGAGGAAGTACAGGGTTGTGTTTCAAGCTTGGTACTACCTGATGATAACTGGGTAGTGAGTACTTTGAAGCGTACGGGTACTGTTTGATAATGATGGTGTTGGTTTTTTATATTGTCGCTAAACCCGGGCGCACACACACACACACACACACACACACACACACACACAGAGTCGCCAACTACCAAGAAGGACGACGACCACAGTTCAGCGTGCTCAGAGCTACCCACCCACAAACTACTATCACTTTCTGACCAACACTGAACTGGTCTGAGCACTTTGACCACGCACGGTTTAATTAACATGAAGTGTGACAAAAAACACATGGCATATATCTTCTTACAATTGCCTGCCGGTTGACGGTGTTATTCTGACTCACTACTGTACTGCAGTGTGGATGTTGATACGGGAATGAAAGATGTGTGTATGTTACATAGGACTTAGCTTGAACCATCTACCTACCCCTGGGACCATTTTATTACCTTAATATTAAATATCCTAATACAGAAGTAGCTACCCTAGCTGTATTGAGTTAGTTAAGCCGCAATTCTATGCGGCATTCAGTGACTGTTGCCTCAGCCAATATCTGCGGCTGTTGTTTAGCTTTGAGGCCAAAGATCTCGTTCTCCTGAGGCAAAGCAATGCAGACCTAAGCAGAGAGGACAGTCGACATCTTAACCAGGCTGCAGATTGCCTTCTAAGCTGGTGCTTCTGTTCAGATAACACCTCGGCCAATCTTGCATAGAAGCAAATTGCACTTGGTCCCATCCCACCAGAGGTTGTGAACACCGGAGGAGTGAAGCTGCATTGGTCCACATTCTGAATTCTCTCCCCATACACCCTGTTCTTGTCGTTCTTGTTCCTCTTGTGTACAGCCTCGAGAGATAGATTATGGTGACATGGAGCTTTGGGGTCGAATATACTGACGTCCAGAATCGTCGAGCGCTGACGTCCACATGGGCTTCGTTGGATGTTTTGAAAGTCCTGTGATGGAGATTCTCACTATCCGGAGGAAGGAGGGTCGGTTCCATCTTGACCTCGTGGCAGATTTCCTTCGGTAAGATTCCCTTACTATGTCATGCCTCTTGCATACGAAGCGCCCCTTCTTACACACCAAGGCGTGGTCAATGTCGTAGGATGAGCCACACCCCGCATTGGGTGGACAAACCTTCTACTGGCCAACCATACCTTAGACGCATATGTAAATTCTTGGTTATTAAGGCTGAAGCCTTTTGTCCTTATCGGTAATGTTGTTAGCCAGTTCAAAGCGCCCATCTCCAGCACTATAGCTACCTTTTTTTCAAGTTCTCTGGCAATTGCTGCATTAGTTGTTATAGTTTATCACTTTGGGTGTGCTGTCGTTTTGTCGTAATGGACCGTCGAATCTTGTTTAATTCGTTGGTATCCACCTCACTCCGTGCATTCTGACCTACTTTGTGCTCAGTGAGGGCTGCAGTGAGCTTGACTGAGTTCTGATGTTCAGTGGCAGCAAGCTACTCTGGATTAGTCATTCCCATTCCTCCTAGTCTGGAGATGGTGCAAAGAGTGACCTTTCTGCTGGGGTTCAGTGAAAGCGTTTCAATAGTGTTGGAATACAAGCGACCCTGAGGACTTCTTCCAGAGGGTAGAGTAAGGGTCAGATATCGGGATAGTGCGCATCAGGTAATTTCTCATGTAGCTCCGTTTTAACACCTACTACTACTACTACTACTACTACTACTACTACTGCTGCTGCTGATGATGATAATGATGATGATGATGATGATGATGATGATGATGATGATGATGATGATAATTTTACTTATATTAGGATTAAGTCACATACCTATCTTTTGTCCGAGTATATTTTTTAGAAAATATTCGTCTTATCTGAACGTTCATGGCTTCTTAACAATATGAGAGAATATCCTTACACGAGTTCTGATAACAAGTCGCTGTAGAATGTCATTATATTCAACATGCTTATACTTTACATTCTAACAGTTACCACTCAACATAATATGGCGTCGTAGACATAACACACAATCATCTGCATCGGCTTCCAGTATGCCTGCCATCTGCCACTACCGCTTGACTGTGGTCCGTGTTGAAATACCATCTATGTAGGTGTGTGTGTGTGTGAGTGTGTGTGTGTGTGTGTTGTGACCAAGGAAAGTATATAGACTTTCCTTGGTTGTGACGTATCGGGTTTTCGGAATAATCAAATCTATTTTCTTGGCATTTAGTTGGTTGGGATCCCGGGTGAAAATGATTTGACCAGCCACGTGCTTTACTTGATGTATATAGATTCGGGTTCGTGTTATTTGCGTCATTATTATGTTCTCATGGAGCCCTGTAAACGCGTAATTAATCTCATCACTCTGGATACGACTGAAAGAACAGTAAATAACATCACGTCGATAATCTCAGTAAAGACTGTCGTAAAAACGTGTGTGTTGTCTCATCCCTAATTATGTACAGACACCTGAGAATCCGGGCCCTGAGGGTGGTGATGGCGTAGTTAGGAAACTTTGGACGACCTTCACGACCTCTGTGTATACACATGTGATGAACAACGTCATACTTAAAGAATTGCATTATTCCTTTTCTTTACAGGAGAAGAATCGGTTATTAAACACCCGTGAACATTTTAGCGCCAAGTATTTGTAGTGTTAGTAAAGGTTGGTAGTGATGAAGTGGCTTAAAACTTAATGAATCTGAGTAGAAGGGAAGAAAGACTGACGATTAAAAAAAATTAAATAAACAAAAAGTAAGATATTGGTTGTCAGGGGAGGAGGTGCTAGGTAGGACACCAACACATAGGGAGTTTATAAAGTCCCTTGATGCTTGTGTGCCCAGTGTCCTATGAGGAAGAGGGTCATATAAACATTAGCGTGTGAATATTCCATCATCTTCTGCACTTCACTGTATTTTTCCACATTGTACGTCCATGAAGAATACCGATTTGTGTTGATTATGACGAAGTACGCGTTCATGTCTTAGACCCCTGTAGACACAAACATCAAGGCACTTTAGAAACACCCTATACACGATCCTTGGGTGAATGAAGTGAGTGTTGCTTTGGTTGCTGTCAGGTATGGTTGTGATGGTGATGGTGGTGGTGTTAGTGGTGGCGGTCGTGTGGTGTTGGTAATGGTGTTGGTGATAGTGATGGTGGTGGTGGGTGGCGCGGCACAATTGGGGGAGGTTGGAAGATAATCATTGCGTTATCCACTAGGAATGTGGGAGTTGGTGTAACATGATTGCAGTGATCTTCTTCTTCATCATCATCATCATCATCATCATCATCATCATTATCATCATATTGTTCTTTTTAAATATTTTTCCCTTGTTGTTGTTGTTATAATTCAGTTTAATATTATTTATAGGTATTATTTCTTCTTCATCTTAGAATTATTATTATTATTACCCTGTCCGCTACTACGGGGCGGGTTACTGTGTGTGTCCCAAAATAATTCGAGAACGGGCTTGAGGACTTGCACCATATTTTGTAAATTTGCTCAACATGTGTCAAGGTCCAAATGATAAACTTTAGTTACAAATCGCGTTAAAAGTGACCAAGTGTTGCCATGGTGACGGTTATTACAGGGTTTCCCGATGGTTAAATAAAACACGACACGAGGCTCATTCTACAGCAACAGCGGTTTGTGGGAGGGTTTGTACTCACCAAGAGGATGTTAATTATTAGGCAGGGTTTATTTGACCAATATCCGGCCGAATAATCACTGGTTATTTTACCCCTATCCGGCTGAATAATCACTAGTTAATTTACCCATATCCGGCCGAATAACCGCTGGTTATTCTTAAACTAACTGGCTAAATAATCACAATCCTGCCGAATAACCATTGGTTATTTGACCGGTATCCGGTCAAATAGCCAATGGTTATTTGACAGCTACCGGCCGAATAGCCATTGACTATTTTACCGTGAATTATATATAACTTTAATGTGTATTGTATATGCATTATTGTACCATGTGAATAATTAATCTTTTACTATATTTGTATATAGTTTTACCATGTAAATATGTTTTAATTTATTAATTTATATTACAATGTACAGTAACTCCTCCTGGTGTCAGCCGTCTCCTCCACCTTTACCAATAGTTATGTCAGCTTCCTTTATAATCTGATAATTAACGGTATATATATATAAATAACTTCAGAGTTTACACACGCTCAGTGTCGTCACCGTGTGGTGAAGACCAACACACTTGTTGTCACTATAAACAACAAAGGTCCTTGTCACAGGCTGTAGTTGTATAGATATTCGCACGACGCCTCTCACCACTTTGTTACTTTCTCTCCCAGGATGAAGGTCGCTGCAGTGAGAGGGAGGCACGATAACGGTGCTGCCACCACAGGGAGCTGCTGACCATCACTGGCTCTGCCGCCACCTCCCGGAAGTACCATTTTATATTTCCCGCCAAAACAAATGAAGGTTGGTTGTGACGCTGCCTTCTGAGTATACATAAAAGTCTCCCTCATTTTTGTTCGGATAATCAGGATTCCTGTGTCCTGATACCTATATTCTCCCGTCAAAACCTTATCGAACTAATTCACCTGAGCAACAAGAACACATGAACGGTTGGCTGAATGACCTCGAATTTGCGCCGAGACTGTAGCGTAATTGCCCAAGCTTCTCTCATCCCCTAGTGAGAGTAATGAATTCCTCCTCAGGTTTCAAGGTCCCTCCCTGACTGAGGCTCCCGGCAGTCTGATGTGTAGTAGTGCTGCACGAGGGGCTTGACCACCCACGTCCTACTCGGCCCTGTGGAGGTAGATTATAAGTATGCTAATCGTGTTTTTCACCTTAATGTTAAAGTAGAAAAGATCAGGTGAGGTAACCCGCTGAGTGCAGTGTCATCTTTTTCCAGGGAATTGGCCATCGTATTCAAAGGGTTAAGTCATCGTACTCAAGCGATTAAGATATCTTACTCTTAACTCCTTGAGTGCGATGAGTCAACCCCTCCGTGTATGATACGGTAGTGAAAATCCTCGAGTATGATAGTTTAAATCCTCGAGTACGACCTCTTAACCTTTTGAGTACGATGACGACTCCATGTGTTCGATGACTTAATCCCTTGAGAACGATGATCTAACTATTAGAGTACAATGACTGAATACCCTGAGTACGATATTAATGCTGTTACATAACCTTGACAATCTGGTAATAGTAAGTCACGGTCTTGGTAATAGTGTGTAATATCTCAGTACCACAAACATTTCAATAGTAAACTATGATTTACACAATAAATAGGTTATGTCCCTTCATTGTTAAAACTGTAAGTGATGCTCGGGTGACCCAGACGGCCAGAGGTGACCTCATATGACCTGTCACACAACAGCTGGACACAGGGTCAGTCTTGTCGCTTTTCTTTACTATTTTGCTTTTACACGACCTATGACTCAGCTCGTGATGACAGAGACCAGTGTGATGTCACTGTTTAGGGTTGATATCTTGGGACACTTCCCTGTAAAATGATAATACTCAGAAGAATACCTGAGCCCTGACGTCAGAGTGTCCGTCCCTCAGTAAATTCCCCGTTCGTTCCGTCGACCTCACGGTGTTTGATTCCTGTGAATTTGGTGAGTAAAGACCTGCGTCATAGTACCACACCCTGGGGTCTCGAATGTATTGATGATTAATGAAAGAATTACGTAACTATTTTTGAATAAGTCGTAGTTCCGTTGTAAAGGCACGAGACCTTCGCCTCTACACACGACCCGTCCATCCTCCACCCACCCTCGGACCCTCAGGCTGCAGACGCTACCTTGTGACCTTCACCACACACCAATTTAACACAGCACTACGTTACAAAACCCTTAATTAAAACTAAAATCATTACAGTACCATCATAATATATATATCGTACCCTGAAGAGTTCACCTGGTAGGTGTATGAAGGAGTAATTAACGAGTTATTTTATTGTTGTTGGTTCTTGAGGTGTTTGTGTACCACGAAGGCCGCGACGTCTCGACCTCACCTTCAAATCCGTTATCTTCCAGGTTGTTAGGGTAAGAATTCCGCGACTCCTATAACTTAGCCCAGGAGATTCCCAAGCGGCGGAGGGGAGGAGGGAGGGAGGAGGGAGGGAGGGAAGAAGGGGCAGTTGGGGCGATGGTAGAAGTAAGTGAAGAAGAGATGGATGGAAGAATGGAAGTGGCTATGGGAGAGCAAGAGAGGGTATTTGTTAACCGTAAGAGTGTGAAAAGAAGGAGGGAGGATGAGAGAGAAGGAAGAAGGGAGTGAGGGCACCTGTGTAATTCCTCTTCATGGTGGTTGGGTCCGATGAATGTTTTTATGAGGGAAGAGCCCGAGGTGCGTCACGCCTGGCCCTCCTTCCCTCCCCCTCCCTCCCGTGGTGCCATAAACAGCGTGTACACATCATGGAACAAAGATCACACTCATTCGTTAGATGTGAGTGTGATATGTTCCTGAGTAAATACACACACATACACACACACACATTAACAGTTCCATCAAGGTTCTACAAATATTTCGAAGACACTATTTGTATTTAATACTTGTTCTCAACCATTGATTTAATAATTTGTTTTTTATCGAGAGTTTAGCACATTCATACCTTCATCTCCTTACCTGTGTGTGTATGTGTGTCTTTGTATGATAATAATAATACTAATAATAATAATTAACGGTTTATTGAAAGAGCTTGGCAGCCAGAAGGCTGAAAATATACAGTTACGTATTTGGGGAATGGGTTTGGAATTATAAATAATATACAAGTAACATAAGTGATACAAATAAGATATATAATAACTAGATGGGGAAAAGCTCAAACTACAGTGCATTTCAACATAGTGACAGTGCAAGAAGTAGTATTTACTGGGAGTGAATACACTGGTTTATTACAAGTTATTGATAATTTTTACAATGGTTGGGACTGGGCTGTTCTTATAGCGATCAGTTCGTGCACGTATGGGCTGGATGCGGTTGTGGTGTCGAACAGCAATTCTCGGGCTAGGATCTCAGGTGGTAGTAGGAGCCGGTGTCGAGGATGGTGTAGAAGCTTCTTACCAAATTTGCAGATGAGGTCGTGGTGATGGTCAGTGAGAGTCGAAAGGGTCAGTGTGTTGAGCGCTTCTTGATATGTGGAGTAGGAAGGGGAGAAATAATCTTGCATGCCCTCTTTGCACTTTTTCTAGGTGTTTACGTTGTGTGGCATTTAGGGAGGAAGACCAGGTAGGGGAGGCATAGGTGAGCTTGGGAAGTATGAATGTTGTGTAAACACTGAGGAGCTCGGGTGCAGGAACTCCGAGGGACTTGAGTCGGCGGAGGAGGTGGAGACGGAAACTGGAGGATTTGACAACTTCACTGACGTGTGGTTTCCAATTTAGTTTGTTGTCTATGGTGACGCCGAGGAGCTTCGTGGAATCTACAACCTGGAGTGTGTTCGGACCTAAAGTAATGGAAGGAGGTGGGACAATGTCGGAGGAGAGGTTGATGTGCATAACCATGGTCTTGGTATGGTTGATGGTGACATGGTTGTTGGTGGCCCAGTTTTGGAGACTGTTCAATAAATCCTGAAGGGCGGTATAGTCGGGAGCAGAATTGTTGACGCTGATCCCAATGGTGGAGTCGTCGACATATTTCCAGCGAGCAGGGGTTTCTCTTAGGGCATCATTGATGAGCATAAGGAAGCAGAGAGGTCCCATCTTGGTGCCTTGGGGGACGCCACAGGTGAGTGACTGAAAGGTGGAGACAGCCCCTCGGAAGCGCACAGCTTGGCGTCGGTCACTGAGGAAGTCTGTAAGCCATGGTATAAGACTTCTCCGAAGCCCGAGGTCAATAGCTTTGTTGATGATTATATTGTGGTCGACTAGGTCGAATGCTTTAGTGAAATCAATGAAGGCGACAGCTGCAGACGTTTCTCGTTTCTCGAGATGGCGGTATATGTAATCGAGAAAGCTGACAAGACAGTGAGTGGTGGAGGAAGTTTTCATATTGCCAAATTGCTTAGGGTCTACGACTCCTGCAATATCAGCATAAGCCCAGTCGAACACAAAACTTTCACAGATTAGGCTGGGTATTGGGGTGATTGCAATAGGTCGTAGCTGATTTAAGGATTGTGGGCTGGTTGACTTGGGCACTGGTGATACATAAGAGGTCTTCCAGTCAGCTGGGCATCTGGCTTGACTGAGAGAAGCATTGATGATGGAGCATAGGGGTTTAGCAAGCTCCGGGGAGAACTCCTTGAAAGTTTCATTGGTAAGTCAATGGGGGTGGTAGAGCGTTTTAATTTTAGTTTGTCCAGGCGTTTTGCTACTTCAAATTCTTCTACTAAGTCAGTGGGAAGGGGGGCTGGTAGGTAAGCAGGGAGAGTGGTTGTGTCAAGCCGGGGAGCGTCTGGCATATAGTAGCGAAATGGTTATTTGTTTGCTCAGCTGTGTGTGTGTGTGTGTGTGTGTGTGTGTGTGTGTGTGTGTGTGTGTGTGTGTGTGTGTGTGTGTGTGTGTGTGTGTGTGTGTGTGTGTGTGTGTGTGTGTGTGTATACTTGTTATGGTGGTGGGACAGTCACTCGGTCACGGTCACACCTTAAACAAACTTTGTATTGCTATAGTTTTTCTTAATAGACGAGGAAAGAAATCTCAAGTGTTTTAATACTCTACATTGTATTGATTACAAATTGTTTTTATTTTAATGTACAGCCGTAGAGGTATTTTTGGGTATAGGAGAACCAGGGGAAGGAAGAGACTGATATGGGAGGGAAGGCGGGAGGGAGGGAAGAAGGAGGGAAGTAGGGAAGGAAGGGAGAAGGTAGGTGGGTAGGCTGTGGTCGCCAACCTTCAGACCTGAGTGATATTAAGATTGATTTTGATGACCTAATTATATGAAATATTAGGGATTTATGTGAGTCCTGAGAGGGACATTCCTGACTGGGTGAGGATGACTTATGTCACTTCATCCCTTTGAGATGTATTAATGTTTTTGTATCTCAATAAACGTATCAATCAATCAACAATCATTTTGATGACCTATTGGGAGTATCATCCATCCATCACTAGTTCATGAGGTTCTATACTGTTGAGGTTCTATACTGCTGAGGTTCTATACTGATGAGGTTCTATACTGATGAGGTTCTATATTGTTGAGGTTCTATACTGATGAGGTTCTATATTGTTGAGGTTTTATACTGCTGAGGTTCTATACTGATGAGGTTCTATATTGTTGAGGTTCTATACTGCTGAGGTTCTATACTGCTGAGGTTCTATACTATTGAGGTGATATACTGCTGAGGTTCTATACTATTGAGGTTCTATATTGTTGAGGTTCTATACTGCTGAGGTTCTATACTATTGAGGTGATATACTGCTGAGGTTCTATACTGCTGAGGTTCTATACTGCTGAGGTTCTATACTATTGAGGTTCTATACTGCTGAGGTTCTATACTATTGAGGTTCTATACTGCTGAGGTTCTATACTATTGAGGTTCTATACTGCTGAGGTTCTATACTATTGAGGTTCTATACTGCTATAGTTCTAAGTACTGATGAGGTTCTATATTAAGTTGAGGTTCTATACCGGGATGAGGTTCTATACTATTGAGGTTCTATACTGCTGTGGTTCTCATCATTGAGGGTTCTATACTGCTGAGGTTCTCTACCATTGAGGTTCTATACCGCTGAGGCCCTATACCATTGAGGTTCTATACCGCTGTGGTTCTCTACCATTGAGGTTCTATACTGCTGAGGTTTTCTACCATTGAGGTGATATACCGGTTGAGGTTCTATACCATTGAGGTTCTATACCGCTGAGGTTCTACTATTGAGGTTCTATACCGTTGAGGTTCTATACCATTGAGGTTCTATAATGCTGAGGTTCTCACCATTGAGGTTCTATACCGCTGAGGTTCCCATAATTATTGAGGTTCCTATACCGCTGAGGTTCCTCTCTACTATTGAGGTTCTATACTGTTGAGGTTCTCTACCATTGGAGGTTCTATACTGCTGAGGTTCTATACTATTGAGGTGATATACTGCTGAGGTTCTATACTATTGAGGTTCTATACTGCTGAGGTTCTATACTATTGAGGTTCTATACTGCTGAGGTTCTCTACTATTGAGGTTCTATACTGCTGAGGTTCTCTACTATTGAGGTTCTATACTGCTGAGGTTCTATACTATTGAGGTTCTATACTGCTGAGGTTCTCTACTATTGAGGTTCTATACTGCTGAGGTTCTATACTATTGAGGTTCTATACTGCTGAGGTTCTATACTATTGGAGGTTCTATACTGTTGAGGTTCTCTTACTATTGAGGTTCTATACCATTGAGGTTCTATACTATTGAGGTTCTATACTGCTGAGGTTCTCTACTATTGAGGTTCTATACTGTTGAGGTTCTATACTGTTGAGGTTCTATACTGCTGAGGTTCTCTACTATTGAGGTTCTATACTGCTGAGGTTCTATACTGTTGAGGTTCTATACTGCTGAGGTTCTATACTGTTGAGGTTCTATACTGTTGAGGTTCTATACTGTTGAGGTTCTATACAAGGGAGGGAAAAGCATTGACCAAAATATACAAGGAGCTGTATTGTCGGGGATAAATAAAAAATATAGACGGGTTGTAGTGTTGTTGTTGTAGTGTTGTTGTAGTGTTGTAGTGTTGTTGTTGTAGTGTTGTTGTTGTAGTGTTGTTGTAGTGTTGTTGTTTCAGTGTTGTTGTTGTAGTGTTGTTGTTGTAGTGTTGTTGTAGTGTTGTTGTAGTGTTGTTGTTGTAGTGTTGTTGTTGTAGTGTTGTTGTAGTGTTGTTGTAGTGTTGTTGTTGTAGTGTTGTTGTTGTAGTGCTGTTGTTTCAGTGTTGTTGTTGTTGTTGTTGTTGTTGTTGTTGTTTCGTGTTGCTGTAGTGCTGTTGTTGTAGTGTATGGTAGTGTTGTTCAATATTGTAGAAGGTTGTACAGGAAAGTTATGAATGAGTTGTAGTGTTGTAATTCATTATATAAGACAACATGGAGGACGAAAGAAAGACTCAGCAAGGTAACGGAGAGAGAGAGAGAGAGAGAGAGAGAGAGAGAGAGAGAGAGAGAGAGAGAGAGAGAGAGAGAGAGAGTCAGGGAAGAAATGAGGCGGAAGTGGTGACTAAAAAAAGATGATAAATAATGTGTATAAAGAAGAAAGATCAGAGGGGAGGAGGTGATGTATGGGAGGACGCAGCACTGAGGGGTGTAATTAACTATGAGATTAAGGAGGGAGGGAGGGAAGGAGGGAGATAGGAGAGAAGGATCGAAGGAGAGAGGGAGATAAGGAGGTAGGTAGGTAGGTAGCTAGGAAGGAGGGAAGGAATGAAGGAGGGATGGAGATTAGAAGGAAGGGAGGGAGGGAGGGAGGGAAGGAGGCAGGTAGGGGAGAGAGAGAGAGAGAGAGAGAGAGAGAGAGAGAGAGAGAGAGAGAGAGAGAGAGAGAGAGAGAGAGAGAGAGAGCCCAAGGTTAGGATGGTACAGCAGCATCTTCACCACACAACCAGGAAGTGCTCTATACCACCACCCTTGCTATTAGTGACCCCTAACCCCCCTCTTCCACCCACCTCCTCTCCCTCTTCTATTTCCCTTTTCTTCTCTCTCCACCTCCACCTCCCCCTTCTTCTTTGTCCCCCACCCTTCTCCCTCTCTGCCCTCTCTCCTCTTTCTCCCTCTCTTCTTTCTCCCCCTCACCTACCCATCCCCTCCTCCCCCTCTCCTTTTCCTTTTCTTGAAACAAAATCCATTTACAGCTAATTTTCCTCAATTGATTATCTCAAACTAAATTTCAATACAACTATCAACTATTTTTTAAAAGTTGAAGTTCATTACAATTTATTTTAGCTTTACAGAACCTCATTACAACTAATTTTCTCGTAACAGAACGTAATTACATTTAATCACCCTTTATATAATACTTCCAGTGACCTACAGAGTGACTTATTAATCAATGACTACTACTACTACTTTGCTGCCACTCGGAATTGAGTATGACGATCATCCAGCTATGATACAATGATATGAGTTATTAAGGATGTCACATAGGTGGGTGAGTTCTGAGGTGACTAAAGACGGGACCGGCAGGGTCGATCACAGACGTTGCACATGTGGTGGGCTACATCTAGTGCGGGAAGGGTGGCAGCAGCTTCTTTCCGGCGCTGGCGCTTGTCTGTCTCTTTATGCAGTCGGGCTAACTTGAAAGTATTGACACCTTCCTGTGTGGTGTAACTACAGACAGACAGACAGAATATTGTAGCTTTTATTATTACTATACATAAGACAAACAAAATTCACAAAAGAATTCCATTAGTTACGCAACATCTTGTGGCTTTACGTAAGGGTCGACCGCAAGCCAAGGGACGACCGACGTCTTTAAGAAACCTCACATTGTATAACACCATCAGAGGCCAGGTACTGTTACTCTCTTGTCCTGTACAGTAACTCAGTATATGGTATGGGTCTCTGAGAAATGTATATACTAATGTTACATAGACAACAAGTACCGTGTTATATGTAGTTTTCAGATATGTATTATTGTTACATACACGTCGAGTTACTTAGAATATAAGTGACTGGAAAATGTGTATATGACGTCAATGAGAGTTAAAGTAATGGAATAGGAAAACTTAAATGTTACAAAAGAATGAAGTAACTTGGTGTGTAAAGTCATGGAGGTCGTGTAACTTTGTGTGTACTTATCCGTGTATTCATCAGAAGGAGGAGGAAGACACATCCCCAACGTCACCTCTCCATCCCCAACATCCCCCCCACCCACATCCCCAACGTCACCTCTCCATCCCCAACATCCCCTCACCCGACCCACATCCCTACGTCACCTCCCATCCCCAACATCCCCCACCACCCACATCCTCAACGTCACCTCCCCATCCTCCTTAACATCCCCTGGCACCAACACCCACATCCCCAACGTCACTCCCCATCCCCAACATCCCCCCCACCACCCACATCCCTACGTCACCTCCTCTCATGACCAAATCGAACATTTCCTCACTACACCAGATAACACCAAAACAGGAAGGAGGAGGAGGAGGAGAACAGGAAATAACAAAGGGAATAAGTAATTACAAAGGTGAGGAAACTAGTGAGAGAAGAAGACGAGTGGGAGAGGTCAAGGGTCACGAGACACGGGATAGGTCATAGGTCACGAAGGATATGAGAGGTCAGGATGTGAAATGAAAAAAAAAACATTATAATGGAATGAAAGAAGGTGATGCTAAAGTAGACAGACAGACAGACAGACAGACAGTGTAAGGGAAAGGGACATGAGAGACGAACGAGGGAATAAGTGAGAAGTAGGAGAGGTGAATAAATTGCATGAGGAGAGAAGAAAGAATATGAGAGACAATGAGAGATAACTGTGAGGAAATAGAGAATTAAAATAAAGGAATGAGGGAATAAATGTAATGGAATAGGGAAATGAGATGAATGGGTAGATAGTTTGAGGGGCAATAACAGAGAAGAGATGAGGGAAATGTTTATGAGAGAGAGAGAGAGAGAGAGAGAGAGAGAGAGAGAGAGAGAGAGAGAGAGAGAGAGAGAGAGAGAGACGAGGATAATATGCGAGGGAGTGAGGAAGGAGAAATTGAGGGGGGGGGAGAAGAGAGTGAGAGGGACGGGGTAGTGAGAGGAGAATGAAAGAAGAGTTAGACGGAAGTGAGAGGAGAACGAGAGGGCAGTGAGAGGGAAGCGAGAGGGCAGGACAGGTGAGAGGTGAAGGTTCAGGTGAGGTGGTTACATTTGGGGGTCAACAGGACCTCATGAAACAGGTGGCGTGAGGACCACTCCTCCTCCCCCTCCTTCTTCTTCTTCTTCTTCTTCTTCTCCACTTCGTACACTTCCCATTCTTTTCTTTCTTCTCCTCCCACTCCTTCTCCCACACATTCTCGTCCATACCTTCCCTCCTTCCCTCCTTCCCTCCTTCCCTCCTCTAGGACCATCAGGATACAAGGCAATAAGGAGTCTCGCCCTGGTCAGAACATCCTTGTGTACTGTACATACCGGTTTTTGGGGGTGGTGGGCCATCCTGTCCGGGCACCTGTTGTTGACCTTGTGCCTGTGATTATCTGAAGGGGGTATGAGGGTAGGAGGGGGTGAGGGAGGGGTAGGAGGGGGTATGAGGGGGTATGAGGGGGTAAGGAGGGGGTATGAGGGGGTAGGGAGGGATAAGAAGGGGAGTAGGAGAGGGTGGGGGCAGGAGTGTGTAGGACGGGGTAATGGGGGTAGCAAGGGTTAGGAGTTTGTAGATGGGGTAGGGGAGGGTAGGGAGGGAGGGGGGTGAAAGTGATAAAAGGCAAAGAGGTAGAAGGGGTAAGGGAAGGGGTAAGGGAAGGGGTAGGAAGGTAAGGGAAGGCTATGAGTAGGGCGCAGAATTAGGTATGAGGAAGGGAAAAGAGGTAGCGGTTAAGGGATAAGGTGGAGGTACAGGCAAGATAAGGTTAGGTAAGGAGAGGAGGTAATGAGGAAGGGGCTAAGGGGTAAGATAAGGTAAGGGGTTGAGGGAGGAACACACACACACACACACACACTCACACACACACACACACACACACACACACACACACACACACACACACACACACACATACACACACACACACACTCACACACACACACACATACACACACACACACACACACACACACCCCACACACACACACCCACACACACACACCATGAAACAAGTAAACAGAATCACGTGACGTACAAAGGCGCCTGGAGGCTCTTTGGCTCTTCTCCTTATCATGTTGTTGTTGTTCATATATATTGTTGTTGTTGTTGTCAGTGTTTTTGTTTTTGTTGTTTCTATATATTGTTGTTGTCCGGGTAACTACGTCGTTAGTGTGGTGTCTTGGATAAGTTTATTATTGGATTTCGTTTAGTGTAATAATAAATAATAATAATAATTAACGATTTATTGAAAAAGCTCTGCAGTCCGAAGGCTGAAAAATACAATGGACTTAAATGACTTATTATACATTGACATTGGTGGTTTAACAAAAGCCTTCATTAGAAGGTGTGTGGTGTGTGTGTGTGTACAGTGTGTGTGTGTGTGGTGTGTGTGTGTACAGTGTGTGTGTGTTGTTGTTAGTGCGTGTGTGTGTGTGTGTGTGTGTGTGTGTGTGTACAGTGTGTGTGTGTGTGTGTGTGTGTGTGTGTGTGTCTGTCCAGTTATCATATCCACAAAGGTGATTATTTTCAACACCTTGGATACAATACTAAGAATAACAACAATGAAGAGAGGCAACAGGATGGAGGTAATGAAGAAATGATGCGAAGAATAAAAGAGAGAAAATAAATAGAAAGAATAAAGATAGACTTGGTGTTATTGACGATAAAGATGAGGTAGGAAGGATGGTTGAGGTAGGAAGGATGAAGGATGGTTGAGGTGGGAAGGATGAAGGATGGTTGAGGTAGGAAGGATGAAGGATGGTTGAGGTGGGAAGGATGAAGGATGGTTGAGGTAGGAAGGATGAAGGATGGTTGAGGTGGGAAGGATGAAGGATGATGAGGTAGGAAGGATGAGATGGTTGAGGTAGGAAGGATGAGGATGGTTGGTGGGAAGGATGAAGGATGGTTGGTGAAGGAAGGATGGTTGAAATTGGAAGGATGAAGATGATGAAGAGGTAGAGCGGAAAGGATGGTTGAGGTGGGAAGGATGAAGGATGATGGTGCAGGAGGCTGAAGGATGGTTGGTGAGGAAGGATGGTTGAGGTAGGAAGGATGGTTGAGGTAGGAAGGATGAAGGATGGTTGAGGTGGAAGGATGGTTGTGGGAAGGATGAGAAGGATGGTTGGGGCGGGAAGGATGGTTGGGGTAGGAAGGATGGTTTGGAGGGAGGTAGGAAGGATGGTTGGGGAAGAGTGAAGGATGGTTGAGGTGGGAAGGATGAAGGATGGTTTGAGGCAGGAAGGATGGTTGAAGGTAGGAAGATGGTTGGTGGAAGGATGGTTGAGGAAAGGATGAAGGATGGTTGAGGGGTAGGAGGAAGGATGGTTGAAGGAGGTAGGAAGGATGGTTGAGGTGGAAGGATGAAGGATGGTTGAGGTGGGAAAGATGAAGGATGAGGTAGGGAAGGAAGGATGAAGGATGGTTGAGGTAGGGAAGGATGGTTGAAGGTGGGAAGGATGGTTGAGGTAGGAAGGATGGTTGGTGGGAAGGATGGTTTGGTGGGAGGATGGTTGGTGGGTTGGGGTGGGAAGGATGAAAGGAAGGATGGTTGGTGGGAAGGATGGTTGGGGAAGGATGGGGAGGATGGAGGATGGTTGAGGTAGGAAGGAGGATGATGGGGTAGGAAGGATGAAGGATAGTTGGAAGGATGGTTGGTAGGAAGGATGGTTGAGGTGGAAGGATGGTTGAGGTGGGAAGGATGGTTGGTAGGAAGATGGTTGGTGGAGGATGATTTGAGGTAGGAAGGATGAGGATGGTTGAGGGTAGGAAGGATGAAGTGGTTGAGGTAGGAAGGATGGTGGTTGAGGTGGGAAGGATGAAGGATGATGGGTAGGAAGGATGAAGGATGGTTGGAGCAGGAAGGATGAAGGATGATGAGGTAGTGGAAGAGCACAAAAATATATAGACGTTATGTGGGATGAGTCAGATATTGGCGTAGTGGTGTGTGTGTGTGTGTGTGTGTGTGTGTGTGTGTGTGTGTGTGTGTGTGTGTGTGTGTGTGTGTGTGTGTGTGTGTGTGTGTGTGTGTGTGTGTGTGTATATGTATGTATATTATATTGTGTGTTTTTCTGGTTTGTGTGTGTCTACCGCAGTAACTAGGTGGATCGTGTTCGGGGTAATGGTTACAGTGCAGTTGGCGATTGTCGGTCTTCTAAGATTATTCCTCAACACTGGCCATAGAGCTCACCTAGGTGGCTAAGGGCCAGCCATCCTCGAACGCGAGACAATATTATGTATGTGTGTGTGTGACTGAACAACTGTTTAGTACAATCTCAGATCCCAGCTTAAACAAATTCCTTTAACTCTGATTTTTATTCCATTAATATAAAAACTGGTATTGTCCCCAATTATGGACAAACCTTCATATGAATCAATTATTATATACCAACACCACTAAAGATTTAAACAACTGTCATATATATTCCTCTAAGAGATAACAAATCAATCACCAAACTATTATTATAACAAATAAATTCGATTCGTCATAATATTATAAATGAGTATGAGTGATTGACGCAGACCGAGAGCTGCGTCTTTCTAGGTGGTGGTCTTTGAGAGATTCTGGAGAGACATTGGGCAGATTAAGATGTTATGTGGAATATCAGAAGCCCTGTGTGTGTAGTGGTGGTGGTGCTTCTTGAGAGTAACGGCAGGTGTGGTGGTGGTACTTATGAGTAACGGCGTGTGTGTGAGTGGTGGTGGTGGTGCTTTTTCTGAAATGGCTGGTGTGTAGTGGTGGTGGTGGTTCTTGTGAGTAACAGCAGGTATGTAGTGGTGGTTGTACTTGTGAGTAACGGCAGGTGTGTGTAGTGGTGGTGGTGGTGGTGCTTCTTGGTGCAGCAGGTTGGACTTGTGAGGTAACGGCAGGTGTGTAGTGGTGGTGTTGGTGTCCTTTCTTGTGAGAGGCGGAAGGCAGCGAGATGAATAAGAAAATTACATACATCCGTTATCATAGACCTGGCGATAAAGCCTCCACGATGAACACTCTTGAAGAAATACCACGAACGTGTTCGCTGAATACTATAATGTACTGTATATTTTTTTCCATTGGAGATCAAATGACACGACCTAACCTAACCTAACCTACCCTAACAAACCTAACCTATTCGTTCCTGGGGCATTATTCCGTCATATTAGGTTAGGGTTGATTGAAATAATGTACAGTTTGTGTAAAAAGCAGATGGCCTCGGGGGGGGGGTGAGGAAGGTGTCTCAGGTAAGCATTATTGAGAGACGCTGGCCTTTCATTTTCTTGTCATTAACTCAAAAGACTCTCGTCGTCTTTAAAGATATACTATCATCTTTAAAGTTGAAATACATTGCCGACTACTACTACTACTACTACTATTACTCGACATCAGGATATTTTATCCCATGGTCGCATGTCACCGTAACTTAGCTCTGATGCTGCACACAGGAGGAACAGAACGACAAGATAAGGGGTGAGAAATTCAGAACATTGATCAAGGCAGCTTCACTCTAGTGATATAACCTCTGGTGGGATGGGACCAAGTGCAAGATGCTTCATGAAGAGGTGCTATCAACAAGCAGCCCAGAAGTTATGTGTTACAGCCTGGATGAGATGTCGATGTCCTTCTCTCCTTAGGTCTGCTTGCTCCCAGGGGCAGAGGAAAAATCCAAAGCCGACAACAGTTGCAGATATTATGAGGCAACAGTTACTGGTCTAGATTCTCTCTCAACTAACACTCAACACAGCTAGGATATACTTATGTATTAGGATATTTATGTGGGAATAATGGTGTGAAGGGGCTATTGGGGAGGATGGCGGCCACTACTACTACGACTACTACTACTACTACGACTACTACGACTACTACTACTACTACGACGACTACTACTACTACTACGACTACTACTACGACTACTACTACTACTACAATAACATTAGTCAATCTGATCAAAATTCTGGCCGTGAACCGTTACCATGGTAGGGTAAATAGTGACCCTATTACTGTAAATGATTGTAGTCACCCCTGGAGCCTGTCTCATGTCACCGTTTTCTTTAACACCATAAAACTCCATCTGTTATCATTGTGTGAACCGTTACCATGACAACACTTGGCCAATTATGATGTGATATGCACCTTGTGGCATATTGATTAAATCTACCACGCTGTTGCCTGTCTGCAAACCCGTCCTCAGTTATTTTTGGGGGAACCGATAGACAGACAGACAGACAGGGCCGAAAACACTATCTTGTCGAGTTCTAATACAAATAATATTAATCCATGTTTTAGACACGACATATCCAGTAGACACGTAAAACTATCTCATAAAGTAAATCCGAATGAGAAATATGAAGAAGATAACACGTTTGGTCATCTCTTGTCAAGGCAAACTGCCAGAGGGGACACGTGATAGTTGAAAGACACGAGACACAGTTACCCTCGCTAGCCTGTACAACCACACACACACACACACACACACACCAACCTTCCTTAATTCAGCCATCCGGTAAGCCAGGTGAGGGGTAGGGGGTAGGGTTGGGGGGTGGGGGAGACGCACACATCACCTAATATAATTATATACTACATAATTTTATACCAGTCTGAGGTCACTTGTAGTCACACTGTTAAAGATTGAACCATAATACACTAGAATGATTCATCTGTGAGTGATTCTATGGGTAAAATATTTGAATTTCTCGTGACTCAGTTGGGAGGTGACGTGCTGCTCAGCGTCCGGAAGTAGTGTGTTGTCTGACTCACGGGTCTTCACACGACTGAGATATATTGTGTGTTGCCTCTTTGTTTAATACTCAACTTGATGTGTTATGAGTGTTGTCTAGTGTACTGTTTTCTGGATGATGATAAAGGTAAAAGTTTATTATATATTGTTAGCGTGTTGATCTGGCTGGAGGCATCGAAGTCTGGACGCTCCAATTCTCTCTCTCTCTCTCTCTCTCTCTCTCTCTCCCTTTCACACACACACACTTGTACACTGCTTGTCAGAGAACATCATCTTAACTGTACCTCGTCCTCAGACAGTGAATTACAGGAAATTGCAGATGTGGTCGTGGTCTTGAAGCAACATACGGCTCACGACCAGCTCTCACTGTGACCAGCTGTGATGGGAGCTGTGATGAGGTGGAGAGATTATGTCATTTTGGAGTCCGTCTGGTTAGGTTAGGTTAGGTTAACGTTATGGTGGTTAATCATTAAGGTGAAATAAACAGGGGGTGTTTATCTTCAGGTGATTCGATTAGTCTTTCCACATGCTAAAAAAAATTCCGACACTATTCCAATTCTTTTTCATTTTCCTCACCAAGTCTGGCCTTGGTGATCTGTCAGAAAGTTTATTTATAAAAAAAGAGAAAGGTTAAAGTTAGGTTAGGTTAGGTTAGGTTAGGTTAGGTTAGGTTAGGTTAGGTTAGGTTAGGTTAGGTTAGGTTAGGTTAGGTTAGGTTAGGTTAGGTTAGGTTGGCTAGATTTGGTTACAATGGTTAGGTTAGTTTGGGTAGCTTGAGTAAATGTCTTGAACACGCTCTTTTTTATGACCGACTGGTTAGTGTGTCTTCCTGACTATGTGTCCTCCTGACTAAGTGTCCTCCTGACTATGTGTCCTCCTGACTATGTGTCCTGACAATGTGTCCTCCTGACTATGTGTCCCCCTGACTAAGTGTCCGCCTGACTATGCGCCTTCCTGACTATGTGTCCCCCTGACTAAGTGTCCTCCTGACTATGTGTCCCCCTGACTAAGTGTCCTCCTGACTATGTGTCCTCCTGACAATGTGTCCGCCTGACTAAGTGTCCGCCTGACTATGCGCCTCCTGACTATGTGTGTCCTCCTGACTCAAGTGTCCTCCTGACTCTGTGTCCTCCTGGTACGTGGTTCTCCTGACTATGTCCTCCACTATGTGTCCTCCGACAATGTGTCCCTCCTGACTACAGGTCTCCTGACAATGTCTCCTGACTATGTGTCCTTCTGACCATGTGTCCCTCCTGACTATGTGTGTCCTGACAATGTGTCCTCCTGACTGTGTCCTGACAATGTGTCCTCCCTGACAATGTGTCCTCCTGACTATGTGTCCCTCCTCCTGACAATGTGTCCTCTGACTATGTGTCCCCTGATTAAGGTCCGCCTGACCACATGCGCCTTCCCACCATGTGTCCCCTGACTAAGTGTCCTCCTGACCATGTGTGTCCCCCTGATTAAGTGTCCTCCTGACTATGTGTCCTCCTGGACAATGTGTCCGCCTGACTATGTGTCCCCTGACTAAGTGTCCGCCTGACTATGCGCCTTCCTGACTATGTGTCCCCTGACTAAGGTCTGCCTGACTATGCGCCTCCTGACTATGTGTCCTCCTGACTAAGTGTCCTCCGGACTCTGTGTGTCCTCCTGGCAATGTGTCTTCCTTGACCATGTGTCCCTACTATGTGTCCTCCTGACAATGTCCTCCTGACTATGTGTCCTCCTGACAATGTGTTCCTCCTGACTCTGGTGTCCTGACAATGTGTCCTCCTGACAATGTGTCCTCCTGACAATGTGTCTTCCTGACTATGTCCTGACAATGTGTCTTCCTGACTATGTGTCCTCTGACTATTTGTCCTCCTGACTCTGTGTCCTCCCGACAATGTGTCTTCCTTGATCATGTGTCCTCCTGGACAATGTGTCTTCCTGACTATGTGTCCTCTGACTATGTGTGTGTCCTCCCTGGACTAAGTGTCCTCCTGACTCTGTGTCCTCCTGGCAATGTGTCTTCCTGACTATGTGTCCTCCTTACTATGTGTCCTCCTGACAATGTGTCCTCCTGACTATGTGTCCTCCTGACAATGTGTCCTCCTGACTCTGTGTCCTGACAATGTGTCCTCCTGACAATGTGTCCTCCTGACAATGTGTCTTCCTGACTATGTGTCCTCCTGACTATGTGTCCTCCTGACTATGTGTCCTTCTGACTATGTGTCCTCCTGACTATGTGTCCGCCTGACTATGTGTCCTCCTGAACCTAAGCTTTGTCCCCTCTAATTATGAGTGGGCCAGGTAGTCATCTTGGACCCCCCAAACGCCAGGTGGCCATGACAAGGCTCATTATTTCCGGTGTTGTAACTCGTGTGAACAATTTATACCCTTAGGCCTTTTGAACCATCACTGACATTTACACGTTTACACCGAGACTCTCAAGACGTGTGAGGGATTTTGTACATTTATCTTCGTTTCTCTATATTTATTTAGTATTTCACTCGTTTCCGTGACGGTGTAAAATAGGAATCACGTCTAGGCGCGAATTAGTTTAAGGCGTAGAAGCTGTCGCCAACATAACAACCACACCCTAAGTTAACGAGTTGTGTGATCTAGTGTCAAGGAATAAGCCAAGAAGACCGGACAACTCGGCAACAGCACTGGCTCATCATTATCCAGGAATAACGACCTGCAAATCGATTAATATCCAGGTCCCCAATTACTGCTGGCTAGACAGTCAAATGACGGAAAAAAAAATTACATTGTATTTTTTTTATTGCTATAGCTTAATGGATATTAGTTCATATATAGTAAGCTTTACTGTTTCACTTAAGGTGTCCGTTACTATTATAATATGAGGGAACTATACAAATATTAGGTTAGTTTAGGTTAGTTTCGGTTAGGTTAGGTTAGTAGTGATGATGTTCATTTATAGTTTGTATTATGATTGTCCCCATGATTAATCTTATATAGAGGCCATTTTCAATTGTTGAGAAAGAAATATATATATAATTACCAGTATAATATTTTTTTGTTTCCCAACCTTCAGCACTGAACCTCTGATACGTGGCATTGGCGACAGTATAGTTCAGCGTCTTATAAATACAACGTCTACTTTCACAAACCTGTTTATTTTCCTGTTTTACATCAACCTTGACATATCTCTCTATCCCCAGACACTAGGATATGACCCTAGAAATAACCCCAGAGAAGGAACCCTACCCTAAAACATACCCCCAGTGGAACCCAACTTCAAGACGTACCCCAAAAGGAACCCTAACCCAAAACATACTAGCCAGAGGAACCCTACCCCAAAACATACCCCCAGAGAAACCCTTTGAACATACCTTCGGATTAACTCCATATACGAGGTCCGACACGAAAAAAAAAAAACCGAGGCTGATGCTGTTCCTCTTTTTATTTACCAAATTAAGAAAATCAACTGTGATCGCCTTCAAAGTAGTTCCCTTCTGAGTTGACACACAGCTGCATACGATGCTGCCACAGTTCAAAGCAATTCCGCAGATCATGTTCTGTAAGGCTGTTGAGGAGCTCCATCGTTTTTGCTTTCACTTCTTCTTCCGACAAAAAATTGGTTCCTTTGAGCACGGACTTAATCTTTGGGAAGAGGTAGAAGTCGCAGAGAGCCAGATCTGAAGAATAGGGTGGGTGCTCAAGCACAGTGATGTTTTTAGTGGCTAAAAACTGCTTCGCAGACAAAGCGTTGTGGGCTGGCGAGTTGTTCATCTGACAGCATTTTTTAAAACCATTTTTGCACAAACCCTTGTCATGTTCAATTCTTCCTTTAGAATGCGCCGAACACTTTCCCTGTCTAAATTAACTTTCTCAGCTATTGCTCGAACACCCAACCTACGGTTTTTTCTAATCATATCTCGAATTTTTTCAATTTTGTCATCGGTAACTGCTGTGCGTGGGCGGCCTGGACGGTCATCATCTTTCACGGTTTCTCTGCCTTCCGAAAATCGTTTGTGCCATTCAAAAACGCGTGCACGAGACATGCAATCTTCACCGTAAGCCTCAGTCAATAATTGAAAAGTTTCCGACGAGGATTTCGTAAGTTTAACCAGAAACTTGATGTTAACTCGTTGCTCAGTTTTGCAGTCCGACATTTTCCGACCGAATGTAAGAACACGTCTATACTTCAATACGCGTCCACTTGTGCTGAGTTAAACGATCTAGTTGAGCCTTGTCACACTGTGACAGGTTAGAACATGTTCAATAACCGTCTGTTTGTCCCTCCCCTCCCACTCTTGGTTCCCGAGTTATAGGGTCAGTCTTGTTATTTTTGTGTCGGACGTCGTATACCACAGATGAATCCTCCCCAAGAAATATCCCAAATAAACCCCAGATATACCCCTTGAGATATTCCGTTCCCGGTCCTACCCACATTAGAGCCCCAGGTACCCAGTAGAAGAACCTTCTTCCTAGAGGCGTACCCCAGAGTAACCCCATATATAACCCCAGGCAAACGTCAGGTAAACCAAAGACGAACCGTAAATATACCCCAGAGGAACCCTACCCCAGGACATACCCCATAAAAACCCTACTGGGGCTTGCTAGAACTGGGATCTTTTACGATTGGGATCTGTTAGAACTGCGTCCTGTTAGGACTGGGGCCTGTTAGGGCTGGCGCCTTTCAGACATGCAGGTGAAAGGACTACCTACGAGTCTTGACAGTAGGAGATATAAGGCAACAGGTGGAGGCTGTTGTTGGTCCTTGAAGGAAGGAGAAGGAGGAGAGATGGAAGGGAAGGGAGGGGTGGGGAGAAGTAGGGGTGGGAAATGGAGACGAACGTTGGAAGGAAGGTGGTAGAGGAGAGAAGGGTTGAGAGTATGGGAGTCGGAGCACACTACAGAGGGAGAGACCTACACCGAGACATACAGAGGAAGGTGCTGCTCGTTACACCCTTGACTGTGTAGCCTTGACCTTTAGCCTTTCCCGACCACTAATGGCAGAGGTAGAGGAGTGACCCATAAACACGACACATCTACCTAATTGCCAGTTTCACACCGTGTAAAAAATGTGTCGGTGGATATATAAACAGATACATTTGTGTATATTAATTTATGAATATATGAATATACCTGTGTCTACACAATATATATATATATATATATATATATATATATATATATATATATATATATATATATATATATATATATATATATATATATATATATATATATATATATATATATATATATATATATATATATATATATATATATATATATATATATATATATATATATATATATATATATATATATATATATATATATATATATATATATATATACACATACACCACCAGGCTAAGGATAACTTTTTCTTTTTATTGCTGTAACTTAATGAAAATGAAGCCACATTTGGTAAAATTTGCTGTTTCATTGAAGACGTCGTTTACCATCATATGATAGCCAAAGTTAAAGTAAGTTAGGTTAAGTTTGGTTGTCACGCTTGTCAGAGACGCTTGTTAGAGATGAGTAACTGGCTTTCCCGGCTTTTCCGTCGAACTATTGCTGATGATTTGTGGACTGCCAAGGATCTCGCTGTGTGTCCGTGATGACGGTCTTAAGGGTATCCCACTGAGCCTTCACAACCAAGTCGCCAGAAGTCGGGTGTTCAGAAGTCTCACCTGGTGATGGTCCCTAAATATGTGGACCACCTCCCGGTCCTCGAGTTATTTTACGTTGAATTTCCTTCTAACAACTTGTTGCTTTCGTCCTTTAGGGACGACAGGAAGGGAAGGGTTTCCTTCTTCTGATGAGATCATCTGCATCACAGTGGCCTGAGTCACCTATGGCTCTAGTGATGAGGACTTCTCGGTGATCTCTTTTTCGGACAATGATGTAGTCAGACTAGACCATTTTTTTTTTTACATTTAGGGCAGTAAATCCGAAGAGGAATCCCGTACATCGGGTTACTTTTAAGTAACAAATAAATTTGTTAAAAAAAATGGGCGAATGAGAAGCCAATGTTTGGGTCGTGAGTTTTGCAAAGAACCCCTGAACTTGCCGTCCTGCCTAAACAACGTGTTGGTAATAGTAAGGTTGTGTTCACTACACTTGCTGAGGAGGAGTAGGCCGTTGGGATTACACTTGCCTAATCCATTTCTTCTTATGATTCCCTGCCAGATGTCAGCATCTCTGCCAATTTTGGGATTGGAGTCACCGAGGAACACAACCTTATCTTCTCTGAGGAAAGAAGTCAACAGAGTATCAAGGTCGGCATAAAGGCCTACCTGATGACGAAAGCGGAGGCGCTCGTTGATCTCGATAGACATATTGGTTACTCATTGGTAACTCCGTAGAGGCGATTGTACTCTGTGGCTGCACCTTCCATGATAAGGTATAACTGGTCCTCTGTTTCGTGAGTTGACCCTCGTCAGAGAGTCTTTATTCTCCTATGTCTGTTCTGTTCATGTTATGTCTAGACAGCTCTCGCCACAAGGACTGTCTTCTCGGGACGTTCACTGTGCCAGTATCCGTGACGTGGTGTAAGGGATTGTATTGTTGGTTTTGATCTTTTGTTACATCCTTTATGTGATTTCTGAAGGCACTAGGGATGACTTTAAGGTGCTGGTACTCATTGCAGGAGAGTAGTCGTAGGCAGGCTGTTTAGGGGACCTTTTCTAGCCCCCTGTCCCTGTGACTCCTGAATAGGGCTGCCCATTCTCACAAACAGGTCCGGGTTGTACTGCTACTTAAATTCCAGTACATTATCAACCATCTTATGTGTGCCTCTCACGTGCAGGTATGTAACCAAGGACTCCCAGGAGTCATCCTCGCTCGTCCGTCGCCGAAGGACTTATTGGTAGTGAGGGTAAGGATGGTAGGAGTGATATGAACCTGGTGATAACTTTGCGTAACTTGACTAGTGTGGTGCGCCAGCTGCAATTGCGCATTTCAGCCGCACCAACTGAGGTCGAAAGCCCAGGTTTTTGAGTTTTTCTTTACTACCAAGTTGATCATGTTTGACCTTCATTCGCCGGTGTGGTTGAGGGCTTAACACGTAAGCCACATTCCCCGCCGCTGAGGACTTACTGGAGACCTCGCTGCTACACAACCAAGCATGACCCGGCTGACTTTGGCTGAAGGAGTTCCAAGAAAACGAATCTGTCCATCAGCCGCCTCGAGGGACTCCAACCAGTTTTCTGTCTGAGTTTTCTCCCAGAGCCTTTCACTAAAAGGAGTGAACACAGGGCAGTCGTTTTAATACCATAGGATATCGAGTTATTCTTGTCTAGATTCACCAAACTCAGCGTAACAGATCCACCAGGTGTAGGTGCTAACACTTTCTAAGACATTAGTTGGCTGTTAAGCCATTCTCTAACATGTCCTGGGTGACAAAGACCCGTCCAGATGAAGAGTTTAATTCCTCACACTTAGAAAGTACCACTTATGTCGTGCCCTTGAGTGTCCTGTACATAACACACACACAGACACGCACACATAATCTTTGTTTCATTGAAATGAAGGGCGTGACCTCTCGATAATGTCAACTCAGGTCAACTTGACAGCCTTGGAAGTTGAGCTTTACGCAACACCCCATTTCTGTTGTCACATGTCACAGTTTACACGAACTCTCTGATTTACATTACTTAATATGGCTCTACTGTGCTTGACTTATACTTTACTTTACTTTACTTTACTTTCTTATTTGTTTGTCCCTATAGTTGTATTTACTTAACTATTTGCACTTAAAACGGTATTTACTTATGTATTTGTTCTCAAAATAGCATTTACTTATTTACTTACTTGTAAGTTAGTAGCTAAATTTACTTAACTTGTACTTATAAATGTACCTATTCGTCTACTTATACTACTTTATCTACCTGTATGTGTACTATCTATTTACTTTTACCCATCCATTTATCCACTTGCTTTATCTACTTGTGTTTATAATTACTTAACACCTATAATAATCTTTCGTATATACTTATAATTGTAGTCGTACTAACTTATCTACTTTTATAGTCGTAATTACTTTCCTACTTTTATTTATAACCATTTACTTATCTCCTCTTATAGCTATACTTACCTACCTACTTAAGGAGTGTTTACTTATATTGTCTTGTTGAAGGTGACCAATGTATACTGTACACTCACTTTTAACACTTTTCTCATAATTCTTCGTTCACTCGGGAGGTTTATCCTTATTTATCGTTCACCATTATCCACATATTTAGTGTTTTTTTAATTATTTTTTTTCGTGTTATTAATGGTGTTTTGGTTTTTCTTATCTTTGGAATGTATTTTGATGTTTAATTATCTTATTTGTTTTAAATGTTTTATGTTTAGTTATCTTTTTTTTCTTCTCTCTCTCTCTCTCTCTCTCTCTCTCTCTCTCTCTCTCTCTCTCTCTCTCTCTCTCTCTCTCTCTCTCTCTTTCTCTCTCTTATTTTTAAAACCAGTGACGTTTTTTCTAACTTCAAGGAGAGAGAATTGATAGATAGACAGAGAGACAGACAGACATACAGACAGACAGACTGATATATAGATAGATAATTAGATAGATCAACCAGTACAGGTGTAGATGACCAGCAGGTGATTTCTCTTGTCTCCACCAATAGCCACCAGCATCAGGTGACGTGGCCGCCAGCCCTTGACCCCCCCCTCCTCCTCCCCCCTCATTGTGTACTGACAAGGTTATTGATTCCTCATGCCTCTCTCTCCCTCCTTCCCCTCCTCCTCCCCTCCCCTCCCTCCCTCCCCCTCTCCTCCTCCCCTTCCCCACCTCAGTGTTATTGTGAAGAGGCCTGTATAATGCCTCTCCCCTCCACCTCTCCTCCCCTCCTCCTCACTCTACCCTCCCCACTTCCCTCTCCCCCCCTCTCCCCCCCCTGGTGGGCGCTGTTCTGAGTCCTCTGCTGCGAGCTAAATGACGGCGTCTGTCTGTGTGCGTGTCGGTCCTTGCGAACGTATAATAACAACCGATGGATGTGGTTGATGAGGAGGATTTCCCGGCGAAATTCCAGAGTTTTTGTTATTTTTTTTAGTATTTTTCATTTGTTTACGTTGATTTTTTGTTTCATTTCCTTTTTTTTTAATTTGTCGTGGCAAGTATAATTAATTAAAGAGAGATTATGATTAAATTTAAAGTCATCCAGCCAGTCAGCCAATCCACTGTCATATGGTGTATTTAACTCGTGCGGCTGGCAGTGTAGGTGCTAAGTATATGGTGTACGTTGCTACTTACCATACTGTATACCTTTGGTAGTCTTGTAGAGGCTGAGCGTTCTTATCCGTCCGGTTAGACTGAGTTATTAGAATCACTACACCTGTACTCTTATGTTTAAATAAACCTATGAATACAGATTTGAATATGAATGAAATAATTTATCGTCTTTTTCATTAAATATAACTTAGAATAAAATAAGAAACATTCACAGGTTCTTAAAGAAGGTTCTATAACATTCATGATTATAAAACAAGTATATTTGGTTTGATGAGAGTATACAGTACATCATTGGTCTGACCCATCACACAGGTCGTCCTTAACCTACCAGGAGCAGCGTGAGGCTCTGCTGTACTAACACTAATGTACAAAAAGTGTGACAAAAATATAAAAATACTCTGATACAGACTACACAACGCTTAAGGTTTATGTGTGTTAAGTATTTAATCGTGTTATTGCACATTAAATAATACCTGGTGTGTTGACCTATTTCAAACCTTACACTCAAAGGATGTGTCGACCTCAGTTATCCCTCACACTTATGGCAGTTTACCCTCAAGGGATGTGTCGACCTCAGTTATCCCTCACACTTATGGCAGTTTAACCCTCAAGGGATGTGTCGACCTCAGTTATCCCTTACACTTGTGGCAGTTTACCCTCAAGAGATGTGTCGACCTCAGTTATCACTCACACATGCGGCAGTTTACACTCAAGGGATGTGTCGACCTCAGTTATCCCTCACACCTGTGGCAGTTTACACTCAAGGGATGTGTCGACCTCAGTTATCCCTCACACTTGTGGCAGTTTACCCTCGAGGGATGTGTCGACCTCAGTTATCCCTCACACTTGTGGCAGTTTACTCAAGGGATGTGTCGACCTCAGTTATCCCTCACACATGTGGCAGTTTACCCTCAAGGGATGTGTCGACCTCAGTTATCCCTCACACTTGTGGCAGTTTACCCTCAAGGGATGTGTCGACCTCAGTTATCACTCACACATGCGGCAGTTTACACTCAAGGGATGTGTCGACCTCCCTCAACTCTGACAATTGTGGCAGTTTACTCTTGAGGGATGTGGTGGCCGAATAGATACAATGCTCGCATCTTGTCCTAAGGGTCGCTAGTTTGATCTCGGGGCACTCCCAGATTACCCAGTTTCGGAAGTGAAGGTGGTCGAGTACAGTGTCGGCCACCCTGTCTTCTGGTATACCAAAGGCTTAGTACACAGTGCTGTATTCACACCGTCCCTAACGGGCAGCCAGGGCTATGGGATCCACTTTCACTTTCACCCTCAAGTGGGAGTTATTTGTCCTGAAAATACAGAATCTGGAGAGGTGGAACAAGATGCAAGAGACAAGAAAGAGGACGAAGAGGGAGACGTCAGAGATGGAGAGAGGAAAGAGGAGAATGGAGAACTAGATACAGCAGACGAGGAAGAGGAAGAAGTGAACTGGAAGGAGGAAGAGGATGAAGAATGAGACAAAGAGGCGGAGATTGAGAGCGAGTTCTCCGAGGAGTAGAACGACGACACGGGTGACGAGGACGACGAGGAGTGAGGGAGGCACGACGAGGACGAAGACGACCTCGGAGAAGAGGGAGTAGACGACGAGGAGAGACAGTCGCTGTCCACACAACAGTGCAAGGCCTGCTCAGGACCCGACGACATATGGACACTCCGAGGTCTTGATACCAGACTCCCGAAAGACGACCTCCTCGACGACCTCTTCAGAACCCCTTCACGCATCCTGATATCGGTGAAAGGTGAAGGCGTGGCCTCCCTCGACCTCTTGCTGGTCCATCTGCTCAAGTAAGAGGAGGAGGAAGACGAGGATGAAGAGGAACAAGAGGAGGAAGAAAGGCTGAAGAGGGAGGTGAGGCCGATTCGTGGTTTGCGAAGGACACCGAATGTGGTTGATGGTGTGGGAGGTTGAGGGCTGCTGGTCACCTCGGGCATGATCTGAGGGAGGAGACGAGGGTTAATAAGTTACCTGTCCTGACTGCCACAATTATGACAGGAGTTACTTCTACCTTTTATTCTACTAACACTGCTTTCCTTTTTGCCACTACTACTACTTACTACTACAACTACTACTACTATTCTACTTCCCATGTAATTCAGTCACTATCATAAAAATTCCTTTTTACAATTCTAGTCGATTAAAACACGATTACCCATACACCGAGGCAGTGTTTATTGTCTATTAACGGACCAACCACAAAGCTACAGTTTTTATGACTCAGGAATCGCTAACGTATTCTTTCCTGTTGATGACGTCACCGGAACTACCCACGCCATAACACACACACACACACACACACACACACTCGGAAAATAACCAGAAAAAGTGAGACAGAAAGCGACAAAGTGACTGATTTTACGTACAGGAGAGTCATAATATATACGTACTGTACAACTGCTATTCAAGGACGTACACGTGACCGATTACACCGAATGATGGAGGAAGGACCGAAGTGCTATGATACGTTTAGACACTCTTGGAAATAATTTTTGCCACGAAACTGTTGTAAATGGTTGTAAATAATTGTACTAGTGTGGTGTTGGTACAGTAGTTCGTAGGTGGATGACATTTACACCAGGTTATGTAACAAGACTAGTATAGGCTGGATTGGGTGTTTCAAGGCTCTAGTTTTCTTAGGAGGTCTCATGAAGATTAAACCTCCCTTACCTTATTTCACCTGATGATTAAAAACACTCTAACTCTACCAGGTTAGGTTAGTTTAGGTTAGGTTTGGGGTGACTGGGGTGGCTAATCTTCAGGTGATCTTCTTCGGGTAATCCCCACAGAAGGTGACCAGAGCTTCACCTTTTACAGGAGTCGTCGACAATTTTCTGAAACTCGAGGCGGATTTTTTTGTGAAGGATGAACAGATTGTTTGTGTGTCACATTTAATTTAACAGGTCTTTTATTAAACAAATCCTGGTCCGGCTCACAGGGGGTAGGGGGAGGCAGAGAGGGGTCAGGGGGGTTACAACACGGCGGTTCTTCGTTACTCACTTGTTACCTAATATAACGTAATTTCGTCTAACCTAACCTAACCTAACCTAACCTAATTTGACGTATTATAACCTCACCATACTTAAGCCAATGTGACTTAATCTTACTTAATGTAAACTAATTTAACCTATAACCTAATCTGATAAAATGTAACCTAACCTAACCTAACCTAACCTAACCTAACCTAACCTAACCCATCGTACTTAACACCTATAACTCAACCACCAAGGCTCATCCCCGCGTTATTTGGAGGTGAGTGGGAAGGTGTACCTACTGACTGCTGTCTCCTGGTGGCTCCTGTAGTAACCAGGAGGCGGGAACTGACCACAGGTTATTCTCACAGGCAGTTGATTCGGCTCTAGTGACCACCCCACAAGTTAAAAAATGTGAACTATGTGTTTTTATGCTATATTAGAGACTATAAGTTGCAGGCATATAGGTTAAAATATATATCTCTAGAAAAGGTTATATTATATGGGTATATACAGTCAGTCATATGTACATAGCAGTAGGCCTATTAGGTTTTGTTAATTGTAACTCGATCTATTTTCAGTATTATTATAGGTGTGTATAGTGTTTGTTTTCCTTTATATCTTAGGGGGAATAAATAGGCCTTAATAACAATAGGGTGTTGTCGATAGCGTATGGGTCCTAGTAGGCTGGCCTTACAGACATACACAGTGTTACGTCTATTAGATTTTATTCAGATCTAAATAGCCCTCAGTCTGCTCTACGTCTTAGTTGTCTACATGAACAGTAGTAAGAGTCACCGTGTATCATCTCGGAAGGCTGCTGGGATGACCTGACAAAACTAACTATATCTAATATACTATAGGACTAGGCGTGTGTCTGTCTGTTTGTCTGTCTGTCTGTTCTGGGCAACCGAAACGGCACAATCGTTTTTCATCAAACTTGTTGGATAAATCGCAAAAAATTCGTAGAGTGGAACAAACCTGGTCCCATGTCGATGGTTTCTTTAGGAAGGCATTAATTAACCATTTTATTTACGATGGAAAACGATGCAAGTCTACGGACTTGGCGCACCCTAATTAACCATGCAAGTCTACGGACTTGGCGCATCCTCATTCGCTGTACGCTAACCAAGCACGAGTTTTCAAACTTTCACTGGGCACGAAGGTGCCCGCGATCACTTGTGTGACACCTATTAGCGTGGCTCAGGTGTTGACAAGACGCAGGCGAGAAGTGATAAGTGTGTCATGGGTGTACCCTATATATACTTAAAGGCCAACAACAACAACTGGTCTTTATATCCAGTTCATTCATAAACAGATATAGCGGCCCTCCACCTCTCTTACACCACAATGGTTGGTCTTGTAACATCACGCGTAGCTGTCACCTTCACCGTTGATATTATAAGATGTTTGAAATAATATCTTTAAATATATCGAGTTATTATTAAGTGAAAAATAAATACAAGATGTAAGGAGATTATTGTTATCGTTGAATAGTGTTAACTTATAGTGAGAGGTACTTGAAGAGGCATGACATCACACATCAGTGGCGCGAGAGATGTTGAAATTATGCGCTGTGCTGGAACCATTTTCATTCGTGGCGGAGGTAGAACTATGTTTATATAGTTATCATCTTTTATCTCCTACAAAGGCAACGTTCACCGGCCTCTCATCTGAACAGCGATAACAGCGATAAGAGTGTAGGAGAAATCACGTGATAACATTCCTAATAATAAATTGATGAACTCAAATTGTTTCCTAGGAGTGTAGTGAAGACAAGACTCCAGGTACTGAAACACCATCGCCCTCCTCAATAATGCCAAAGGTTAACATTCTACCCATAACTGGAGGCTTAAGAGCACAGTATTTAGCTGGTACTGAAATAGTGACCCACGTGAAGTCACATGTAATGAGTATCATAGGTCGACGCGTTCTTACAGTCTCAGCCTGGGCGAGGAGGGTGGGGAAAAGATTACGAACGAGTCTTTGAGAATGTAAGAGGGGAGGGGGGGGGGATAGTTTCTAGGAAGGTTCGGACGACGAATACATCTCGCCAGTGAAGATGTAAGGTTGTACTTGAACTTAAGCTGAAGCAAAAATAACGTACAAAAATAATATTGACATTATACTGAGACTCTAGACACGTTCACTTAGTGCCAGATAAAACTATGGTACAGGATATTTTAGTTGAGTCTGTTGAGGTGTTTAATAAAGGTAGAGTCTTAGCGTACTTTAGATATCATTTTTGGATATTACTCTTACGCAGAGTTAAGTCAACCAGTTGGCACTACAGGTAACAATATTAGGTTACCACAACATTATTATCATTACATAGAAAACACAAAGATATGATCTAATACCACCCAAGGTTATGCAAGGAACACAGCGACGAGGAAGCAGGTTGTTGAATTTCAGAAGTATCCAATGAAAGTTAGCAACGCCGTATTTGTAATCTGTTCTGATTGCGATACGTAAAAGATAATTGATCATTTCTCCATAATTCAACTTACTAGCCATTCGGGATGTTTGGTCTGTTCTATTTTTACTTTATTATGAATTTGATTGTCTCGTGTTATTACAGAGGCAAACGGAAATAGTCAATTATTACCTAAGTGTTAATGATATAAAGTCTCACACTGTTTACAACTTCACAGTACACTATTACACTTACTCTAATGCAACTTTTTTTTTTTTGAGATGCCTATTGTACTTATGCTTATGATTGTCTTTGTATAATGTTTATAAAAGGTGTTTGTTTGTACATTTTATACTTGGTAAGTGAGAAGGTCGACAGTGAGGATGGGTTATATCGACAGGCAATTGTATATGGGTGAGTCGACAGTAAGGATGGGCGACATTACTCAATAAGTCCCTAAAATCCCTCAATAATAAAAGTAAATCAGGAAACAGTAACTGGCAGCCATGAATGACTCACCAGCGGCTCCGTCAAGCGTTTCATTGATGGCGTAATGGGCGTCCTCAGTCCTCGTTTGATGTTGGCTAGGGGCGCTACATAGGGGTGGTGTCTGCTGAGTTTACCCGCCAGGGGAATAGACGGTATTGCATGTCCCTGTCCATTCCTAAAGACCTTCACCTCCTGTGGTCGCCGGAGGAGCTGACAACCTATTTTAGCTGTCGTTTCAGAATCGTCGCCTCTTGATATTTTTAGTTTACCCGCCAGGGGGATGGACGGTATCGCACGCCCCTGTCCATTTCCAGAGATCTTCATTCCCCGTGGCCGCGGGAGGAGGTGACGACCTATCTTGGCCATCGTTTCATCTTCATTGTCTATTACTATTCTAACTCTTTTTGTGGCTGTTGATTGGTTGTTGGGGACACTGTATGGTCGGGGATTGGGTAGTTTGTTCTGATTTTCGTGTCTATATATACTTGGTCTTGCCTGGTGTGTGTCGCCTGGTGTTCTTTCTTGGGTCGTCTTGTTTGTTATGTCTGGTTCTGGGCTTGGCGGAGTGGGGATTTTATGGTTGTCATAGTCACTGACTTCAATGTCTGGTATTTGCTGTTGGTTAATGATATCCTGAATATCGGTTGATATAGTTTTTGGTCTTTTTATCTCGACACTGGCGCCAGACTGTTGTGGAGTGTCGCGTTGATGAGTCACTACTGCAGAGTCTACGGGATGCTCCTGAATAGGTTGTAATGTTGGAGTCTGCCTATGATTTTCGTTTTCTATAATGGCTCTACTCTGGACGGGAATCGATTCGTACGGGGTAACTGAATAATTCTTCTGATGCTGTAGGTCTGTGTTGACACTCCGAGGCTTATATTCTTCCTCTTCAGTTATCGTGGGAAACTTCGAAGGTGAACTGGATACAGTTGAGTCTTTGGATAAATATGATATGAGTCTAGTGTCTCTCTCCAGGGCAAACTGAAGCATCTTGCTAGTTTCAGGGATTAATATCAGTCGAAATTCTAATGCAGGCGCCGGTTTAGTTCTCGTTATTGGAGTGACGGAGTTACACTCACCTGAAGTAGGAAGTTTAGGAGGTTCTACTCTCACAGGTTTCCGTGGAATTTCTCTGCTTTGGACTTTAAGGTCAATTTTATTACGTAGCAGGCGAGAGTTTGGGAGGTGCCACGAGAAGGATTGTGATTTGATGCCGAATTCAGTTGCTGTCATAGAAAACGTGGGACAGTCTGTTTCTGGGATGACTGTAGTATTTATTGTAGGTATTGCTTGATGTGCTCGTTCTCTACGTAGGGCGATGGGGTCTGCATATATATGTGAATCTTGGCGTGCTGGAGCAGGTATGACGACATCATAACGTGCTGTTGGCTTCCCTTTGTCTCCTATAAAACTTCGGTTCCTTCTGCCTGAAAGAGTAAGCAAAATGGGCAAAAGTATACGGTGTTGATAGAATCAAGGTATGTTGCAAGTCATGCCATATTCCACTGAGGAAGTCATACACATTGGCTTCGTATTTACCCTTTCCTATTTCCCTACCTGCGGGACTCACCTAAGCGCCCCATGGGTACACGAGAGCGGCCAGTGACAGGTGGCGACTCCGGGGGTTCCTCTTCGTCTGTATCGTGAGAGAAACTGTGTGGCACCGAAATCTTCTGTGTGACGATACCCAGGACTACACCCAGCACCACCCCCAGCACCGTCACCACCACCACCACCGCCACCAGCGACGGCCCCAGAATCGTCATTGGACCCTCCCTATTGCTGGAGGAGTGGCCGTTCATACTGCTGGTGGTGGAGGTGTTGGAAGGGGCGGTGGAGGCGTAAAAGGCAGTTCTCCTGCTGGTGCCGTGGGTGTTGGCAGACCAAAGTGTGAGGTGGTAACGGGTGTCAGGTTCCAAGTCGTAGACTATGATCTCGGAGGTGACACTGGTGCTGTTGGCTATAAGCCTCCCTTCGTGGAACACCTGTCAGGTATCAACATTGTGTCATAAACTTTATGGTGTCATTTAAACAGTCACAGTTAATTGCCTTCTTGGTTTATTTAGTGAAAGATTCCAGCATACAGAAGGACAGAGGAATTATTTTACTTTGTTTCTAATTATTTACATAATACTGAAGTTTTTAACTAAGGATTATCTACAATCAAACAAGGAAGCGGGAGATAGTGTGTCACAGAAGTGCTGGCACCTCCAGGTAAAATATCCAACAGAATAAAATACTCCCCAGAAACCTTGGCACTCCTGGTATATTTCAGGGAATGTGAGGCAGAGGCTCCTTATTCCAGGGTATATTTTGGTCGGGGTTACCGCAGACAGGTAAGTGAGGTGGCGTTATACTCACCCTTATATAGAAGGTCTGTGGGAGTCCCCCGTCATGTGCTGCGGTACAGGCCACTGTGAGGGAATTGGGGGTCCTGTGGGACACTCCACAGCGCTCAGGGGCGTCGGGCTTGTCAGCAGGCACCAGGCGAGACACACACGGATCCCTCTGGCGCCCAGTAGGAGTGGTAGCCCAGCACAGCAGCTCTCCGTAGTCCACAGTCGCCCGAGGTGTGTATGATATCCAGGAAGTGGATCCCACGAAGGTGATCATCTCCTCCGGGACTTGCAGGAGGCCCCGAGAGGACTTAAGTGCCCAAGAGAAGGCAGTGGGTGGAGGATGGGCTGTCACCTGACAGGTCACGTTGAGGGCGTGGTGACGGGGGACGCCCAGGACCTGCGGGGTGTTTCGGAGGCATTCAGGACCATCTGTAGGAGGAGTGAGGAGGTCAGGATACCGTCACCAAGGTGTATTGTCACTCGTTAAATCCCTACCACTCATTTCCTTCCCTCTGTATCTATCTATCGACCCATCGCTTATTATCTCAGCCCTCTCTTATTTATCTCTCTTTCTTCGTCTCTTATTTGTTTATCTCACACTGTACATATTTGTCTTTCTCTTCATCTATAATATATTTATTTGTCACAATTATTTATTTGTTCTTAATATTTTTGCCCCTTTGACGGGCGAAGGTCCTTCATAGTCCAGTGTTAGCACGGGAGTACACCGGGACACACCTACGATAGAGTCACACTAGCTAGCATCCTTCACACCATTTGTCCTGGGATCAAACTTGTGACGAGCAGTTAATAGGAAATCGTTCTATCGTTATACCATCAACATCTCAAAATGTGTGTCAGAAGTGGGATTCGAACCCACGCCCTCAGAGAGGACCAGAATTCCCATGACCCAACTATCAGAAGGGAAGTTACCTTGAGTCTGGCGCCTTAGACCACTCGGCCATCCTGACGTTATAACAAATGCCTTTTCTACCTCTATTCGAATGTATATCTCGATCTGCCTCAGTATATATTTTTATTTATTTAATCGGTCTCCTTCTCTCTATATGTCTACCTATCTCACACCCAGTCTTCATCGTATACACTCCCAGCCTCCTGACTCACGAATAACATGCAGGGTGATGGGGTTGCTGCGCGTGGAGCCTTCAGCGTTGTGGGCGGTGCAGGTGTAGTTGGCGGCGTCGTGTCTCTGTAATTTGGGGAGGACGACGCTCATGTTGCCCACCACCAGTCCATGGCTCATGCCCGGTGACAACGGCGCCCCCTGCACACACACAACAATAATGGGTCAACCTCAGGGGGATAAAAGTGTGTGTGTGTTGTCATTTGGTGTGACAGTGGCTAACTTAAAGGTCACTTCAGTGGCTCAAAGTTGGTGGTTAACACGGATTTTTTAGGAGCGCTGACAATCACAGCAGAAGACAAAATGGATCCACCTTCTACAGGATAAGATTCATACCTCATAATTTTTTCCCGTAAAAGTTGACATAACATTACAACTGGATGACATAACACGAGGCATAAAGATGGTGGTCAAAATGGCGCGGAGAATATACTTGGACTCTCTAACATACATGGACATTTCTATTATCTCCAGTTACGGAATAAAACCCATTGAGGAATCTTACAGAATCCTGAACAGGTGTGAACTAAATGTTAACTAAATGTGTAACTGTTGAATTTAGGTCTATTTTTTGTATGGTGATGTGTGGAGGATCTTTATTTATAGCTGTATTAACTTATAATCATAACTTAAGAATACAGAGTATGAGTCAGAGGTGTTGTAGGGTGTCCCTCATATTAAGACTCGCCAACACCTGAGGCACAAACATGTTTTGGTATTTAGGAAGGTATATTAGGTAAGAGATCACGCCCTGTTCTTACTTTGTTGACATTTAATTATTACACAAATATGTTATCTACTTGATCTTAAAAGAAACTGAGAAAAATGAGAAATAAGTAGATATTAATGTGATATTTATGGAAAAAAAACCGTAGAAGCTTTTTAGTTGTTACAGAGACACTTGAGAAGAATCAAAGTTTGCCATCTAACTCAACCCAAGGTAACGTAAGACACTGAAGCATGACGTCAGCTGTAACTCACTCCACACCTTGTACAGTGTTTGTGTCACTGGCAGGGATTAATACACTACAGCATGAGTCATGTGTAATATAGATGAGTAAACTTCTGCTCTCTCTGTTTTTCTCCATCACCAACCCGCCAACCTCATCTCACTCGGTCTCGTGTTTCGCTATACACATCCCAGACACCCCCACAGTCCACCTCTCCTCCCCTCCACCCCTCTATCCCACCCTATCTCACCTGCCTCCTCCCTCTACTGACCCTTCTCCCTTCCTCAGCCTGTCATGACTCACCCTTCTCCTCCCTCCCTCCCTCCCTTGACTGATTCTCCTTCTCCCGCCCTTATGCCTTACAGACCATTTCTCTTCTCCTCCTTCCCACCTCCTCTCCTGCCCCCTGACTGCCCCGACTCCAGACCTTGACCACAGGAGATCAGCAGCCGCCACTCACATCTCTGCTCCAGCTGACGTGATATGCGGGCGGGTTGGCTCTGACGTGGCACTGCAGCACCACCCCGGACCCCTCCACCAGGTTCACTACCTCCTCGTCGTCGCTAGAATGTTTACCCTTATTACTCTCCTCGTTCATGACTCCTTTTGTCTTGGCATAGTCGCGTTTGGTCGACGACTTGGCCTGATCCTTGCCTCTGTAGAGGGAGGGTGAGAACGGAGGACGACGGGGCTTGGGAGTGGCAGAGTCGCCTGAGGCTCTGATTCTCTGAAGGTCCAACTCCACCTCAGGCTTGTCTGAAACGATTTATATTGAGAGGCATTTTTTTTCTTTTTACTTAAAGGATGACGAGCGTTTGTTTAGTGGTGTGTGTGTGTGTGTGTGTGTGTGTGTGTGTTATGTGTGGCAGTGTGTTTGTTGACTGTGATTGTTGTGTATGTAGGCGTGTGTATGGCTGGGATTTTGTATAACATCTGTGTGTGTGTGTGTGTGAACGTCTTATTGTCCCTGTGTGTCTGAGTGTTATTGTGTGTGATGACTGGTGATGGTCCTTGGTGTTGGTCAATTGTGTTTTTTCTCTCTCTCTACTTTATTGCTCTGTTCGTGTCTCTTTCTGTCTTTTTTTATCTTTATCTTCCTTACCCTGTCTTTCTGTAACATTCACACACACACACACACACACACACACACACACACACACACACACACACACACACACACACACATAAATAAAAAAATAAAATAAAATAAAAATAAAAATAAAATTAAATAAATACTTACACATAATACTCAGGGGCACGGAGTCACTCTTGGTCCAGACGTTGGGGGTGGACTGGGAAGAGTGGGCGTGATGGTGGGCGTGATCAGGTGGGCGTGCCGTGCAGGTGAGGTGGGCGCCAACGTGAGCGACTTTGGGCGTATACACCAGGCGACTCACCGTCTCCCCCTCTGCGTCAGTCTGTGGGGAAACAATTATATTGGACGTGTGTTATATGTGGTAGTCGCCACTTGGGTGTGTTATACAGGACTCCTCAGTTTGCCAGATATACGACACATGTAACTCTCCATTCTCCAGGTAATTTGATGTGTGATACGTGACTCATCAGGTATATAAAATGTTTCTCTGTCTATAGGTACAACTATACGCAGTATACATGTAGCTCAAGTGAATGACACTCACATGGTTTTAAATAATCTGTTATACTTTGTCTCAAACAACTAGATATACAGTATAATAATAATGACTTTGTACACAGACCGTGGCAGAGGCGTGGATGTTGTGGTCGTTACCCACAGCCCAGGTGAGGACAGGTGGAGGTGTGGCGCCTCTGCTGCGACACTCCACCGTGTAGCTCGTCCCGACAGACATGGTCTTGTCCGCCCCCACCACCCGCACCCACGACGGCGACGCTGCAGGGAGAGGAGCAGGCACTGGTCAGGTGAGCTCTTGACATTACATATACAAACTTCCTGAAGGTAGACTTTAGCATTATTTCAGTTGTTGTTGGTAGTCTGGTGGTGCACCTGAGGGTGTACGTATATAACACAACACGCGCACACACACACACACACACACACACACACACACACACACACACACACACACACACACACACACACACACACACACACACACACACACACACTACAACACAATCTTACTAATTTCCCTTGAAGCGGTAACATACTACAAGAACCAGTGGAATTGTTGTAAATGATTTTTTTAAGGCGTTTGGCAAAGTCCCACACACACACGACTAGCCTCAAATCCACTGCATATGGCATCACAGGCAAAATATTGAAGTGAATTAACAATTGGCTCTATAACAGGCAACAAAGAATGGTCAAAAACGAAGTACATTCATAATAAAAAAAGAAAAAGATTCTCAGTAGAATACCACAAAGATCTATCCTTGGATCCACCCTGCTTGTGATCTACATAAACGACATCGATGAAAATATATTGAACCTCATTGTTAAGTTTGCGGACGACTCGAAGATATTTGGGAAAATATCAAGTCAAGACGATGTTCGCGACCATACGAAAACATCTACACGAGTTGTTCATATAGTTGCATAATAATATGTAAGACTCTGTGCGTAGAATACAACAACCCTAATTGAAATTACTTTATGGTTAACATTTTCTTGGATACTGTTGACAAAAGGCGCCGCAACAAGTGGGGGCAACAGTGAAAAAAGTCAGAAGTTTCTCGGTACGTCCTTATCTGGATTTTCTATACAGGCATGCAAACCTTACTTCCAGGGAGACATACAGTAACGTCCCGAGAAAAGGTGCAGCACAGCGACTAAGATGATTCCTAGACTATATCATCTCGAGTACCCTGAGGGCCTTAGGGATGACAACTATTCAGACAAGACACAATAGGGAATCTCATAGACATTCACAATCTTGAAAGGGACGAGAAACCCGATGTCACACACCACCAACACGAGAGGACGCAACTTCAAGCTCGCTAAGGTGTCATGTAGGACGAATAGAAAGAAATAGTTCATCACGCAGAAGTTAGTCGATCTATGGAACAGTCTGTCAGATCAAGCTGTGGGAGCGAGAGCAATACTGGGCTCCAAAATTCCCGTTGACAAGACTATCAGGAACACTGGAAGGATCCTACACACAGGTCTGGCCTCATTTCAGCATGATGGGGTGGCTATTAGGCAAATTGGGTAGGTTAATAATACACCACACCACACCACACCACTCACACAACACATCACACCACACATAACACACCACACCACACCACACCACTCACACAACACATCACACCACACATAACACACCACACCACACCACACCACACCACTCACACAACACATCACACCACACATAACACATCACATCACACTACACCACACCCCACACCACTCACACAATACATCATACCACACATAACACACCACACCACACCACGCACACAACACATCCCAACACAACACACACAACACTACACTCACAAAATAAGCGAACACAAAAGAACAGTAGCAACACGTACACAACACCAGCATCTGGAAGGGGGTCCTCAGAGGGGGCATGAGGTGGGTGTTGGACGCCTGGCACACTATAGGGGTGTGGGCGTCCTCTTGTGTCACACTCACGTCCACTGTGCTCACCACCTGCCCGTTGAGAGCTTTTGTGTCCCCCAGGAGCTGCTGACCTCCCCGCCACCACGTCACTGTCGACACGGGGCGACCTGGTGTACATAAAACACGGGAATTGGGTATAGAAATAATGCATAGAAAAATAGATAGATGGTACTTGTATAATGTTTAGAAATATAGGTGTTTTTATTTTTGTATTGAAAACAGAGAGTAGGCATTTAAATACATTATGCATAAGAAATAGAATAGTGGGTTTATAAAAGATATATATAAAGAAAGCGGAAAGTATGTTTACGATATGTATAGAAAACAGACAAGGGGTGACTTCATTATGGATAGAACATGGGAAGTGGTTGGTTACTTTCAAGTATTTATATACCTGTAAATACTGGATTGGAAGAATTATTAGTAGCAGCAGCAGTGACCCCCAGGAGGCGGCCATCTTGATATTGGAATAGTTTGTTTTCTTTCTCTATAATATAATTGTTTTTTTTATGTCACTCCATGTCTCTATTATTGTTCCTTTATTCCTTTTACTGAAATATTAACCAAATGATTTACCTCTCTCTCTCTCTCTCTCTCTCTCTCTCTCTCTCTCTCTCTCTTTCTCTCTCTCTCTCTGTTCTCTCTCTCTTCCCTCTCTCTCTCTCTCTCTCTCTCTCTCTCTCCCCCTCTCTCTCTCTCTCTTTCTAATATTTCGGAATAAAGATTATTTGAATATAAACATCAAAAGTCCTCCATTATGATAGGCAGGTGAACCTCAAGTACTTACCCCCAGAGGTTGAGCACTGAAGGCGGAGTCGGGTGCCTACCTCCACCGTGGGCGTGGGGGTGTCATGGGTCGCCTCCAACCACCTTCCCTCCACCCACACCTCTACTTTTGGTTGCTTGGGCGGCGCTGTCAGGGAGAGAGCGTATGAGACAATGGAGAGTGGGTGGGGTGGGTGGGATAGATAGATAGATAGATAGATAGATAGATAGATAGATAGATAGACCTAGACTAACCTAACCTAACCAAACTTATCACACACACTGGTTGAGGTGAAGCAGGTGTTATTCTCCCCTTAATGATTGATTGGTTGACTATCTGTGAACTAGCTGTGATGTCGTGACACTACTAGCACAGGCTACGGTGATGTGGTTATACTACTACTACTACTACTAGCTCACACTAAACGCCTCTAAGACAAGGATTATTCTCTCTAGCTTTGGGACATAGTATTTATATGTCTATGATTATATCACTATCTGTTTATGTCTGTATGATTATAGGGATGTTTAGTTATACGATTCTACTCCAGGTACAACACAGGCCTGGTGTATAATACAGTAGGTAGCTATTGTAGAAACTAGACTCCTCTACTTCGTAACCTAATCTGACTTGACTGACTGATTTACTGATCCACTGACGGAGAGGAAGTAAGGGGGGGAGGGGAGGGGGAAGTGTCAATCTTAAGAGCCGTGACATCTGCCTCCACCTCCCACCTGCTGGTTAATGGTGAGGGGGAGGAAGGTTGAGGGATTAGAGGGGTGAGGGGTGGAAGGCTGAGGGGGAGGAGGGGTGAGGGTGTGGAAGGGTGAGGGAGAGGAGGGGATGGGGGTGTGAATGGGTCAGGGGACGGAGGGGTAAGGGGTGAGGGGGAGGAAGGGTGTTGGGAAGGAGGCGTGAGGGAGAGTGTTGGGTGAGGGTTAGGAGGTACGGTGGGGGGGTGTAGGAGGAGGAGGTGAGAGCTGGAGGAAGTATCAATAAGACCATCTGACAGCTGCACCAGGCCTCACAGGTGGCAATGGGAGGACACTACCAGGAGGATATAGTACTGGTGAGGGAAGTACCGAGAGGGCAAGTAATTGGTAGATAATACCGGGAAGTAATTACTAGGTAGACAAGTATACCTGGCTGATAGTGTGTCTTGGCCGTGAGGGATAGTTTCGATTTTGAAGTGTGGTCATAATTTAGCTACTGTCTGATTTTTAGTCGACCTTGTTTATATACAATGTTGTATATGTGAAACGGTGACTATTTAATGCGATGTATCAGAGTGAGGGCCGGCAGTATTCTCGTTCACCTGTTGATGCTGCAGTCTTACACGCTGAGGTTCAAAGGATTATTTTTAAATGCACTTTATGAGTGATTTTGTCATATTGTTTTGGATGGTAAAAGACAATAAGTATGGAGGCTAAGAATGACAAATAGACTCACCCACGACTATAAGCTTGGTGTGGGTGTTCCTGGAGGGGGCGCGGTAGAAGTCCACCCGACACCTATACATGCCAGCGTCTGTCTCGGTAGTATGAGAGATCTTGAGGAAGGCGAGTTGTGGGCGGGAGTCAGGCGAGGACGGCATCTTGAGGGTGACCGACCCGCCCAAACTCCTCCGCTGAGACCAGTGCCTCTCTCTGTCGGGGTCACGACCGTCGTAGCTGTGGGTGTGAGGGTGATGTTACCAGGATCCAACACATACACACACACACACACACACACACACTACCTGTGCTACCCACCTGTATATAGTGGACTTGATACTATCCTTGTACCACAGTATGAGCTGGGGTCGCAGGTGCTTGGAGTCAGGCTCGTGTATGGGTGAAGATTTATCCTGGGTGGACGTGGTCACACAGGGCACGTCTGCCTCCTGCCCCTCCAACACTATCACCTCATTGTGCCCTTGAGACGCTCCTGGGGGGGAGGGGGGGGAGACTGGGTTATCATCTAAGTTCTGAAAGTTGATTCAGGAGTTCATGCAGTATTCAGGTACAGTGTTACAATAATGATGTGTGGCTCTAATAGAAAGGTTTTGAAACTTAGTAAACTCATCTCTTTTTAATTATTATATCAGATCCTCTTTTAAAGTCGAATGGAAAAGAAATTGCCTTTGAAGAAAAGGTATTAATGTCCTCATCCCTGTGTGTGTGTGTGCGTGTGTGTGTAATAATAATAATAATGATAATAATAATAATAAACTGTTTAGTGAAAAAGTTTGCAGCCCGAAGGCTGAAAATATGCATTGTGTGTGTGTGTGTGTGTGTGTGTGTGTGTGTGTGTGTGTGTGTGTGTGTGTGTGTGTGTGTGTAATATTAATGATAATTAACGGTTTATTGAAAGAGCAGGGCAGCCGGAAGGCTGAATATATACAGTTGCATAATTGGGGAATGGGGTCTCTTGATTTACAAATAATATACAAGTAACATAAGTGATACAAATATGATATATAATGACTAGGTGGGGAGAGGGTCATACTAAAGGGCATTTCAACATAGTGACAGTGCAACACGGTAAGATTGACTGGGAGTGAATACACTGGTTGATTACAAGTTATTGATAATTTTTACAATGGTTGGGACTGGGCTGTTCTTATGGCGATCAGTACGTGCTCGTATGGCTGGATGCGGTTGTGGTGTCAAACAGCAATTCTCGGATTAGGGAAGGCCACTTACACCATCACTTGAATAAGCTTAACAACAACACTAAATTAAGGAAGCAGTTCACCACCAGTCAAGATATGTAGTAATAGTTCTAAAAACTCACCTCATGTTACTCTCGAAGTCACTTTTGCACTTTAAACTCTTCTCGTAACTGAAGACGTGAGAACGTATCTAAGGATCGGTGATTAAAAGTGGTGTTAAGGATGAACAGAGACTATGCGTTGGTCTGGATGAGTTCTCTTTGTTACGGGGAGAACTTATGGCGTAAATCTATAGCACTGAGAGCCCAGGATGGGGTGTGTGGTGGAGGTGACGTGACTGACCATGAAGATGTGGACTAAAGCCTCACGCGATGTTGTGGTCAAGTTGAGAGGCAGACGGCCAGCCACCCACTCTCTATTAATATGTGTTTATTTACCATTGTTAGTTGTCTCTATCCGCCTGTCTGTGTGTCTCTCTGTTCTCCGTTCGTTTGTTTGTGTGTGTCTATCCTTGCTTGAGAGAAAGAACCACGAGAGCCAAGATGTTCGATTATGAAGGTCACTGACAAACACTATTACCCTGTATGGCCCCTAAGGTTCATGGACGGCGCGGGAGAGTAGTTTTTACGAGGTCTTTGTTCGGGCATTTATTACATGATCCGTCCAACGTAGCCATGATGGACCAGTGATATACAACCCTTGGCAAATGATCCTTGAAATGTCAGAAGAGAGCCGAAGGATGATGATGTTTTTTGAAGGGAAGAGGAGTAAGGAATGGTATGTGTTTTTTTGTTTAGTCAGTCTAAATTATTCGAACACCAGTCACCATCTTGCATCATCCCGGGAGGACTGTAGTGTTGTGTTATGGTGCACAGTTTCACAACAATCTTCTTGCCATAACTGGGTTCAAAGGACTCGACGGGGGAAAACATGGGTGATCAAGAACTCATTATTATCTCTTTTAGTGGCTAGTGACGGAGGCGATGAAGGACGAGGAGAAGGAATGCAGACAGAGGGTCGATGATCAAGATGGTAACGGAATAATTTTTAATATCGGTCAGGAAAAACGTTCACAAGAAAGACTCACTCATGCTAAATATAAAGCCATTACAGGTGTACGAGGAGACACCTGCTTCCGCGCCCTCAACACCTGTGGCTGAGGGAGTTGTCAGTTTCTTTAATTGTTGTAGATTTGTGAGTATACCTCCACCTTATTTCACCTGATGATTAAATACCTTAATGCCTTAATGCTACTTTATTATTATTATTATTATTAATATTATTATTATTGTTATTATTATTATTATTATTATTATTATTATTATTATTATTATTATTATTATTATTATTACCAGTATTATTATTATTATTATTATTATTATTATTATTATTATTATTATTATTATTATTATTATTATTATTATTGGCTGCAGTTATCATTTATCACCCTCATAATTCATCTCGGGTATCAATAAGTAGGAGGGTATCGTGCTACTTGGTGCTGGCAACAGTGATAAACAAAGCCGCCTTGATGATCCACTTAGTGACCCTTCCGAACACACACACACACACACACACACACACACACACACACACACACGCACACACACACACACACACATACAAACCTCAGTAGTCGGGCATCCTTGTATGTGTTCCCGTGGTGCATCGGATTATCGAGTGTTGGTGGTTGCGTGTCGGTGTTTGTATCTGTTTGTGTGTGTAGTGGGAGTGTGTATGTTTGGATGTGGTAACTGCTATATAGAGACGAGAGAGAGAGAGAGAGTGTGTGTGTGTATTATACTGATGCTGACTTTATACGACACACCTTTTTCACTACAATAATAAAGGTAATTTTCTTTCCTTACCAATTTACCACACAGGGTCATGGAAAAAAATACCCCAATTTAAATATATGACCTTGGCATTTTTTCGATGATCTAACGTAATAATAATAATAATAATAATGATAATAATTAAGGCCAGTAGTAACAACACAACCACCTCCTTTATTCCACGACTCAGGTGAAACAACAAACATTATCACTTGATAACGTTTCACTGTACATCGTTCTGTTTACTGTTGCTGCTGCTGATCCGTGACCAGAGTTCTTTCTCCTTATTTATCGTTCTTAGCTGTAGGAGGGAAGCTATCGTTCTTAGCTGTAGGAGGGATGCTATCGTTCTTAGCTGTAGGAGGGATGCTATCGTTCTTAGCTGTAGGAGGGATGCTATCGTTCCTAGTTGTAGGAGGGAAGCTATCGTTCTCAGCTGTAGGAGGGAAGCTATCATTTTTAGCTGTAGGAGGGAAGCTATCGTTCCTAGTTGTTGGAGGTTTTTTTTTTGGTTTAACAAATTTATTGGCAGAGCTTGTAGTACAGTTTGCCTATTCTGAGTAATTCAGTCAGGTCTTGACACTGAGGGTGGTATCACTTCTCACTGTCACGCAGGACAGAGGTTCACACACAAAGAAATACATCATATTCATTAACAACTATAAATGTATATAGGTCAGGTTCAAATGGATAATGTCACTGTTCACTGCCATGCAGGACAGAGGTTCGTACACAAAGAGTTGCATCATATTCATTGACAGTACATATACATATATGTAAACACACACACACACATATACATACATATACGTATATACACATATACATGTACACGTACATATACATGCACACACGCACACATACATACATATACGTCGGTCAGATTCATGTGGGTAATGTCACTTTTCACTGCCATACAGGACAGAGGTTCGTACACAAAGAATGCATCATATTCATTGACACTATATATAGGTCAGATTCATGTGGGTAATGCCACTGTTCACTGCCACGCAGGACAGAGGTTCGTACACAAAGAAGGAAATACATCATATTCATTAGCAGTATATATAGGTCAGTGGATCACATACACTGGAGTCATATTCTAATTGAAGACTAATCAGTGTGGGCTAGCAAATTTGGGATAAACAGCAAGAATGTCCTCAAGCACACCTGATTCAATGAAGTAATTACATAGTTCAAGATACAGTAAGTCAGGTGGCCTGAAGTCTTTGACAGTGTCACATTCAATAATATAGTGTTCAAGTGTATGCTTCAAAGGTTTATCACAAAGTTTACATGCTGAGTGTTCCGGTATGGGTACAGCGTTACTAACTTGCCAGATGTGTCTGTATCCTAGCCTAATTCTGGCCACGACTACATCACATTGTCTGGTTCTGTCCTTATGCTGGCCATACCGGTACCTCTTGTTACAAAATTTTTCATATTTACTAATGCTACAACTGTCAGGTCTCTCTGCATTTCTCACTTCATCTAGATCAGAGTTCATGATTCTGACTTGAATGTTTTTAATTACAGCATTGGACAGACCAAGGTCGCGGTCAACATTTTCTTTCTTACATGCCTCATTGGCCAGTCTATCAACATGGTCATGATACCTGATTCCAACATGGGACGGAATCCACACAAATTCGATACGAAAGTTGTTCTCATTGGCAGTTATCACATTCCTTTTAATATCACACGCAACTTTAGACATAGAGCCTGACGGGCTGTTCATTGATTTCAAAGCACTTTGAGAGTCACAGAATATCACCCCACCTCCATTTTCTTTGAGGTAGTCTGTGGCTAAGTAGATTCCAGTTAGTTCAGTTTGTGTTGTGCTGGCCCAGTTGTTCAGCCTTTGTTTGTTTGACACTATCATCTCTTTTTCTTTATATATTACAATTGCACAGCCTGTTCTACCTGTGTTTGTCTGCACAGAACCATCAGTAAAAGCATAACATTCACTTGATTTAATACTCTTTATGTGTCTGTTAATAGTTTCTAGTGTGACACATCTCACCACATCGGTGTTTAACATTTGCTTACTACCAACAGGAGTGTAATTAATAGGAACTGATATGTCCAGCCAAGGAGGAATGGCATTAATAGGTTCGTCTTGGGTGATTGGGACATTCAGTTTCAGGATCTGCAACACTTTTATGAAGCCACGCCCTAAAGAGAGTCTTTTTGTGAAAAGGTTAAGGAGATGGTCGGGATTACTTTAGATAGAACATCAATTCAGTTTGAGTTGTAAGTTTAAGAACTATTGTTCTTCAAAACTTTGACACAAAACATGGTATTAAGTAGGCCATCCTCTCAGATAGGAGGGCAGCCTGAGCTCTTTCCTCATGTTTACAATTTGGTTGATTTTGGGCACCTAGGATGATGCGCATGGCTTCATTTTGCACTACCTCAAGGCTGTTGAGTTGTTTGAAAGTGAAGAAGTCACAAGATGGAGAGCATGATAGTCAACTACAGAACGAATGAAGTGGAAGACAGAAAGTAATGAGCATAGGTGATGTTATTCCATAGCCCCCTTGCCAACAAGGGTTCTGAGGGTTTAATGCGCTGCATTAGTTTGTCACGAAGGTTAAGTAACAAAGTTTGTACCATCTTCACATAAATTCCAAGATATTTGTAGGAGCTAAGCATAGTTCCAAGGGCATGCTGTTAATGTTATAGTCAAGAGGCAGGGAGAGCAGGACGAGGATTGAGGACCCTCGTCTTGTCAACAGATATTATGAGACCGATTCAACAAAGTTCTCCGAGCAAATATATCCAGCAAGGCTTGGAGCCGAGTTTGGTTTTGTGTCATAATGCAGATATCATCAGCATAGCATATTACGGCTTCTGTTTGGCTGAACTGGAATGTCAGTAATAAGCTTGTGCATCAGTATATTAAAGAGCATAGGACTTAACACCCTCCCCCTGAGGCGCCCAGCTCAAATGATCTCATTCTGGCATTTTAACTCCCCTAAACAGGACTCTCTGGCATACCTGTTGGACAGATAACCCTTTATCCATGTCAGGAGGTTACCTTTATGCCAAATTAGCTAGTTGCTCAAGTATAATAAGTGTCTCTATTAGCTACATCAAAGGCTGATTTAAGGTCTATGAAGGCTGTTTGTGTCTTATCTTTTTGAGTGTGAACAAGATATTCTGCAAGCATGTCTGTGTGCTACGCCCGGGCATGAACCCATACAGATTAGGGGCGAGTTTGTCTGTGACTTGAAACATGAGACGGTTTAGAACAATCCTTTCAAGGACTTTACACATACAGGATGTAAGTGAAATTGGCCTGAGTTTGGAGAATTAGCTTTAGGGATTGGGAACTATGTTTCCATGAGTCCATGTCTTAGGCAGAATAATTCCTGTGTGAGGCTCATTTGATACAGGCCAAGCAGTGGATGGTTAGGATCTCATCTAACAATCTCAGGGTAAGTTATAGGTTGCGTCATCCTCACCAGGAGAGGATGACTCTGCCTTTTCATTAGTGCTGTTGTTAGTTCGTGGTGCGTTATAGGAAACTGGTTTGGTAAGGTCTGGTGAGGAACAGGCTATTTTCAATATTGAAACCCCTATTAATGTGTGGGAGGTGTTAAGATATTGTTGTATGTCAGGAGGCAGGGAAGTGATCTGCATAATACCAGACCATTGGTCTAATAGCATGTCAGCATATTCTGCAGGGCTGTGATGAAGCTGACTGGGGTGGGTGACTTGGTAATGGCTCTAATTTTCTTCCACATTTCTATACAGAGTGGTTGTTCTATTAACTCTGTAAGAATTGGTTCTAACAGGTGTTTCTCACCTGGACCTTGGAGTTCACGAAATTCTCTGTTAGCTTTAAGGAATGCCAAAAAGGTTATCACTAGTTTTATTTTGCTTATAAGTACATGTTGTTTTATATTCTCTCCTTCTTTGGTGAGGATGGGGTCATAACCACAGAGGTGGTTTAGTGCTGCCCCCTTCCTCCTTGACTTAACCCAGGTGGTATAATATGAAAATTACATTTACAAGATCGTTGTATTCATTCACTGACCCAGGTATATCCAGCATACCATCTGTGGATGTAGGGCCTTGAAGTGCAGTTTAAGATTATCTGGGATATTAATTCTGGAGCTTAGATGGGGTTCAAGAATTTTTGACATCAGCAACAGTGTATTCAGTAAGTATTGCATAATGATCACTGACAAGGTAGTCTGAGATGACCTTAGCCTTATTAACATTACTGTCTACTAGGTTATACCCAATCACATAATCAAGTCTGCCCCCCATCAGATGTGTCACTTTGTCTGTGCTGTATACAGATATTATGATTGGTTGATGTAATTCACGAACACCTCCCATTAGAGTTACACTGGATATCACTGAGGACAGGACGAGAGTTAAAGTCAACGCATATTACAGTATAGCATTGTTACCTGATGGGCTTTTGGTAACACGTCCGCTCGCAGTTCATTACACCGAATATAGATGTTATACAGCGAAAATTGACTGTCGGTTGTCTTTACTGTAAATTGTTAAGATAGTGAATACTTTCATCATTGTGAGTTTTAATCCATTTACAGACTAGACCATATTCTTACATATGGAGCAGGCCACATTTCCTGCCCCACTATTATGCTGTAAAACCCAGCTATCCTGGTGCAACTTTTCTTCTGGGTGCTGGACGTTTAAGCGTTCTGTAACAATTACATCAATGTCAAAAACTTTAACAAACCATTGCAGATCATTACTCCCAGATTAATTCCTGGATGTTCCATGAAATGAACCTAAGGTTCGTAAGCATTTTTCCCACCTTTGAATTTAACGTAGAGAGTCGCACGCTGGCTTCATAGATCAGCCTGACCAATGAGCTTTACCAATTCAATTTCTGTACTTCTGATTTCTGAGAAATGTTCTTTCACAGCCCTATTCCAGAAAGATTTTATACGCGGGTTGCTTCATCAGTCCCCCGAGTTCCTCTCCTCCGTAAACAATGGAAAACTTACAGGGTCATGAACAGTCTTCAGACCTGGGACTATTAAAGACATCTCACGTTGGCAGTCTGGGGCTCATTCTCCCATCCATAGCAATACTCATCACTATCGGTCTCGCTCTGGCTACTCACCCTCAAGTTGGCATCATTATAGAGGAGGCACGAGCTCCTTTCAGAAGCACCACTAACACGTCACTGTCATTGTACACTGGCACACTTACTTGGCAGGCTTTAACCTGACCTGCATTGTTAACGAAGGAGAGTCACTCAGCCTGTTGACTTGTGTGGTGGAGGCGATCCGCTGCATTGGCATCATTGAGTGGGACTGGCATGGATGGAGGCGACCTCCCAGACACCTGGGGTGCCAGGTCGTCACACCCTCCTCCCTGCACCTGTAACACTGCCTCCTGGGTGGGGGAGGTGTCGCTGTTGATTTCAGGCGTTGCGGCGACCCTGTGAAGGTTGGCGTTGGTCACTGGGAGTGTGACCACACAGGGTGGAGGCGGGCTCCCAAGGCAACCTGGATGCCAGGCCGTCACACCCCTTCTTCCTGCATCTGGCACACTGCCACCAAATGGGGGAGTCCTGCTCTTCCGTCCTGAGAACTCTTGATGGGGCAGCTGCTTGTGCTATGCATTCCTGGCAGTAGCCGCAGGTGGCTGGGTCAGGACAGAGCCACATGATTGACCCCAAAGCAGTTGTAGCACACCACAGGAGGAGTCCACCTGACTGATGTTACTTAGGGTGTACTGCATGTACACAAAGAAGCTGTACTTCTCAGGAGGTGGTTCTTTTCCAAACAATGATGATCCTACTAAGTTGTGCACCATCCTTATAGAGTCTTTCATAATTGTGGACGCCCTGAAGTGACAGAGCCTCTTTGGGGGAATGAAGGAAGGAGGGTAAGAGGGGGGGGAGTGAGGGGTAAGATAACTGAGGACTTTCAGGATATGAAACGCTGCCTTTTCACGACAAAATAAGTTCGATACTTAATGAACTTTTTCTCTCAAGGAAATAAACTAGAAAATACTGTCTGGCAACCTGTCTTGGACACTGCTACCACCTCCGGATTTTACATACACGTATTTTAACAGACTTTTCCCACATATTTTCCACATATTTTTACGCGTATTTTAACACAAATTCTAGCAATATATTTTAAATGCATTTAACATGTAATTTACTCACATTTTGGCATATTATTTTCGAACGAATTCAAAACGAATACCAAATAATAACATATATTAAAGGGGCTAAATTGTTTATCTCATAATGTAAGAAGAAATGACAAACTGAAGTGAAAAATGAAAAATGAAGTTAAATAAAGGTAATGAAGACAATGAAGTAAATTATGATAAAAGTGAAAAAATAATGACAAGATTCATTGAGCTTGAAGAATAGCTGGTAGTTGTCAGCTCGGTAATAATTAAGGAATTTTATTGTATATTGTCCTCCCTTCCACACATACTGCCTCCCTTCCACACATACCCTCACATACTCCTCCCTTCCACACACACACTGCTCCCTTCCACATACCCTCACACATCAGCCCCTTCCACACACACACACTGCCTCCCTCCACATACTCCCTCCCTTTCACACATACTGCCTCCCTTCCACACATACTCCTCACATACTGCCTCCCTTCCACACATACTCCTCACATACTGCCTCCCTTCCACACATACTGCCTCCCTTCCACACATACTGCCTCCCTTCCACACATACTCCTCACATACTGCCTCCCTTCCACACATACTCCCTCCCACTTGACCTGACGTCAGTAGTTAAGGCAGAGGGCTATTGGTTGTAATGCTGGGTAGGGGAGGTGGCAGGGATTAGGGGAAAAAATTGAAGGAAACTAAGAGATTGACAGTATCCGGGCTCAACCAGGTAAGCTGAGGTTACAATACCCTCCGGGAAGCTCCACATTGTCTCACTGTTCAGTCCCCAAAACTTCTTCCATCAATAGTTCATTAACGGTGTATGTAAGTTCCACCATGTTTTCCACTACAATGGTACAGCAAAGTATATTTTTTTACCATTAAACTTATTATTTTATTGTCTAATCATCACTACATATAACACCACTCATCATCACTACATATAACACCACCCATCATCACTACATATAACAACATCCATCATCACTACATATAACAACATCCATCATCACTACATATAACACCATCCATCATCACTACATATAACAACATCCATCATCACTACATATAACACCATCCACCATCACTACATATAACACCATCCATCATCACTACATATAACACCATCCATCATCACTACATATAACACCATCCATCATCACTACATATAACACCATCCATCATCACTACATATAACACCATCCATCTTCAGGTCGGTAAAGTAGTTTCCGAGATTCTCGTGCGGACACACAAACAAATAAACACAGACATACTTCTTGTTTTACATATATATAGATAAATGTGTGTATTTTTACAGTAGCCATTGTTCCAAGGAAGGGGTGACGACCTCTAGCCAGGTTCTTGTGGAGCTGGCTGAGCAACTTATCTTTTGTTTTAATAAGAGTGGAAGGAAGGGGAAAGAAGACAAGTGTTGGAGAGGCCAAGGATAGTGTCCTGTGGTCACTCTCATCTTTTTAATGAAACATTTTTACTGTGGGAATTTTACGTTAATAAGCATCTTATCTTTTAGTAAATATATAGATGACTAACATACGTACAGTCTAGTTCTCATAATGATTGAATAGGCTGTGTTAATTACATAAACAATCTTCAGGTAAGTTTAAGAATTTATTGATCTTTTACATTTATTTTACATATAAGAATTTTCTAAAAAAAATGAAGAATTTACTGACGGTGTTTGTTAAGTATTCAGTCGTTAATAAAAGCAGTGGGTTAATACAATGGTAGAAGATGGTGTTACAGCTACAGGAGGAGACGCTGTACCCGTGTTCCTATCTTATCTACCATGGTTAACCTGATCTCTCACTCCCCCCCCTTTTCTCTTTTTTGTTTGCAGAGCTTCCTAAAAAAATTTTTGTGAATTGTCGGTGCGGGCTTAGGTGGTCACTCAGACGGTCTTGAGGCGTTTGTTTCCTTTTTCTTGAGCAGTTGATAGTGGGCGTTTTAGGGTAGGCTTTTGTTGTGGGCGGAGATGTTCATATATGGACAACCTAAAGGAACAGTCCTCTAATTCGGAAGGCAGTCCAGCCTCTTTAAGCATATCTTGGGCCAGACTGAACGCCTTCTCATCTGACTGTGGTCCCATATAAGTTATGAACAAATCTGCCAAGTAAGCGGAGGGTACTTTTGGGTGGTCGGCGGCGTATGACATGAATGCCAAGGAGTAAAACATGCATGAATTGACTCCGTATCCCTGGAGTTTGCAATAAGTGTAGTGAAGGATGGCATGCGGCTCAATTCTGTCCACCGCCTCTCTGACATGTGGGAGGATACCGGCATTTTCACTATCGAAATAGCTGAATTCGCCGTCTTCGCCTCGCCAAAGAGCTGTTGCGTGTGTGGCCATATCTTTTGGGAATGGAACCCCTGGGGCCCAAGGTTATAGTCCATGCGCAGTAACGAACAAAAAGACACCTTGTCCAGGGTTTAGAGTGAAGTTTAGGTAATCATGGGCGGTAGTCATAGTGCAGCAACGCCCTACGGCTCTCTTGGTGGCACAGAGGAGCTGTGGAACTTCTCTGAAGGTCAGTATCCTTTTTCGCTCCAGCCCGGGATAGTACTCGCGAACAATTTTCACCTCACCATTGCCCATTTTGCACTATTTTAGCCCAAGCTTTCCTAACGTTTGCCTCATCAAGTTAAAATATCGAGAGTTTTTCAAAAAGTGTCCAATATAAGTACCCTCAACATATATTGAAGAGCTTTATAGTATAGAGCATGGCGTAGTAGATAGTATACAGTAGTGTAGATAAGTGGAGTGGATATAGTGTACACGAGTGTAGTGGATATAGTGTAGATGATAGTGTAGTGGATATAGTGTAGATGATAGTGTAGTGGATATAGTGTAGATGATAGTGTAGTGGATATAGTGTAGATGATAGTGTAGTGGATATAGTGTAGATGATAGTGTAGTGGATATAGTGTAGTGGATATAGTGTAGATGATAGTGTAGTGGATATAGTGTAGATGATAGTGTAGTGGATATAGTGTAGATGATAGTGTAGTGGATATAGTGTAGATGATAGTGTAGTGGATATAGTGTAGATGATAGTGTAGTGGATATAGTGTAGATGATAGTGTACTGGATATAGCATAGATGATAGTGTAGTGGATATAGTGTAGATGATAGTGTAGTGGATATAGTGTAGATGATAGTGTAGTGGATATAGTGTAGATGATAGTGTAGTGGATATAGTGTAGATGATAGTGTAGTGGATATAGTGTAGATGATAGTGTAGTGGATATAGCATAGATGATAGTGTAGTGGATATAGTGTAGATGATAGTGTAGTGGATATAGTGTAGATGATAGTGTAGTGGATATAGTGTAGATGATAGTGTAGTGGATATAGTGTAGATGATAGTGTAGTGGATATAGTAAAGATGATAGTGTAGTGGATATAGTGTAGATGATAGTGTAGTGGATATAGTGTAGAAGATAGTGTAGTGGATATAGTGTAGATGATAGTGTAGTGTAGTGTAGTGTTGTTTGTATGTAAGCTTAGGATTCGAAGGATTCTCTAAAATTTAGTTCTGATAGTTAGTGATGAACAAGAATAATATCTCTCTCTCTCTCTCTCTCTCTCTCTCTCTCTCTCTCTCTCTCTTTTCTCTTTGTCTGGTTCTGTCTCTCCGTCTCCTTGTCGTCGTCTGGGTCTGGGTGGGCATTGTTGTTGTTGTTACTTGTGTGGGGGAGGAGAGCGTGGTGGATACAGTATCCGGCTGGACGGCAGGTGGCAGCGGGATCATCTACAACATCTTCTGCGAGCTTCTCGTCGTCCCGTCACTGGTTCCCGCTCGCTCCCCCAACACCACCCATTCTCTCTGATTTTGGACGTTGTATTTTTTTTTATACCGTAATGAAATATTTGTTATGGCTTTATGCTGATTCATTTTATGTATAGTATTATTACACCTTAAATGAAGATCTGAAGGTACTGTATATATATATGTCTGTCTGACGTATAAGTGACGCAATGATTCTAAAATGATTCGCAACCTTATGTTCTTGCTGTAAGTGGTGATACGAGAACGCATTAACTGGTTCATTTAAAATACAGCATGAAGATTATGTCCCACACACACACACACACACACACACACACACACACACACACACACAGGTTGAGATATCACCACAACTGGTAAATGTCAGAACCGAACCAAGCGCACTGGCTAGAAAATGACGTCGACATATAATAGAGAGACTACCATGACTCAAAGGACTTCTCATATATCCAATTAAAATAAAAAGACATATTATTGTTACTGAGCTTAGAGAATCACAGTGGTCGCAGGGGGTCAGGTTGCAGAAGGCGTCTTAGTAGTGATATAGTGTGTCTTGTTGGGTTCAGTGCTGGCAGTGTGTGTGTGAGTGAGTGGTGACAGAGTACATGATTGAGTAGTGACAGAGTACATGATTGAGTAGTGACAGAGTACATGATTGAGTAGTGACAGAGTACATGAGTGACAGAGTACACGATTGAGTGGTAACTGTACATGATTGAGTGGTGATTGTACATGATTGAGTGATGATAGAGTACATGATTGAGTGGTGACTGTACATGATTGAATGGTGACTGTACATGATTGAATGGTGACTGTACATGATTGAGTGGTGACTGTACATGATTGAATGGTTACTGTACATGATTGAGTGGTGACTGTACATGATTGAGTGGTGACTGTATATGATTGAGTGATGATAGAGTACATGATTGAGTGGTGACTGTACATGATTGAGTGGTGACTGTACATGATTGAGTGGTGACTACATGATTGAGTGGTGACTGCACATGATTGAGTGGTGACTGTATATTATTGAATGATGACTGTACATGATTGAATGGTGACTGTACATGATTGAGTGATGATAGAGTACATGATTGAGTGGTGACTGTACATGATTGAGTAGTGACAGAGTACACGATTGAGTAGTGACAGAGTACACGATTGAGTGGTAACTGTACATGATTGAGTGGTGACTGTACATGATTGAGTGATGATAGAGTACATGATTGAGTGGTGACTGTACATGATTGAATGGTGACTGTACATGATTGAATGGTGACTGTACATGATTGAGTGGTGACTGTACATGATTGAGTGGTGACTGTACATGATTGAATGGTTACTGTACATGATTGAGTGGTGACTGTACATGATTGGAGGGTGACTGTATATGATTGAGTGGTGACTGCACATGATTGAGTGGTGACTGCACATGATTGGAGTGGTGACTGTATATGATTGGAGTGGTGACTGTACATGATTGAGTGGTGACTGTATATGATTGAATGAGACTGTATATGATTGAGTGGTGACTGTACATGATTGAATGGTGACTGCATGCATTGAGTGGTGACTGTATATGATTGAGTGGGTGACTGTACATGATTGAATGGTGATTGTATATGATTGCGGTGACTGTACATGATTGAGTGGTGACTGTACATGATTGAGTGGTGACTGTATATGATTGAGTGATGATAGAGTACATGATTGAGTGGTGACTGTACATGATTGAGTGGTGACTGTATATGATTGAATGGTGACTGTACATGATTGAATGGTGACTGTACATGATTGAGTGGTGACTGTACATGATTGAATGGTGACTGTATATGATTGTGAGGAGATTGTACTTTTTATTCACACCTGATTTGAATGTAAATAATCCTAGCTTGACTATAGACAATCCGAGTCAATCTTAGTGCTAAAATAAGTAAACTTTAAAGATAAACAAAATGAGATTTACTTGCACATATCTCTCTCTCACCACCCAGGTTACAGACTTAATCTCTCTCACCACCCAGGTTAAGGTGACTTAACTCTCTCTCTTTCTCTCGCTCTCACCACCCAGGTTGCTATGACTTAACCTCTCTCTCTCTCTCTCTCTCTCTCTCTCTTCAGCCAGGTTGTTATGACTCAACCATCGCCATTCGCCTAATATTTACACCCAGTTAAGAAAAAACTCCAGTCTCGTTTACACAGTTGATTTGTAGACTGTAAAAGATAGGACCACATCCGCCAGCCTCCAGTCACTTCACCAGTTACATGTGTTACAGTTACTTTGGTTTACATTCACTTATAGGATCCAGTTAACAGTCGCTTCAAAGGGCCTGTAGTGGTAGTAGTAGTAGTAGTTGTAGTAGTGGTAGTGGTTATGGTGGTGGTGGTAGTAGTAGTTGTTGTAGTAGTGGTAGTGGTTATGGTGGATGTGATGGTGCTAATAGTAATAGATGAAGTGGTGGTAATGGTGGTAGTGGTTATGGTGGTGATAGTAGTAGTTGTTGTAGTAGTGGTAGTGGTGATGGTAGCAGGGAGGGTGACAGTAGTGATGATGATGATGATGATGATGGTGAGAGCGGTGGTAGTGAAAGCAATGAGGATGAGAGTGTGGATGATAATGGTTGTAATGGTAGCAAGAGTGACGGTGGTGGTAGTAGTGGTAGTAGTAGTAATAGTAGTAGTAGTGATGATGGTAGTAGCTCAACTAAACCACGAAGGGAAATCTAATGTACCCAATTTTCCCAAGGTGGTAGAGATAGTGGTAGTAGTGGTAGGAGATGGCGGGGGGGGGGGGGGAGGTAGCGGTATGGGTTACAGTACCAGCTGTCAAGACCATTTCCTGCTGCCGCCCCACCCGACCATCCACACCAATTGTTGCACCAGCTTTTTGCCTCCTGCCTCTCAACATCCTTTCTTCACTCTCTGATTAATCTCTCTCTCTCTCTCTCTCTGAATCCAATCCTCTCAGTTCTTCAGTAATAAACCATGTATTTCTTTCACCTTCTGTACACACAAAGAGGAAGAAGAGTCCCAACTGTTGTGACAAAGCTTAAAAACCAACACTAACGACTGATCATTAAGTGCTTTTTCACCATCATCAATTCGTAAGGCTAAATAGATGGAACAATAGATAGAAAGATATTTACTTTCAGACTCATATATGTTTACAATGGTTTAAAGTGTATACATAGACCACACACACACACACACACACACACACACACACACACACACACACACACACACATCAGCACATTGATTCCCACATGTAAAAACATACACAGAGGATATCCATATTTACACTAACTTTTAGAAAGATCACACATAAGTTAATGGCTGCTCAGACTTCCCCAGTAGATAATCTTACCCAGAACAGTCATATATGATGTTTCCAGTAACATTGTAGTCATCTATATACACTAAGTTGTCTGTCGTACTCTGGCCAAGATGGCGTTAGGGGAAGGTGGGGTGGGGGGAAGGTGGACACGCATTTGAGTTGTTGTGGAGGTATTTAGTTTACGTCTTGTGGTCTCTTATTGTAGTACGGCGTTGAAGAAGAAGAAGAAGAAGAAGGCATGGGCGGTGAGGGGATAAGGAAGAGGAAAAAAAGGAGGAAGAACGCGGAAGAAGAAGTGGAGAAGGGGAAGAGAAGACATGAAAGAGAAGAAGAAGAAAAGAAGACGAAAAAAAAAATAGCTGAAGAAAAAAAGGGTTTGAGGAGATGAAGAAGAAGAGGAGAAGAGTAGAGCAAGAAGAAGAAGAAGAAGAAGAAGGAAATATAAAAACCATGATTTATTGTCAGTATCTAATCTTCCGGTTCAGCCATTCTCCACCACACATCCGCTATGCCAATTCCATATTTACACTCCTCGTTATCCTCTTATGCTACTTCACTATACCTCGTTTGTAACTCGTTCTTTAATTTCAATTATTATTGTATTTTTATCTATCACTTGTTCTTTACATAATCCCCTCTTTACCTCCCTTTATTAATTCCCTCCTTCGTTATATCTGTTTTTATTCACTGATTCCCTTCTACGTCTGACACATTTTTATTTTTTTTCTTGCCTTCGTTTAACTGTAAAATCTCTCACCACGATACCGTTATTGTCCTGCTGCTGTGTTTTCACCAACATCTTCCCCGACAATTATACACTCTTTTATCGTCTTTTTTTTTCTGTCCACTTCCCCAGCTTTGCGACACTCCTTACTCCTCTGCTGGCACTTGGGGTGGCAGGAGAAGGGCGGGAGGGAGGAGGGGAAGGAGGAGGAGGGAGGAGGGGAGGGGGGGTCACTGTCAGTCATGTTGCCTCTTTGTTATGACGTGGGTTTTGTAATTTGTCTTGAGCAAGATGATACCTGTGAGAGAGTATTACAATTCCACGTTGGCTGTGACATTGTTAATACCATTAATTACTACTGCTACTACTACTACTACTACTATTACTGCTACTGCTACTACTATTACTATTATTATTAAACCCCTTTGTTCGACTGTAGCGTTACATTATTATGATCTCTCTCAGGCGTGTTATATTGTACTGTATATATAAAGGAGTAATGTTGAAGCTATCAAAAATCATTGAATAATAATAATAATAATAATAATAATAATAATAATAATAATAATAATAATAATAATAATAATAATAATAAAAAAAAAAATAAATAAAATAATAATAATAAAGTAACACATTGCTCAAACTTCTAAATAAAAACACCCTCTTTGTTCTTGAGGTGTGTGAAGGTGTCAGATGTCTTTGTTTGTGTTTGTTTTTCTTGTGACTCATACTTGCTTGTGATTGTGTTTGTCAAGGAGATACTGGGTTGTGTTACGTCTCTCAGGATAATATGCCTTGTGTGTGTGTGTGTGTGTGTGTGTGTGTGTGTGTGTGTGTGTTATGTGTGTTTGTTGACTTGTGATTGTTGTAAAAGTGAAAGTGTGTGTATGGCTGGGATTTTGAATAACATCTGTGTGTGTGTGTGTGTGTGTGTGTGTGTGTGTGTGTGGAGGCTGGAGATTACATTTTCTCCATCTGTTTGAGCGAGTGTGTGTGTGTGTGTGTGTGTGTGTAACTCTGACTGTTTATTGTGTAGTCATGATTGAACTTAAAATTACGTGGCTGTAACCGGGTGTACATATAGAAGAAGAAGAAGAAGAACCCGCCTTATATAGACAGTCCGGTATAATCATCTTGCCATACAAAGTACACTACCATGACTCCCTCCCCCTTCCTCCTCCTCTCAGCGATGACTCACACACGTCTCCCACAACATAAATTATCTTAACATGTAACTTAATGCTTCTTTCTCCTCCTGTCGGTGTTTCCTTTTTACCTCCTTTTTTCCTTCATCTCTTCCCCGGGAATAGTGAATCACTTACCCACTCACAGCCTCCCATTACCGCCTGTACTGTTGAGGGCTAGTTAGTCAGGCGGCCCCTCCTGGTAGCTCTCTTCTGTCAACCAGCGTAACATTATGTTGTAGCGTTTCTTTGTCGTCTAGTGTAACACAGTGTTGTAGTGTTTCTTTGTCGTCTAGTGTAACACAGTGTTGTAGCGCAGCTTCTTTTGTCGTCTAGGCAAAATACAGTGTTGTAGTGTTTTCTTGTCGCCCAGTGTAACACAGTGTTGTAGTGTTTCTTTGTCGTCTAGTGCAAATACAGTGTTGTAGCGCTTCTTTGTCGCTCCAGTGTAACACACAGTGTTGTAGTGTTTCTTTGTCGTCTAGTGTAATACAGCGTTGTAGTGCTTTTGTCGCTCCAGTGTAAATACAGTGCTGTAGTGTTTCTTTGTCGTCTAGTGTAACACAGTGTTGTAGCGTTTCTTTGTCGTCTAGTGTAACACAGTGTTGTAGTGTTTCTTTGTCGTCTAGTGTAACACAGTGTTGTAGTGTTTCTTTGTCGTCTAGTGTAACACAGTGTTGTAGTGTTTCTTTGTCGTCTAGTGTAACACAGTGTTGTAGCGTTTCTTTGTCGTCTAGTGTAACACAGTGTTGTAGCGTTTCTTTGTCGTCTAGTGTAACACAGTGTTGTAGTGTTTCTTTGTCGTCTAGTGTAACACAGTGTTGTAGCGTTTCTTTGTCGTCTAATGTAACACAGTGTTGTAGCGTTTTTTTGTCGTCTGATGTAACACAGTGTTGTAATCCTACTGTCACACTGAAATAGTGTTGTAACGCTTCTTTGTCGTAAAGGTTGTCGCCCGACTTAATACAGTGTTGTAGCGCTCACTGCCGGGTACTATGATAATATTGTACCTTAAATAACAATAATTAGTCAGCATAAATCTCTCCTCACCGCGTACTGTCCGCCATCGGGTTCACAGAGTAGGAGTGTACAGTATGTAGGACTTAGTGTCGTATGCCTGTGTCCGACTGTCATTATATTTTCGCCCTCTGAGACGACTGGACGGAATGCTTTGAAACTTGTCTCTAGCACTCCTGTACATCTCCAGGGAATGTTGTGTCTCTTCAAGATTTTCACGAAATTCAAAATGCTTCAAAAAACACTCCCAAATGACCCATTTTCTCGATAATTTCAAGAAGTTAGAGAGAAATGCGCAATTATTATTTGAATGCTATTTTATCCTAGGATTATTATTTGTGAGAGTTATTTCGCTTTTGTTTTTCGTTCTGGGGAAAATGTTCACTTGGGAAGTATATTGTTTTAGCAGAAGGGGCGCTTTTCTTCCTTTTCTTCCTTACATGAACGTTTATTCAGCTTCCTTTGTTTACATCCTCGCGGGAACAAACACACTGACTTCACAGACTGTACGTCGCGCGGGAACCTTGACTTGATCTTCCCGGGCTTTTTAGTTCCATTTTTTTTCTTTTTTTTTGGCGATAATGATTACACGCGCAACATTACCATGGTGACGGGTCATGAGTTGGCCTGTGAACCGCCTGTGTCCGTGGGGGAGGGAGGGGGGGGGCTGTGAACCACTCTTAAACAAAGCAGTGACAAGGCCTGCCATGTTCCTACAGCAGCTGTCATGGGGGGGGTTGACTGACAGTTTTTGTTACACTGAGGCATGAGTTGTATCGCTGTATCAAAGTATAAACACAAACACGGTAATAATCAATAAAGGGGATATAGATAAAGTTCTTATAATATCCGAGCAGGATAGGACTCGGAGCAACGGATTAAGTTGGATTAGTTTAGGTTTAGGAGGGAGATAGGAAGAAACTGGTTCACAAATAGGGTGGTGGACGAGTGGAACAAGCTTAGCAACTTTGTAGTAAGTGCTGGAACTCTGGAAAGTTTCAAAAGGAGGCTAGATAGATTCATGGATGATAGAGAGTGGTAGTAACTCTCGACAGGAGCTGCCATGTACAGGCCAACCGGCCTATTGTAGACTCCTTATTTTCTTATGTTCTTATGTTCTTAATAACAGTAAAGTACTCATGGGTGATATTACCAGACGAAACTCCCGTCGGACTCAAGACACTGGACAAAATCTACCCTAAAACAATTCCCACCGAGCTATATTTCCCACCGAGCAAAATTCCGTCACTTGAATAATACAAAAGACGAAATTTCACCGGACCAAGTTTCTCTCCTGGTGCTTACGGCCCGAGAAGGTTTAGGTAGAGTTGGGTGAGATGTTTTCTGACAAGTGGGAAAGTCAAGCTAGTGTTGGTGTTCGATAATGAGTAACCCGGTAAACTACAGAAGCCTCCTAAGATAAATCATGTAGATATATCCCAAGATAAGATAAGAATTGTTACTGTGTTAAGGGTGATGTCTTGGTCACACTCATCACCCTATGCAAGATTACGTTGTCCATTAAACAGCTAAAAACGATAAAAAGGACTATTTTATTATGCAAACTTTGAGTCAAAGAATAAAATATTAGAATTAAATCCTTTTATCTCAAGTTATTTATCTGGTTAAATTATCATAAGTGTCAAAATGGCCACTTTTTCGACAACTCCAATTTGGCTGAAGACAAATGACGTCATCACTCGTTCCGTATAAAGCCAACCACATAGTTGCCGTCGCCAGTGTGAAGTTGGCGGTAATAGGGGGAAGACTGAGTCATCTGGGGGTATTCTTAGGACCATCTTATCTTGTCATTTGTAAGTCGTATATGTTACGAGCTAGTATTTCAAGGACTCATTTGACCTCTGTGCGTGGGTGTGTGTGTGTGTATGTGTATGTATGTATGTCTGAATATGTATGTATGTATGTGTGTATCATTTTACTCCGTGTACACAAGAGTCATAGACCATCATAACTCCCATAGGTTACTAGGAAGTTATGATAAACTTTGAAATGAAAACTTTAGTCTTGTGCTGATTGACGCCAGACGAGCGTTCGCCCGCCTTCTGCCTTCAGTGGTGCTCTTGTTATCTTAAGAAGCACAGATCTTTTGTAGCATCTAGACTTACTGACTCCAGGGACAGAAGCTGTTTTATAGGTGTGTGTGTGTGTGTGTGTGTGTGTGTGTGTGTGTGTGTAGTTTAGTAGTGACTATATGTTTGTCTGAACACACACACACACACACACACACACACACACACACACACACACACACACACACACACACACACACACACACACACACACACACACACACACACACACACACACACACACACACACACACACATGCATGTTTATAATTATTTACTTACGTAGGTTTCACTGTCACTTCTCTTAGGAAAGAATTTACGAGATGCCGTCTTTTGTGAGATGGTTGTAACATTCCTCCCTTGGTATGGTAGCTTCCTGCCTCCTGCCGCGCCATACTCATCTATCATGTTTAATCTTGGATAATTACATCCTTTATCATCCTCTATCCTGACTCACCACTTGAGACGAATGGGAAACACAGGGGAGAAGATAAGATAAAAGCAGGTATAGATGGAAGCGTCTGGTACCCTCGTGATGCTCGTATATTGCAAGTCATATGTTTTGTCCCTTGTAGGAGGTAACACTCGGCTCTGGGGGTATTGAAGGCAGGGGTAACAGGGTGCAGGAGGAGCGGTGTGGAGGCAGGGTGAAGGAGGAGCAGGAGGAGAGATGTGGAGGTAAGGGGAGGAGGGGTGTGGAGGTAAGGGGAAAAAAGGGAAAGATTGGTGAGGGAAGTGGAGGCAGGGGGGGAGGGTTGCTAAAAGAAGGTGAAGGGGGAACTGAGGGAGGGAGGAATAGTTGTTGAACGACGGCGAGGGAGGAGGTGGGGATGGGGAATCACAAGGGTAGCAGGAGGTGAACGGAAGGAGGGTTTAAGGGAGAAAAAAAAAAATAGGGTGTAAGGAGATTGGGACGAAAGAATGTGAGGAGGGTATGAGGGAGGGTATGAGGAGGGTGTGAGGAGGGTGTGAGGGTGTGAGGAGGTGTGGGGAGGTGTGAGGTGGGGGAGGGTGTGGGGAGGGTGAGGAGGGGGTGTGGGGAGGTGTGAGGGAGGTATGAGGGGAGGGTGTGAGGAGGTGTGGGGGAGGTGTGGGGAGGGGGGTGTGAGGGAGGGTATGAGGGAGGTGTGGGGGTATGAGGGTGTGAGGGAGGGTGTGAGGGAGGGTATGAGGGAGGGTGTGAGGGAGGGTATGAGGGAGGGTGTGAGGGAGGGTATGAGGGAGGGTGTGAGGGAGGGTATGAGGGAGGGTGTGAGGGAGGGTATGAGGGAGGGTGTGAGAGAAGGTTACAACAGTGAGGGAATTAAGATGAGTAGGTAAGGGCTGCTATTCGCCTCAATAATATATAAGTGTTGCGACACCACGTAAAATGTAGTCTAAATCTGTCTGTCGTAAGTTTGTTTTATCTTAAAGGTGATCATTGACAAATATGACAAGAATTTGGATTGTAGCTCTTACTTTTGTCTCTATCTTTCTCTTATTCTCTGTCTGTCTCTTTCTTAGTCTTATTTTACTGTCTTTCGTATTCCCGTATCTCTTTTTCACTTCTCTTTCTTTCTCTCTCTCTCTCATTTTATCTCTCTGATTCTCTCTCTCTTATTCTATCTCTCTGATTTTCTTTATCTCTCTTATTCTCTCTTATTGTCTCTCTCTCTCACAGTAGTCGCGGGTTAATTATATGGTGAGACATTTATCATTGTTGGAGCCCCTATGTCTTGATGGGGTGACTCCTGCCTCCTGTTACTGACGCCACCACCATCACCGCCTCCTCCACCACTACTACCAACATTACCACCACCACCACCTCCACTACTAACATGACCATCATCCCCACCACCACCTCCTCCACCACAACCACCACCACCATCACCTCCACCACCATCACCTCCACCACCACCACCCACCACCACCACCACCACCATTCAACTAGTTCGTAACACTGTCAACGGTAAATCAACAAATATTGGTAAGTTTACACGTACCCTCACCTGCCAACGATGTATTATATTAAGGAGAAACTACAATGGCTGACGATAGACATACATGTATTACTTGGTGGCTCAGTAATGACAACTACCAGTAATGTTAGAGCAAGGTTTAGATATTGACTGTGTGACACTAACTCTACAAGAGGAGTCAGTTTATAACAAAGATCAGTATCCTTGCATGTATATATTTATAGTTTAATTGTTTTCCACTAACTCTAATTTAATGAACTGGAAGTGGGTCCCCGTTAAGATCAGTGAGGATACAGTATACTGCAGACGAAGCCTACGGTACCCAACTGCAAGACTAGGTTACCCATTCCCAGCTTGGTCGACTAGGGTGTCCCGGGCGTCAACCAGAGACCCTTAGGGCAGGAGGCGAGCGGTGTGTGCCATTAGTTACTTTAAGCAACAAGGAGTAACTGGTATTTTATTGAAATGGATAATTGTTTTTAACTGTTGTGTAGTAACTGTAGTGAGCCAGTTATTTATTGACTAGAAGGAAACTTAAATACTATTACACCTGAACTGTTTATTATTACGTGGAAGTAACTCACCTGCACTACACGTCGAGGTGACAAGGAGCGTAATGTAGAGACGCGCGGCTGTGAGATAACTGAGGCACATTTTGTAGTGTGAGAGGCTGGGTGCTGCTGGAGGCTCGAAAAGTCTTGCCACAAGTGGTTGTGCTCACGCTAGTACGGTACAGCAGAGGGCCGCCCACGATGACCTTCCCCCTGTGGCCTGCGACGCCCCACTGCCCTCACACACTCACGGCCAAGGACTGTGTCACGCTGCTGAAGAAGACCGCCACTCTTACGAGACACAGTCACTCTTAGTTGAGACACGGTATTATCGTCACTAAGACTGAGTCACTCATCAAGGCACTCATCAACACATTAACATCGTTCATTGTGCACTCAAGAACAATCCCGTCATCGCATTTATTTCACTAACTCTCTTATTACCATCTCTCATTGTTCATCAGTGTTCTCTTATTCCGTTTTGTCGACAGTTTTTAACATAACACTCCACATGTATAAACGTGAGTTATAGTTACGGTAGGGGGCAACGGCAGCAACACAGCATGTGTGTGTGTGTGTGCACTCCACGTCTGCAACTGAACACCTTCCTGCACCACCCCTGCTACCTCAAGTTTCTGGAGTTCACTGTTACCGGGATGATGTTGACCATGATCCGTTGTTGTTGTTGTTGTTGTTGTTGTTGGTGGTAGTGAAGGAGATGCTGCTGGCGGTGAAGCTTGATGTGATGGTGGTGGTGATTGTGGTGGTGGTAGTGGTGTAAGGAGTCCTGGGAATGTTGGTAGAGGGGAAGCGAGGACCCGGTCTTCATCATCAGCTGCACGGCGTCAACCAAGGGGAGCAACTGGCATGTGGCACTGTGTTGGGCTGGCTGGCACTGGGGGCTGTGGGAGGTGCCTGGGCAGGGAGGAGGAGGACGAGGAGGTGGTGGTGTTGATGGTGGTAGTGGCGGTACTGCTCCTCCACCACCTCCTCCTCCTACTCTCCGCGGGCTCTCGACTTACCCACACTATTTGTTCCTCTCAATTGAACACCCTAACATGCTACCCTCCCTCCCTCCCTTCCTCCCTCCCTATACCTCCCTTGTTCCCTCTCGTTATATTTAGCTGGCCGAGGCTGCTTCTATCTCTGCTTTACCATCTTATTCCTCTATTTCTTCCTCCTCCAGCCCATATCTTCCTCTTCCAGCTCTATATCTTCCTCCTCCAGCTCTATATCTTCCTCCTCCAGCCCATATCTTCCTCCTCCAGCTCTATATCTTCCTCCTCCAGCCCATATCTTCCTCCTCCAGCTCTATATGTTCCTCCTCCAGCTCTATATCTTCCTCCTCCAGCCCTCCTCCCGCTCTCCAGCCTCTAGCTCTATCTTCCTCCTCCCAGCTCCTCCTCTCCTCCTCAGCTCCTCTTCCTCCTCAGCTCTATATCTTCCTCCTCCCAGCTCTATCTTCCTCCTCCCAGCTCTATATCTTCTCCTCCAGCCCATATCTTCCTCCTCCAGCTCCAGCTCTATCCTCTTCTTCCTCCTCCAGCTCTATATCTTCCTCTTCAACCCATATCTTCCTCCTCCAGATCTATATCTTCCTCCTCCAGCTCTATCTTCCTCCTCCCAGCCCACTCTATCTCTTCCTCCTCCAGCCTATATCTTCCTCCTCCAGCTCTGTCTTCCTCCTCCAGCCTATCTTCCTCCTCCAGCTCTTCCTCCTCCAGCTCTATATCTTCCTCCTCCAGCTCTACTCTTTCCTCCTCCAGCTCCTCTCACTCCTCCCAGCCTATCTTCCTCCTCCAGCTCTTATCTTCCTCCTCAGCTCTATATCTTCCTCCTCCAGCCTCTTCTCCTCCTCCAGCTCTATATGTCTTCCTCCTCAGCTCCTGCTATCTTCCTCCTCCAGCCCATATCTTCCTCCTCCCAGCTCCTATCTTCCTCCTCCAGCTCTATATCTTCCTCCTCCAGCTCTCTTCCTCCTCAGCTCTATCCTTCCTCCTCCAGCCCATATCTTCCTCCTCTCCTCTTCCTCCTCCAGCTCTATCTTCCTCCTCCAGCCTCTATATCTTCCTCTTCCAGCCATATCTTCCTCCTCGAATCTATATCTTCCTCCTCCAGCTCTGTATCTTCCTCCTCCAGCCCTATCTTCCCTCCTCCAGCTCTATATCTTCCTCCTCCAGCTCTATACTCTTCCCTCCTCCAGCCTCATATCTTCCTCCTCCAGTTCCTTCCTCCTCCAGCTCTATATCTTCCTCCTCCAGCTCTATATCTTCCTCCTCCTCCAGCTCTGTCTTCCTCCTCTTCTTCCTCCTCCAACTCTATATCTGTTCCTCCTCCAACTCTATATCTTCCTCCTCCCAGCCTCTCCTATCTTCCTCCTCCAGCTCTATATCTTCCTCTCAGCCCTATATCTCTCCTCCTCCTCAGCTCTATATCTTCCTCCTTCTCCACCTCTATATCTTCCTCCTCCCACCTTTATATCTTCCTCCTCGCTCTATATCTTCCTCCTCAGCCCTTATCTTCTTCCTCCTCCCTATATCTTCCTCTCAGCTCTAGCTCTATGTCTTCCTCCTCCAGCTCTATCTAACTCTTATCTTCCTCCTCAGCTCTATATCTTCCTCCTCAACTCTATATCTTCCTCCTCCAACTCTATATCTTCTTCCTCCTCCAGCTCTATATCTTCCTCCTTCAGCCCTTATCTTCCTCCTCAACTCTATATCTTCCTCCTCCCAGCTCTATATCCTCCTCCAGCCCATCTTCCTCCTCCAGCTCTATATGTTCCTCCTCAGCTCTCCTCAGCTTCCTCCTATCTTCCTCCTCCCAGCTCTATCTTCCTCCTCCAGCCTATTTCCTCCCAGCTCTATATCTTCCTCCTCCAGCTCTATATCTTCCTCCTCCAGCCCTATATCTTCCTCCTCAGCTCTATATCTTCTCCTCCAACTCTAGCTCTATATCTTCCTCCTCCAGCTCTATATCTTCTCTTCTATATCTTCCTCCTCCATATCTTCCTCCTCAGCTCTATATCTTCCTCACCATATCTTCCTCCTCCAGCTCTATATCTTCCTCCTCCCAGCTCTATATCTTCCTCCTCCCAGCTCTATATCTTCCTCCTCCAGCTCTATATCTTCCTCCTCAGCTCTATATCTTCCTTCCTCCTCCAGCTCTATATCTTCCTCCTCCAGCTCTATATCTTCCTCCTCCAGCTCTATATCTTCCTCCTCCAGCTCTATATCTTCCTCCTCCAGCTCTATATCTTCCTCCTCCAGCTCTATATCTTCCTCCTCCAATTTACTGTTTTATTGGTCTCATAATCTCGGTTCTTTGTCACATTAAGTTTCTGTCTCTTTCATTTCTTCGTGTTTCTGTGTCCACCTGTGTACGTGTGTGGTCTCGCTCTGTTTTTATTGATCTATAAGCTAATTTTTTTTCATTATTAATATATATCTTTCACGCTATTTCGTCACTTGGCTGTCTTTCGGCTTATCTTCTTCAGCTGTGTGTGTGTGTGTGTGTGTGTGTGTGTGTGTGTGTGTGTGTGTGTGTGTGTGACCCTCATTCGTCGCCCTGAGCTCCTCAACACCCTCTCATCAATCACATTCCACTGTGATCATCCTTCCCACCACCCACATAGCTGATATACTAAGGCTGTATCCACACTTCGCCTCTAGTACCTAAGCAGATTTCTATTTACCGAACTAAACAAACAATGTACTGAAAATATTCTTTAACACTCAGTGCCATAATATCCTGACCACTGGGGTCTGATAAGACACCCTTTGTGGCCGCTACTTTGTAATCCTTTATGTGCTACCGCTCACGGGGTGAGAATAGTGTGCACAATAAACTAGTTGCTGTTCGCCGCAAAAAAAAAAAAAACATTACCCTCCCCCCCACTGATGATGATTACTACGCTGGCCTATACCCTTATACCCAGTACCCTCACCCACACACCTCCAGTAATAACCTCGTGGCCACCACCTCTAGTAGTGACCTCATGGCCACCACCTCTAGTAGTGACCTCGTGGCCACCACCTCTAGTGTGACCTCGTGGCCACCACCTCTAGTAGTGACCTCGTGGCCACCACCTCCTAGTAGTGACCTCGTGATAGTGGCCACCACCTCTAGTAGTGACCTCGTGGCCACCACCTCTAGTAGTCTAGTAGTGATTTCGTGGCCACCACCTCTAATAGTGACCTCACCACCACCTCTAAGTAATAACCTCGTGGCCACCACCTCTAGTAGTGACCTCGTGGCCACCACCTCTAGTAGTGACCTCGTGGCCACCACCCTGTAAGGACTCATCCACCTGGACTGTCTTACTGTCTTCCTTGTCTTCGGGTCCACATTATTTCACCGCAACATCCACATCCATCATAGATTCCTGGCATGATTCCTCACTGTCAGTACAGGGTCACTTAGTCTGACAGCCCGGTAAGAGGAGTGATGATACACAAGGAGACAGTTAGGCCGCCATTACACGCCACCGCCTTTCACTTCCCAAGTTGTAAAATTGGGAACCTATTCTACAGCGAATTCGACTAGGGGCTCCCCATTCAGTAGACGGCCGCTGGACACGACAACTGAAGATCGTCGGGTGAGGATGTGAGCCTCGCCGTGGTTGTCAATGTTAGACTCACCATTTAAGACATCTTCCCATGGTGTCTGCTGGTAGTCTCCCTGGGTGAATGCTAACACTGTCCCTCACATACAATATCTTAAAGGTTAAATATCTTATTCCATCTCAGCCTGTAGTTGTCGCTCGCTGGAGTGTGTACCTACTCAGTGGTCATTGTCCACCTGTATCAGGACCAACTGTACAATGTTCCCTCAGGTGAACTGTGTTACGGAGGTCGAGGGAACGTCCTCCGTCTGCTCTGGTGTGTGTGTGTGTGTGTGTGTGTGTGTGTGTTGAGAGAGATAAATGCCGATTAAATTCTAAAAAGCAACTGACGTTTTTCCATATAGTGATAACTTTTTGTATTTATTGCTACAACTTAATTCGTATATGGTCAAAAAAAATCTTAATCATTTAAGGCGTCGTTCGCCATCGTAAGAGAGCCACATAATACCTAAAGAAAATTAGGTCAGGTCAGGTATTCTATGAAATTTTCATTTATATGTACTGTATTATGATGATCTTCATGATCGTCTATCGCCAGTCAGAAGTTTCCAAAAAGTAATTACATTTAAGTTTTATCCGTATTTAGTATTACACACACACACACACACACCAAGCACTGGAAAGGTTTGGCAGTGGACTACTGCACCATCCTCGTCATCGCCACCTCCTGCCCCCCACCCAACTCGCTCAGTCCGCCACTACAACAAAATTCAGCCCATAAGAGCCCGCACCGATAGATATAAGAACAGCACCATCCCATCTATTGTTAAAATAATAAACAACTCCTGATTTTTGTACTGTACAGCCCTGTAAATGTATTCAATGCATATTATATCATTATGTCTAAATCAAATGTAAGTCTGTATATTTTCAGCCACCGGCTGCAACTCTATTAATAAACCGTTTATTATTATTATTATTATTATTATTATTATTATTATTATTATTAATACACACACACACACACACACATGGTACAGTATAAAACTGTATGATATAATTTTCTTAGAGTTAGTGTTATCTAGGACCATCAGTGAGGGGCGTGTGGTGACCACACCAAATCTCCCGTCACTCATAATATATGGCGGTGCCGTAAGTGTACAGCGTCTGGCCAGCCTCAACACTCATGGCTCTGTGACGGAGTCTGAGAGATCCACAGTATCTTAGTACATTCTTATAACAGTCTTAGTTTAGTTCATTGTCGGATTGCATATTTCTGTTTTTCTATTAGATAGCTATCCATTGACGTTTAAGTGTGTGTGCGGACAGCGGTCATAAGACACAAGGTTTAATTGGTATTTTCTAAACGTAATTTAACAACCAAGGTTTATTAATCACCGCTCGCTTAATATTTTTGTCAGATTAGATTAATTATTAGTGTTTTCTTAATGTGTTTTATACGCCTTAACAGATGGGGTCTTTAAGCTACATTCACTGCCCAGAACCCAGGGTATGAGAGAAGACCTCCACAGTACCTAGGGTATGAAGGAGGACCTCCACAGTACCCAGGGTATGAGTGAGGACCTCCACAGTACCCAGGGTATGAAGGAGGACCTCCACAGTACCCGGGGTATGAGGGAGGACCTCCACAGTACCCAGGGTATGAAGGAGGACCTCCACAGTACCCAGGGTATGAGAGAGGACCTCCACAGTACCCAGGGTATGAGAGAGGGCCTGCCCAGTACCCAGGGTATGAGGGAGGACCTCCACAGTACCCAGGGTATGAGGGAGGACCTCCACAGTACTCAGGGTGTGAGGGAGGACCTCCACAGTACCCAGGGTATGAGAGAGGACCTGCCCAGTACCCAGGGTATGAAGGAGGACCTCCACAGTACCCAGGGTATGAGAGAAGACCTCCACAGTACCCAGGGTATGAAGGAGGACCTCCACAGTACCCAGGGTATGAGAGAGGACCTCCACAGTACCCAGGGTATGAGAGAGGGCCTGCCCAGTACCCAGGGCATGAGGGAGGACCTCCACAGTACCCAGGGTATGAGGGAGGACCTCCACAGTACACAGGGTATGAGGGAGGACCTCCACAGCACCCAGGGTATGAGAGAGGACCTGCCCAGTACCCAGGGTAATGAGAGAGGGAATGAGAGAGGACTTCCAAAGTACGCAGGGTTTGAGAGAGGACCTGCCCAGTACCCAGGGTATGAGAGAGGACCTCCACAGTACCCAGGGCATGAGGTAGGACCTCCACAGTACCCAGGGCATGAGGTAGGACCTCCACAGTAGCCAGGGCATGAGGTAGGACCTCCACAGTACCCAGGGCATGAGGTAGGACCTCCACAGTACCCAGGGCATGAGGTAGGACCTCCACAGTACCCAGGGCATGAGGTAGGACCTCCACAGTACCCAGGGTATGAGGGAGGACCTGCCTAATACCCTAACCTGTACTATAAGAGCGCCAGGACCTCCCGGATCTAGTAGGCAGCCTCAACCACTGACACACCGCACCTGTACATGGTTCTCCCTAGTCTTTATCTCATCTTCTCTCTCTCTCTCTCTCTCTCTCTCTCTCTCTCTCTCTCTCTCTCTCTCTCTCTATATATATATATATATATATATATATATATATATATATATATATATATATATATATATATATATATATATATATATATATATATATATTTCTCTATTTCTCCTATATACATTTTTACATCTCTTGTTAATATATTTTCTTTTATCTCTCTCTTTCTTCTTCATCTCTCTTTCATTCATCTTTATCTCTCTTTTTCATTTTCATCTCTCTATCTCTCTCTTTCTTCTTCATTTGTCTTCTCTTTTTTCTTTATCTCTCTATCATCTCAAGCCTCTTCATCTCTTTGCCACGTATCCAGCAAGAATCACAGAGGCCGCCCAGCTGGACACACACACACACACACACACTGGACCTCACCAAACAAACAAACATTGCCCTCCACTTACCCCAAACACTCCCGGGATTCGAAGCAACGACCTCCCAACACCGTGACGCAGAAATGTGATGGAAACCTTCTTACCATGCCCCTCTCTGTCCGTCCTAGTTAAGCCGGCTTCCGTTAATGTATAAGCAACAAGTGTAACATTACTAAATACCGCCTTCTCACTGGCTGGTTTTAGTGAACTTTGTGAGAGAGACAGTATGTGTTTGGTTGCTGTAAGTGTGAAAGAATATTGTGATGGAATGAATGACAATGCAAAATTAAGGAGGAAATGTACAGTAAATTGTATATTCTTTGATGGATGAGCTGAACAACTTGCTGCCGTACAACATTCTCTCTGGCTGACGCAAGGGCAATTTATTATATTGTATATATTAAAATTGTTTCTATGGGCTTAGTATTATAAATTAGTATTTATAATAATGTTTTGTATATAAGTGTGCAGATATTAATAAATTTCCTTCACATTGATTTATATATATATATATATATATATATATATATATATATATATATATATATATATATATATATATATATATATAATATAAATAGGTAAGACATTTTTTCCCAGGCAACAACCTTAATTAAGGAGTTATTTGACCAGAATGACCCAAAGCTGAATGTCGTGTGTGCTGATTGCACACACACACACACACACACACACACACACACACACACACACACACACACACATACATATGGTGTAAGGAGGTGCCAAATAAACTTTACCCCTTGCTTGCGTGGGGGCAAATCTGAAACAAATCTCACACACACACACCCACCCCCGCCCACCATGTGGTGTGGGCGGGCTGTAACACACACCACCCTGGGGGGAGGATGTTCACCACTTTTTCCGCAGGAGTAGAAAGAACGTTATGGTAACATAGGTGTGTTGGAACCCCTTCTGTGTGTGTGTGTGGTAACTGTCTGACTGTGTGTGTGTGTGTGTGTGTGTGTGTGTGTGGTAACTGTCTGACTGTGTGTGTGTGTGTGTGCATGTGAGAGAGAGAAAGGATAAAATAACCGCTCTGATTCAATAAGTAACACAGGTAGTGACTAAAAAGTGTGTTGGTTAAATGTAAACACAGGGACAGGTGAGGCAGGATGTTTGGGCCTATTAAGACGCTGTGTGAGGGAGGAAAACCTTACTGGGGCAGGGAGTCTTACAAAGAGATGTAGGCCGGGGTAGAAACTAGTTTTGTCTGGCGTATAGAGTAGTTTTTTCCGGGGTATAGAGTAGTTTTGTCCGGGGTATAGAGTAATTTTGTCAGGGGTATAGAGTAGTTTTGTCAGGGGTATCGAGTAGTTTTGTCAGGGGTATCGAGTAGTTTTGTCAGGGGTATAGAGAAGCATTGTCAGGGGTATAGAGTAGTTTTGTCTGGGGTATAGAGTAGTTTTGTCTGGGGTATAGAGTAGCATTGTCAGGGGTATAGAGTAGTTTTGTCTGGGGTATAAATGGTTTGTCAGAAATTTGCATGGAAGTAGTTTGTCAAGGGGTATAGAGTAGTTTTGTCTGGGGTATAGAGTAGTTTTGTCAGGGGTATCGAGTAGTTTTGTCAGGGGTATCGAGTAGTTTTGTCAGGGGTATAGAGAAGCATTGTCAGGGGTATAGAGTAGTTTTGTCTGGGGTATAGAGTAGTTTTGTCTGGGGTATAGAGTAGCATTGTCAGGGGTATAGAGTAGTTTTGTCTGGGGTATAAAGGATTTTGTCTGTTCTTTTTATCTGGGGGTAGAAATACATTTTAGTAAGTAAAAGTTCTGATGGAATATTGACCAACACAACACACACCTTCTGATAGGTTCACGATGGTGGGTGTCAACAGGTATAGTGAGCTGAGGAAGGATCCGTATGATGGAGACAATGACTAGACGTCTTGAGGAAGGTTTGGTGTGGATGTTGAGAGAGAGAGAGAGAGGTAGGGCTAGATAGAAAGTGAGAGAGAGAAAGAGAGAGAAAGAGGGGAAGGAGAGATAGATAGAGATTGTTATTATTATTGTGTAGTGCCTTGAAGGGTTAAAGTATTGATTTGTCTTCATTTGGGTATTGTGTTAAGTGATTTGAAGTTGTAAAGTATTGCGTTAAGTAACTTGAAAGATGTAAAGTATTGTGTAAAATCACTTGTAAGATGAAATTATTGTCTTGTTTTGACGAGGCAAAATTAATATTTTATATAACTTAAAGGGGAAATAACGTAGCTGGAATGTCCCTCAGACCACAGATGTTCGAAACACTTCCTGACATGTGTCGTACATCTGTCACGTCAGCTCTTAAGCCCCGCCCACCTCATATTGCTGTCTTATGGCTTTACCAGGATGATGAACGACTTACTGTACTCTCATTATTTTCACAGAAGAAATTAGTACGAATATTTCTAATATAATTATTTTATCCTATGTGTAATTTATATTTATATAATCTACGTTAACTTTATAATATTAAGTTTGTGTACATATTTGGGGGAGATATTTGTAGTTTTATGGTATTTGTTTTGACGGTATTGTTGTTCGTCCTGGGGGGAATAATGTGGGATGGTTGTAACAAGAGACTGGGGGCGTCACATTTTTGTCTTTCTTGTCAAGACTGAGATTGTGTGAGGGTGAGTCGGTACTTATGTTGCTAGAGAACCTTATCACTCACTTACTGTGCTTCTTGCCGAGCGTCTCAGCTGTCCAGGCGATATGGGAGAGTGGTTGAGGGTGGCGGTGCTGGTTCACTTGACACAGGCGCCACGCACTCACTCCAGCCTCAAAAATCCAAAGGGTGATTTTTTTCATGGTATTCGTGGCGTGAGAATGGACTTAACATGAGCCAGGACACAAGGATAGTGATGTGAGTGTGTGGGGCTCTACAGGGACCTAATTAGACGTTTTTTTTATTTCACTTCATAAGGATAATGATAGTTAATTGTACACGTTCTATATCTCCCACACCTGACTCTCTTGATCTCAGAAAACGGAAAATCTTACCAAATTGTTGAAAACAAATTCTTAGGCTTAGAAATAATACATTACTATTGCAAAGATGCGAAAAGATTAAAAATTTCATTAATAGAACGTATTATTATTATCCGTGAAGACCAATTGTAAAAACTATATTGATAAACTTACAATAACTCAAGGAAACACCTTCAGGTCTAGACGTATCAGCCAGCAGGTAGTGAACACACCTGTACTTCAATTCTGGGTTGCTTGACCTAAGACGAGGTAGTTTCCATGCACTGTCTTAAATAATTTAGAGAATCTTCACCCAGCTGTCTTATCTATCTATCTATATATCTGTATATAAATTATATATATATATATATATATATATATATATATATATATATATATATATATATATATATATATATATATATATATATATATATATATATATATATATCTTTCATACGATTTTCTCGTCAATTCATATGAAATTATTTTGTTTTTGTTTGAATGAAAAGGTCAATTTAATCCCTTATAATACGCGTCGCGTGTTTCACTTGACACTGACGTCACCTCCCTAAGAGCGTTGCCTAGCAACGTGTACACAACAACATGGCGGAGGGGAAGGCGCGGTCACGTTCAGTGTCACAGAGGCCGGACAACAGCATGGAGTGTAGGAGGTGTAAAAGGTAAATGGTGTATTTAACTAGACGCTAGGAGCTATTATGGTGAGTTTCCTTATGCGATAACCAACTCGCGAGAACTCTGGTACGGAAGGTAGGTGGTAATGTATTTGCCATATTTAAACTAGTGGTTCACTGTATTGGCATCCGTGCGCATATCTTTATATATTTAGTTTTAATATTTTTGGACGCATTTAATGCCTTAGTTTTTAGGAATAATCGCCTTAGTTTGGTCATTACTTCCCAGTAAACACCGAACCTGTAGGTACGGTATTCTGCCTTGAAAAAGTCTTACGCCTAATAATTAACTAATTAATGATGAAGCAATTAACCTCTAAGTCTTATTCACCTTAAGAAATCAATGCAAAGCTTCATTACGGCTTTTCTGTTGACATCGTGATGGTTAACATAGTAAATAAATTATGCTTTTGTTTTTGTTTACATGGATCACACGATAACAAATGAATGCAGAGTTAGGAGTCACTTTTCAACTGCTTAAGTTCGCTCAATCATTGTCATTATCGGTCATTGGCTTGTCATAGTGATGCCCCTCCTCTCCCCCCCCCCTAAGTTCCTCATCTCACCACAGTAAAGTCATTATAGTTACCCCTTGAAACTTTTGGATTTATACATTTTCTTTGACTCTTCTCGGAATATATAAAGTGTTACCATTTTCCTTATCTTTTATAAGAAGCTTTCCATTTTCAGGTTAACTACGGTAATATTCAGTAAACTTTTATAGTGTCCTCTTTAGTGATATAATCAGTATACAGTATATAGTACGTATAATTGGATTCGTAACGTAAAATTTGTACGACATATTGATATAAAACACAACATGAAGACTATTCAATACCATTATAATACAAATTTACTTGGGTTATGTGTGTACAGTATTTGTTTTATTTTATTTTTCCTATTACGTGTTACTTATAAACCCGAAAACTGTAAGCGCTACTATATCCATTGAAACTATGAATTACATTTTTCATTCAATTATCTTTCAGTCGCCACACCGCCCACCGTCACTCCCTGGACACTGACGAGGGCGTAGTGCCAGGACGTGGGCGTGTTAAGGCCAGGGTTATCCGTGAGGGCGTGGCCAGGTGGACCTTCCCCTCCCGTACGCCTCCACGCCCTCCTCCCTACACCCGCGGCTGGCAGCGTGCACACCCCTGGTCCTTACAGCTACACCATGTGGGAGATTATGTGAGTACAGGAGATGGAGAGGCAGGGGGGAGGGAGGGAGAGGGAGGGAGAGGCAGGGGGGAGGGAGGGAGAGGCAGAAAAGCGGGAGAGAGGTACAGGCAAGGAGGAGGGAAGGAGTTTGAGACAAGGGAAGAGGCTGAGAGAGAGGAAGAGGCATTTAAGAAGCAGAGGAAGGCAGGGAGGGAAAGGTAGAGATGAGGGAGATAGGGAGAGGCAGGGTGGTAGAGGCAGGAAGGAGGGAGAAGGGAGGGAAGGAGAGGTAGGGAGGAGAGCGAGTTAGAGGCAGGGAGGGAGGAGGTTCTCTCTCCTTCAATTCCTCACCATAAACACGAGAGATACGGAAGGTACGTGCGTGTGTTGAAGTGTTTATACATACTGTAGGTGTGTTTGTGTGCTTGTGTACGTGTTTGTGTTTGTATAGGAGTGTAAGTGCCTGTACGTATGCCAGCGTGTGACGTCTGGAGTATATATTTTTAAGTACAGTGAGTGTTATAAAGTGTTGAGGACTATAACTATCACACCTTCAGTAACATATGTTTAACTTAACGCCGAAACTCACAGGTATAAATCTCTAAATTACTGAAAGAAAATACCTGTATATATTGCTGGTGAAGAAAGGCATATAAGAGCATTATATAATTGACTTTATTTTATTTTAGTACCTTTACATCTCTTTATAGCAACGTACCTTTATATCTGTACTGTTTTGTTAACTCTACTTTGTATATCCAGAGTGTGCCGGATATGGAGGGCGTGGTCTCGGAGGAGTTACGTCACAGGATAGAACGGGTTCTCTCGTTTCCTATTGGTGGAGACCAAGGGGAGGAGTCGACCACGGAGACAACGCCAACCAATGGACAAGAAGAGGACAGGTGTGGTAGAGGTGTTTGTTGATCTGGGTGTAACACAATACAAGTAATAGAAGGTCTTCATCTGTGCATTACTTACCCTTGGCACGACTGTTGATAGGTGTAAGAGATATTCTCACTCCTGAGGACACACAAAAGTCCACTGAGAATCCTTTGCTGGTCACTCACGAGTCTGGACACCCACCTCTTTCATTAGCAACTTCAGACACATTTTTTGCAGCCAGAGATGGAATATTACCTGACTAGCGGCACCATTAGACAACGGCTTTCTGTATCTCGTATCTCAGTCGACACCATGTTTGATCCCTCCACCTCACATGGCTGCCTGAGAGGGACCCCCACGTGGTCTTGGCCTGTGTTACCTGAATGTTACTTTGATCTACTGGCAGGACTCCGGCCGGAGGTCTCCTACAGGACTTCCTGGACCAGCTGGAGCCTGAGGGTGAAGACGACGACGAACTGCTCTTCCAGGGGTGAGTCACACACACACACGGTGAAGATGTATGTATTAATGTCTCATGTATATATTATTAACTTGTGTCATCCATTACGGTCCAGTTATAATACTTCAACACCTCTCAACGTTTGGTAGTTCTTACGGATTTATTATTGTTTTATTTCTTCACTCACTATTATGAACTGTTCCTTCACATACGCGGCCTCGGTGTACCAGCTTCACACTGTTTAGTCAGGAGAAGGTTATTGCTGATTGGTGGAGAATACATCAAACTTAATAGCATAAGAACACTGTTAATTTTATAACAGATATTCGCCCTGGCTACCTGAAGACCATTCAAGAAATTTTGCAACACTTTTCTCATTCTCGTGTCTCATATCACGGTAACTAAACACTGATATTCTTCCTGTCAGTCGTAAAACGGAGTCATAAACTACAGCCCCCCAGCGTCTATTTTTTCCTTATGACTAAAAGTTCTTCTCTGTACTAAGGTATCAACGTCACTCATTGTTCACATACAGGAGCGTCTCTCTAACCCGGACTATAACTAAGGCAACTCTTCCCATCCTCCAACATGTAAACAAACGCAATCGTCTCGTCATTACAAGGTCAAAAACCAGATAACAAGGCCACACAGTTAACCTAAACGACACACTTATAAGAATGGTCGAGTAAGAGAAGAATCAGACTCCCTTATTAGTAAACATGGCTCCGTTATCTCCGTCAAGTCCGTCCGTCTGTCTGTCTGTCTGTCTATCTATCTGTCTGTCTGCACATAATAACACGGCAGTTATTGTGATTTTGTTTTGCATCATTACTCCGTTACTGTGACGGTGTTTTGGTGCAATATTTCTCACATTACTGATCACCATTTTATTAAAGACTTCATCATCACTCGCGTCATTCTTATTCGTAATCCTGTGTGTTGTCGTTTGTTCCGGTCTGGTAGAGTCGAGGTGAACAATGAACAATATCTTCAAAAAGTAAAATCGGTCGTATTCTTTACTCCTGCCAATGAACGTCCCGAGGAGTGGGAGGTCCAAGCTAGAGAGGCGCTGCTGTACACTGGAGAGAATAAATGGTCATGGGGAATATTTCTTGAGATGGTCGACTAATAACCCACAACCACGTGTGTCAGGTCAGAGAGCGAGGAGAGTGAGGGCGACCTCCTGTACGACCCTGAGAAGGAGACCTACACCACGCCCTACCTCCTCTTCCTCCAACACAAAGGCACCCGCAGGAGGGACCATCAGGCCCTCCAGGCAGGCATCCTCGAGGACGACTCTCCCAAAGACGAGGTGAGGTCTTCAGGGTAGGGAGGTATGTCCTCTTGAGTTTTGTTTTATATATTATCTTCTGTGTGTGTTTTTTTTTTAATTTTTTCCAGATATCATGTCCCCCCCTCTCTCTCTCTCTCTCTCTCTCTCTCTCTCTCTCCCTCTCTCTCTCTCATTTAGGGACAGTTGCATCTATGGTCAATTTCAACAATAGTTTGGTTGGTCTCCATGTTAATATCTTTGTGTAGTATATTAAACAAGCCAGTCTGAGTGTGTTCTGATATCTCGCGGGATAGTCAACATTTTAAAAATACCGGCCACCAGGTGCTACACTTCCAGGTCTCATTTGACTTTTTACTACGCAACGACGTTATTTTTTTCACTTAGGATTGTGTTTTTTTAGTAATTTACATAAGCATATTACTACTATACATGTTTAAGTAAAAATACAGCTTAAGTGTTTTCATTACTGTAATAATACCTTAAAATGTGGTGTCTTAGATGAAAGGGATGTGGAACCTAGCAGCATGACAGCAACAAATACCTGTGAATACCTCCTTTCACTGGCCAAGGAAATGTTCTCATATAAACTAAGGTTCAGTTTACTATGTGTGTGTAAGGGTTAATTGTGTAAAGTTCACTGATATGTTATAAAGAATTGGACTTTCAATTCCTTTAATATTTATCCTAACATCAAATATTAACTTTTTTCTTTTTGAACATAATCGTGTATCCAACTTTCTTCTCTGTCTCTGTGTCTGTGTTTACCGCACCCACACAACCGCATCATATCGACGTAGTAATTATCTGCCCCTAGGAGGAGGAGGATGAGGGGGGGAAGACGACTGAGGACGGGCGAGAGGGGGCGATGGGACGCTCAGGCTACCGGTCCAGCGTCCCTACTACCTCCAGGACTCTCACCAACAGCAAAGAACCTCCAACATCAGCGTCCAACAGTAAGGAACCTCCAACCTCTACTTCTAGCAGTAAGGAACCTCCAACGCCAATATCCGACGACGACTTTGACCTCCAGGATCAACCTGAGGACCCGAATGTCCACACCAGAAGAGTCTCCAGAGACCAAAATGACGAAGGCGAGAAAAGTTACATACACGTAGAAGACCGTAAAGATACCAGCGAGCAGCAAGTTGGTTTCTCTGAGGAGGTGGAGGGGGAGGTCATGCCCGACACCGAGGAGAGTGGTCTTGTGACTCAACGAAGCCAGAAGAAGAAAAAGAAAAAGAAGAAGAAGAAAGGATCTCACGGGGAGCCAGCCGTAGAAGAAACGGAGGAAGAAATCCACAGGAACAAACTGGAGGAGCTGAAGACATCCATCGGGCTTCAGCTCTTTCGAGATTTTATTAAGAATGTTTACGCCAAGGACCATCCAGAGTTCCGACTCTTCGAGAGTTTCGAGGAGTTGGACAAGTCTCAAGATTCAGATGTGTTAAAACCGGCGGTCGATTCCTGAAACTTACTGAACATAGGAGTGACGGCCCCCGACTTATGGCTATATTGGATATTCAGAATTGTGATTTATTGTTATAGATATTATTGAATTATAGGTAGAATGGTCTTACAGAGAATTTAATTATGTAGAATTGCTTAATGATTATACTGTAGTTATGTAAGGAATGAAGCGCGTTATTACAGATCACTGAGCCCTGGTTATGTTACTGTATATATTTTAGGGGCGGACTTATTTAAAGATGTTTGTTGCCATTTACTTTTCAGACTCGTTATAGAAAACATGATTGTGATGTAACCTGTCATCCTGTGTTTAGTTTCCAGACGAGAAATACAACACTCAGCTGATTTATAAATGGCAGCTGTGAGACTTAATCATTTATGAAAGATGACATGACCCAAACTAAACTTAACCTAACTAACCTAACATAACTTGACCCAACAAACCTAATTAACTTAACTCAACCAAACTAACTAACTTAACGTAACCAAACTAACTTAACGCAACCAAACTAACTTAACGCAACCAAACAAACTAAAAAATATCTGTAATTCGTCAGGTTAGATCAGTTTAGTTCGTGGTACAATATATAAATTATCTTCCACAGATAATATTGATATATTTTTACCGTGAGTCCTAATACAGTAAGTTTATATTCTTGTTCTGTAACGTCCACCACCTGTTTCTGCTGTAACAAAAAATTATGTAAAAAAATAGTAAAATTCTCCTAATAAGTTTACGCCCAAGAAGTAAAAATTCTTATGCTCATTTACTACACACACACACACACACACACACCCCGAGGCTCCACTGTGTTGAACATCCGTGACCTTCATTTTGGTTCAATTGTCACTTAGAATTTAATTACTTTGTTCTGTAGAGTGATCTTAAAATTGTGTTAATTTTTATTGAATTTTATCCACTATTATATATTTGTTTTCCTAATTCTTTGCGAAGTGTTTTCCGTCACTACTTGGTGCAACAATGCCTTCTATTCATTATTATCAACAATAAATGTTCTCTCCATAATCTGTAATCCAAACGTTTCTTCCACAATTCATCAAAGATCGTTTTTGTTTTGTTTTTCTAGTAAACGTTTGTCCCCTTCAGTGTTCCATTTGTGTGTGATAGGTTTTACAGTTCTTCGTCAGTAAACATTTTGGCCTCACTGTGAATTACCATAGTGTAGGTGTGACTTGCCCAGTGGAGTAGTTTATTGTTATTGGAGTCAGAGGAGACGCTGTGGGCAAACACACCGTACAATAGCCTCCTCTCTCCTTACCTTCACGGCTGTCAGGGGCGTGAGTGAACCTTCCATTAACTGTTACGTTCCGAAACTTACTGAAATTATTTGTTTTACATCGTTGAACTGAGTAGCAGCAAAAACCCGGAGAAGCTTATTTAAGCCTTTAGTTCGCATTAAGACGTTTTTGTATCGATTAGTAAAATTTCACTTGTATTGAACGTCTGTCAGCTAGAATTCTTAAGTCATAGGTTGAACACCAAAGAAAAGTTTGACTAATGAAAGAAAACGTGAGTAATGGCTGTTATGACGGGGAAGAAGGCAGGCGAGGGTCAGGCCTGTGTTTATATTTACCAACAACAGCTGCTACACCACACTTACGAGAGTCGGGGGCCAACACATCACCTGGGGGCCAACACATCACCTGGGGGCCAACACATCACCTAGGGGCCAACACATCACCTGAACCGGAATTTTTCAAGATTTGTATATTAAATTCACCCTGACTAATAACGTCATCTAACAAGCTCGATTAAACTTAAGCAGAAATATGGGATTTGAAATGGGGCTGTTAATGCACAGAGACTATATCATAACTAGTAGGGTTCTCTTATCCCAAGTTAAGAGAAAAAAATTAACTACGGCTGTATGAACATCTAGATTCCTACGAGTGCCTGCCTCTTACAAGGAGTGGCTCTGTGCCTGAGTGTGTGAGGAGGGAGGGAGGGACAGGGAGTGTGTGTGTGTGTGTGTGTGTTCCGTGCTACATGGAACAAAAGTTAAAATGGGTCGTAAGTTTTTTGTTCACACTTTGGTCCCCTTATTTAGTATATCTGACTAAGACTAACAGCTTCTTCTGTCGTCAGTATTAACAAAAAAATAATAATAAGTAAATAAATAAATAAATAAATAATGACATACAAATTTCTGAGAAAGGAACTTGTTATATAATTATTAATTTTTCCATATATAATCAAACAAATCCGCTGGGTTAAATTTTTTTTGAGATTTATGGTTAGAACCTTTCGGGTCGTGTTAAGATATTTATTTGGTAATTAATTCCGACGACTTGTTTATGTACGCACTACTTGACATACCATACGTGTGAGTGGGCCAGTGATCATGTGATAGCTGTCTAGTTGATGTTAATAATACAGTATAGTTACCTGAGGCTCTCAAACCGCAGCTCGCCAAGGTCCTGTCTTTATGTTGGTAATAATATTGTGTTTAACTATAGGTTCAAGCATTAGTTGGACGTCAAGAAACTAGACTGTATGTGCATGTGCCGTGTCTTGTGTGCATTTATTGTTTATTTTATGCTTTGCTAATACACCAGTTCTCATAGTTGATATTACACCACAATAAAAGAAAAAACTATGTAAATGATAAGGCGAATTATGTGTTAGTGAATTATATTATGAAACCATTTTTTATAGTAAATTTAGTCATAACATTATTACAAAATATCCCCTGTGATGCGCCATAGTTCTTAGTTATATAAACCACCAAAATTCGTTTATTTAAAATTTAATACAATTACCCAATGAAGTTTTAGCTTTATATTAGTTTCAGCTGAAAACTAAACAGAAGAGGATTGGCAACAAGAGGTTTAGAAATTAACATAGAAAGGAAGATTGTCAGAAGATTAGCACCCCTGCTTACTCCACGCCACCTGGAAGGGGGGGGGGGGTAGGTTAGGTGAGGTTAGGTTATCTTGGGTTAGATTAGTGTTCGTGTTTATTGATAAGCTGAATTAAATTGGGGTTGGTTATTTCCGTACGATCCATAAAGACAAACAATAAAAATCCTAACCTAACCCAACCCAAACTAACCTAACCTAACCCGGCCCAAACTAACCAAACCTAACCTAACCTAACCGCGACTATGATTTATTTATTAATATCTTAAAAAAAAAACACGTGAAGGCATGAAAGGTCACAAGAGCCCACTCATTGTCTGATAGTGACAACTTCCGCTGGTTGTTGGAACCACTATGATGACTACACGTCTTCCGGCGGTAATCAGTCTTGCTTATACTCCCGGAAGATGACTACGGATGTGCTGCCACAAACACACCAAAGGCTGAAGGATGACAAACAAGACTTTTTTTGTACTAATGATTATGTCTCTTGTAAGAAATTCCCAAGTTGTACAGAACTTCCATTGCACCGTACATATTTGCTTCAGGAATTTCAAAGATGGTGAAATCTGATTAGTCTTCGTCTCCTGCTGGAGCGCATGCAACGCCTACCTGCGCCCTGTAATGAGCGTAACCACCAATGAGTCCTTAGCAATTATGCAACACTAAGATCAGGACTTGCCAGGTATCTAGGACTATCTTTCGAAATACAGAAGCAGGATAGGGTGTCACCAGGTGAGACATTATGTGAAGATGCATGAAACTCAGCTAAGATTACATCACCAATATAGAATATAAATCAAACGGTTGTGACGGTATGCCCGCACCTCAGGTTGCCATGCTTGAGGCTGCCACACACCCAAGGATATTGCTCATTAATATAAACGACAAGAAGGACAACAACCTCAATTTGATACGAATCTCCAAAGTAATAAAGTGAACAGTACACAAGATCTCAAAATCTACTGATGAGCTTCCGGTAGTAATAAGTGATAAGAAGAGAAGCAACAAGTGGTAACTGGTGAGGGGTCGGTAGGGTGGAGGCAGAGAGGCGCCCCGGGCAGGAACAGGTTGTGGGCACACACTCACACGTGGCGCGGCTCACCATCATCTCGGAGGTGCTCAACACTCACTCACCTGATCACACTCATACCGTTGCTGAAGATGACCAGTCGACTTATTATTGGTAAGTAGAGTTCTTAACTTGTCATGGGAGATAAATTAACATATTCCTGCGTGTCGTTTATGCTGTTATTCACTGATGTTCCAGATATGATAAAAGATGGAATTAGTTGAAAGGAATTTAGATGTTAACAGAAATTGTGACCTATTCCCTAACTCGTTCAGTGACTGTGGTACCCGATTTCTTACACTGTTGTGCTATATTACTTTTACAACTTGGAAATTAGTGATGGAGAGAATAAGAACTGAATTCTCGGTCTCTTATCATCATGTTTGCCGTCTGTTATGTAAACACCATAAAGTAAATAATAAACTAAGGCAATATTGTCTCTTTGTTGAAGTCGCTGTTAATATGTGTGAAATTATGTACGTGAGGAAATAATGTGGGATCAGAAATAGCTCGTCTGTGTTATGTGTTTGAAAAGATTTCGTAGTAAAATGAAATCTTACCAGAAACTACGTGTGATACGTGTTGTAGGAAGGGTGTCGTGTTCATAGTGTCCCCCCTCCCCACTCCCCTTCAAAAAGAGAGATAAAATAATGGAAATAAACCAAGTCGATGGATTCTAGCTGTAATAATGTCAGCAACAGCGTGTTTTCCACCCTGATAATGTAAACAAGATTTGCTCAATTAATTACGATAATTTTAGTATAATATAGCAGACCAAATGTCGAACAGTAATGTGTTTGGAAGAGATAATGACATAAAAGGTAAAAATTTCAAGTGGATTGTTGTAAGGCCGAGAATTTACTACCCACAAATATTTTTATTTTGATGATTATTCGGATTACTTGAAGATTATGCCCCCCATTTATTTCACCTGATGAATACATTCGTTAATGCTTCCTGGCGGTAACATCAGGCTAGGTTAGCGTTAGGGTGTTTTAATCGCGTGAGATAAACGGGGGTGCCTTTACGTTATCTGATTATTGTACTTGAATCTTATACACGCGGCTGAGCTCGCCAAAAAATAACAGATTCTATTTTTCATTATAAAGTAAAACGTCAACTTGTTATCAGTCAGTTTTGGGTATTTTATATTAGAAATTATTGATATATAACTGGAATCAATGAAGCCGAAAGTCATATATTTTAGAATAGGATTTTGTAGTTTTGTCACAGATGACCATATATATAGCTCAGTGTAACGACACAGACACACGAGACATGTTGTTGATAGCGACCTGCAGGGTTGACTGAAGTGAAACACTAATACAGCACTTAATAGAACAGAATAGTATCCCAAGTGTAGTAAAGAAAATATAGATATATCTTTTTTCTCGTGATTTAACGTTTAGTAAAACAGTCAAAATTAGTGTAAGGAAAGGATATATTGCAGTTTTCCCTGTGCATGTTGACCAGAGTACAGCTCTTATGATGGCCAGGTTCGTGATGACCAAATCAGTGAAAAGAAAAGCTTTTTCCGTGCATTGTGTAGTTGTGATGACTGTATGCATCAGACAGCCATCTTGGTGTGGTTGTTGTAGGCCTAGCAGAGGCAACAATGGCGTGGCGTGGTATATGGCCCGGTACACGCCCCACCGTGCTCCACAACACACCAGTAACCCGACACCCTGCCAGTTATCAGCTTTCATTAGCGGGACATAACTGCGTTCACTGCCTCGGGGGATATGCGTTCAGTGTTCCTGCCGTGTCGGTTATCCAGGAGAATGTGTGTGCTGGATGCTCCTGTTCAGTTCACAAAAAGGAGGATGAATCTTGTGTGTGCGTTTTGGTAATGTTGGTGCACGGAGTAATTGCGTTATGTTTGGTTCACTATGGATTACTATTGTCTACTTCCACGTGCTTCCTTATATGCCCTAACATCAATGTACATCCCTATTGAAGTATCCGGAGAATAGATATTGTTCCAGAAGGATTAGATGAAGCAAACAACTTTAGCTGTCATTTCTACTAGGAAAAACTAATTCCAACGGCTAACTTTAAATAACCACCAGTGTATCATGTATCACGAGCATGATATTAAAAGGATATGTTCGTAGGAGTAAAGAAGGCTATAATTAACACATGTACCGGTAACAATAATTATCATCTTAGTTCCGGTTTACATAAATAAATTCTTGATGCGTTCGTAACATTATGTAGTACTGAAACTCAAGGTAGAGAGCACTGCCTTGTGGTGGCGGGAGAGAGAGAGGGAGAGTGTGTGTGTGTGTGTGTGTGTGTGTGTGTGTGTGTGTGTGTGTGTGTACAGAAGAAGGGGAAGAGGGAGATGATTGTACTTCAGGTGGGGGTGACCATTGGAGTGGAAAAATTAGTAAACAATGAGGGAGGTGATGTGAGGCAGTGTTATAGCGAGGGAGGGAGAAGGGGAGGGAAGTGTGAGGGAATGTGGGGAAACTATCGTAGAATTGACGATTTGTGACCCTTGTGGCTAAAATCCTGCGTAAACTACAGTCCCCCACAATAAAAGTGTATAGGCTTAATGTTCAATAATGATACCAAAATACACTTAATCGTCTCGCTAGCAAGGTAATATTAGTTGTGTCTTCCATCTGGATGTGTAGAGACGACTATGTGGCTACGTGTCAAGGGTTAGTGGTGACGTGACTGTGTGTGGTAGTGAGTGACCCCTATAAGCGTGTGTGTGTGGGGGGGGGGGGTGGGGTGAGCCGTGAGTGTGACCAACAGTTATGTGTGTGGAGTGTAGTGATACTGATCCGTCACCTGACACCTCCCACGGACACACACTGGGGTAGTAGGGGTACCTGCCACACTTATCTCATGGGGGGCACTAGTGGAGGTTACGGGGTGGGAGAGAGAGAGAGAGAGAGAGAGAGAGAGGAGAGAGGAGAGAGAGAGAGAGAGCTTCAAATACTCTACAGAAAAACTATACAATATGCAGTGTATAAGTAGATGAGATGGGAGAAATAAGAGACACGTTAGTTCATTTCAGGTTCAAGAGTTCTTCCTCCCCTTCCCTTCCTTTTCTTCCCCCCCCCCACCATCTCCTCATTCTCTTTCCCTTCCACCTCTTCCCTCCCTTCCCCTCCCACCTCACCTCCCTTACCCATCTCTTCACCCTGTACCCAGATTGATTGGTAGATGCCGTTGATTGATTAAATGGTTGAGTGATTGATTTTATTGAAAACAGATGAGGTGGTCGGAGGGTTGACGTCGGGTCGTCCGTATCGTATAGGACCGTCGCGTCGTATAGCACACTAGTCTAAAGATAATGTTCATCAATACACCCAGTGAACTACAGCTGTACGTCACTAACTTAACGTAATGTATCCTAACCTATCCTATCTCAGGCATAATATCCCCATGTAGAAATGCGATCAGGCAATGATTACTTGGCTGCAGGGACGCACACACGCACACACACATACACCATAAGCTTTCAGAGTCTAAATTGAGCTGTTCATTTGACTCTTAAACGATAACTATTGTGTAGCTAATCAAAAGTTTCATCTACATAAACTATCATCCAAATTTTCTTTGCATGACTTTCATCGTTAACGTTCTGCCATCAGTCATTATCACGTATCGGTCGTCACCATATGTGTACTGTACTTAGTTGACGTTGTTACGCGGTATAAACACAGTGGTACGCGGTATAAACACAGTGGTATGCGGCATAAACACAGTGGTACGCGGCATAAACACAGTGGTACGCGGTATAAACACAGTGGTATGCGGTATGTACTCAGTGGTACGCGGTATAAAGTCAGTAGTATGCAGTAAAGACACAGTGGTACGCTGCATTAACTGAGTGGTACGTGATATAAACATAGTGGTACGCGGCGATCTAGACATAATGTTGACATAGTCTCTGTGTTGCCTCCTTGAGGTCATCCAGGTAAACGCCAGGTCGAGAAGATGATTGGTCAGCAAGCGAGAGCTGTGTTTATCAACAGGTGTGCGACTCTTCCACCAACCCAAACACACCTGAGGCGCACGACCCATGGAAGATGCTGTTGGTTCCTTGATTGACTGATACCTCGTCAACCTGACTCATGTATTGCCAGCTTGCTTTATACGTCTTCACTTTGATTAACATTCATGAATTTATGCGCGTCCAGTTGATGCAGCGAGCTTGAAATTATGGACAGAGTAATATTAATAACCCTTTAACTATTGTGGTCACGTCTGGCGTCCACTGACCTATTAGGAAGGCATGAACCCAAATGTCACCTGAAGAGTTGTTCAGTCCTGCTAGTCTTCTGCACTTTGGTAACTAGTTAATTATTTGCTCGAGGCGCCATTATCTGAGATGAGTATGTGTGTGTGTAGAACACTTGAGTTACGGTGCAGCAGTGTGTGTGGTGGTCCTTGTAGCCTGATGTTAGGTTGCCTCTGCATAACCCATCGTAATATGTACTCACAAATTTGTATCAAATATAACACATACAAATAGATGAATGGTATGCTAAATATTCTAAGTAAACTTCCTATTAGCTAACTAGCGACATTTGTGTGGATATTCGTGAGAGAGAGGAAGAAAGTGTGTGTGTATGTGTATATGTGTGTGTTTTTGTGTGTACGTGCCGGCACTTGAGTGACACCATGACTGCTTCACACAGCCGGAACTCTCCTGGTGTTACAACGCGACACAACTCAGTACTGTACTTGTGTTTATTTAACCACAGACTCACTCTGTAATCATATTCAGCGATGTTCTGCCCCTCTTCAGTCGACTGAACTAAGAATAATGAGATATTTGTCTCTGTACCTGTGGTGGATTTCAAAGCTTGAGACAGTATTTTCGAAATCTTTATGTTGACAACCATGAGAAATGAATCAGCAAGGTGTAAAAAAAAATATATATATATATACCCTGTATATATATATATATATATATATATATATATATATATATATATATATATATATATATATATATATATATATATATATATATATATATATATATATAAAGATAGATTGACTGGTCTCCACAGAGCACGGACACGAACACTAGATCATGACGAGGAAAATTGCTCAACCAATCATGGTCAACAATTATGTATGAGCCTCAACTACTCATGACGGCGCTTTAATCAGTTAAGTGTCAAGTCAACGCTTCAATATGAAGATATTTCGTTCATTAGTTTGAGAATGTAAACTTGATAAATGTAAGACACTCTCATACACAAAGCATTCTTTCTATTACGGTGGCTAGTGACGGTGACGGGCCATAGGGACAAAGGTGACGGTCGCTGGGGAGTATCTTGCCACCCTGAGTCAGTCCCTGGCTCCCAGCACATGACTAAACGCAAATTGATGTCACCAGCAATTTCCGGCCAAGTTATGTACTGGGGCTGTTGTCATGTGAGGGTGATTTGTCAGTATAGGTGTGTGTGTGTGTAGCCAACCTAGTTCCTGCCTTTTCTGACCTCACTGATGATATTTTTTCATGCGTTGAGGGATATTTTTCCCCGGCACAGATTATTAATACTGTACATTAATTACCCTTTATTACACGGTAAAAAAACAAATTTTTTTATGGTGTCTCAGGTTCTATCCCGGGGCAACCTTATTCCACTCAGCTGTAAGTGGGTACCTAAATTAACAATTGGGGAAGTGAAGGCAGTTGAATACAGTGTTTCTTTGTGTACCGAAGATTTAGTAAGATGGAGAGAGGTGGCAAGAGATAGATTAACAGATAGACATTATGTTACACACTTATAGAGTGAGAGGAATTTGTGCATGTAAATGTATGTGTTAAGACGGTAGATAAAGCCCCATGTTGTTTACTGTACCAGATTCTCTATGTACTGTATGACAATATTTTACTTATAATTAGTGATGAAATAAACGTCTAGTTTAGGTAAAGTCTCAGTTCACTTTTGACGCCATTCCTTACTGTCAACTCTGTGTTGTAGCTGACGTGAGCCAATTAGATGTTCTCTTACATTTTTAATTAAGGAAAAATATTCTAATCAATCTTTGGCACCCTGGTCAGAACCTCGTTAACACAAAACACTATCACACAAATACCTGGCACTGTTTTAAGCCCGGCACTCCACTGCCTCTTCGTGCAGGTTTAAGAGGATCGGAACTGCTTCTTACAGAGTTCAGTTCCCCTCCGCATCTCACAAGTGCCGAAGAGACAGGATCCAGATCCCATCTCTCCTTCGATCTTGTTTGTATGCCTTGAGTCCAAGTGTTTATACTTGCAGTCAAGTCTCGCTGAAAATAATATAATTTGTCTTCCTAATAAGAAATCTTACCTTCATAATGATTGAAAAATATGTTTAGATTCATTGACTGTGTTGAGTGTTTCAGTAATACGAGTATTATTGATGGGATAAATTACTGCGAACATTCTCACAGTGGCAATGTTCGCACCGAGCACTTGTAGTTGTAGATGATGCGGGATATCACTTGCGGAACCAGGCCGCCTTGTCCTAACCCGTCGAGGGTAACGTTATTTACTCAAGAGCGAGATAATACTCACACACTTTCATAGCCGTTTGACCTTTAGCGCCTCTAGAACCTTGCGCCAGTTTCTCGTACCGTCTGAAGGTCTTACACACCCATTTTTTTTATAGATTCAACCACAACACTTGACCTCAGGTTACATTATTCCTATCTGAACGCGGTTTTCACCGCTATGTTGTACACAAGAATTACTGTATTGTATGATGAGTGAAAAAGAGTGAAGTAATTCTCACGTGCGTCAGTAGCGTGTGCAGTGAGCTTTACTGGAGCTGTTGTGTTGAAGGTTTGGTGAATACAGCTGCTTAATAATAATATTAATGATAAAATAACAATGGTAAAACATTATATCGTTTGTTCTTGAACACAGAGAAAGAGTCTACCAAGTCACACATACGTTCAGTGGTGTGTAATATCCGACCATATTTTTAATTTTGAAGGCTATCGTATTATTTCAGAGCTTCAGTTTGGGTTTTTTTTTCAGTAGTATGGAGAATCTCACTGGTATTTTACCTTTGTTGCTGGGGAAGGGTCCAACTTATCCTGATGTCTTCAAATTTTTAATTGTTTCAGTGGTGGGGGGAACTTGAATTTTTCATTCATATGGAATGTTTGTTTTTTTTACTTTGTAAACATGTACATAGATCAGCGCCTTCTAAAACTTTTTGTTGAAATTTGAGCGCGTAATCCAATAAAAAATATCTGATGTCTCGCACTCTTTAGTACAATTAGTAGACTTCTCCCCGAACCACTTTACTGTCAGTATTTTATTTGGCTAACGCTAGACGATTTTATTCAGCACATTACTTGGTTGTAATGATTCTAATTGGATGGTTTTCTTCGGGACTGTGTCTATCAGTTTATCTTCCCAGCTGGACGTTGAGGTCTCGTGATGTTCCTGTGGTCGTCAGTGGTGCGAGGAGCTTTAGGGTAATTTACAATCGTGCTTTTCTTTCGTAAGTTAAATAGTGTGGTACGCCCGTGATGCCTTCAGTGATGTGAGGCACCACAGTCACCACAGGCTTCACGTCGAGTCACGTGGAGCTTCACAATAACAAACAATATTTGGCACTTGTTTGATCAACCTCTGGTACCGCCTGTCTGGCAATGTGCTGGCTATGAATTCCTGCGTCCGGCGTCGTAAAAACATTCATTGAGGTGCTACCGTAATGTGAAGTGAAAATACACCAAACTACAGATTGATGGTAGCTGAAATGACTATAAAGTTCATACTAAAACTCACATCACATTTAATGTCTTCTGTTACTGGGGGAAGAATTGTGAACATTGATGTCACTGAGAACCTGTGGCCACGACCCGGTGTCCTCAGGGCTTCCTGTGTTAAGTTTTACTTTTGCTGAAAATGGAACTGAACAGACAGGCCTTATGCCATCATTCAGAACAAATATAGTAATTGATTGATTAATTAAGAGAAGTGAATCTATCGGGCTCACTTTAATTCCCACATAAAGAACGCTGCCAAATGGCGTCAATACTGCGCTAAGTCTGTATCTTTGTGTCGTGGTTTAAATGAGCCATTTTGATACCTCGCATCTTTACTTGCAGGAATTTTAACTTACCAGATTTTGAGGATCATTGTGAAGGGTGACCAAGGAGGTGTAGCTGTCATAGGTTTGTTTTCTTCACTCCTGGTGTACCGTGATCTAACCCCTTATGTAACTGTAATGTGAGTAAAAAGAATAATAAGAACAACAATAATAATAATGATAATAATAACAAATAATAACAAAAATAATAATAAAAGGAAATTATCGTAAATCGTCTCGACCGTCAGACCTCTTGACCTCTAGCCGTTACGCATCACCACTTGCTAGTTACTGTTTCTGAAGAACTCTCTAGTAGTTACCGATACTTCTCTATCACACCTGTTTGTTATTTTTATTTTTACTACTATTAAATCATGGTACATCAGGGGTTAGATCACGGTACACAAGGGGTTAAGTTTACCCCTACCGATGAGGTGATAAACACATAGGGGTGCTTCAATCCATAAGGGGATGATGGCACTTAAATTGGTATTCAATCAAGGAATATCTAATATTCCTTGGTTCCAACTGTAAATGTATGGGATATCTATTTCCAGTTAAGAGAGAGACGGGGATTAACATATCAATTTGAAGGACAAACTCGCCAGGATCAATAGGAGGATGGCAAGCCACCGACTTCCTTCTCCTATCAAGCAAGAAAGTTAAAAGTCTTGGAGGATCCAGGTGGTGGTAGTGGTCAAAGACGTACAGTATAAAGTCTTTGGTTGTTGTGGCGGTGCTGGTAGAGAGTCGTGTGTCCGTCCAGGGACAGAGGGCAGGAGTGTCGCGTTTCTGGTTGCCAGCTACTCGTATTTCCTGGTGTTTTCCGGCTGTGTCCTGTATTGGTAAACACTGTGGACGAGTTCTGATGTATCTTGTGTTGTCGTAGCTTGACTGGCTATTCCAATTAAACCTTTTGGTACCGACATCTACCTCTCGGATGACTCTTGTGTCTGTGTCGCGTGTGTTGCTTTAGTTACTACTATCGACGTGTGAGTCTTTTGTTGATAATTACTCTGTCGTCTCTGTCTGCAGGTCTGTATAAATGTCTCAATAATTTTATATTTGTTACGTAGCTGATATTTTGCCGTGACCGGCTAAATTCCTACTAACTCTATTTTACCGTGAGTGTGCTCTGATTGCCTAAGTACTTCCTGTTTTATATGAAGGGGGTGGGGGGAGGGTGTCCGGCCCCCGGCTAGGAAGTTAGGTAAGGTTAGGTTTCTTTGGATGGCTAGGTCAGGTTCTATTAGGTTCTATTAAATGAACAAAATCGAACAACTCCTTCTGGTTAAGTATGTTTACAGCTACACAACGATCAATTCACGGCGAAGTAAATGCCAAGTGCCACCAGTCACGATCACGTATCGTTCTCGCGTTATTCGCCCGGTAATGGACGACTGGGCAATCAGAGCGCATTCGCGGTTAAATGGCGTTAGTAGGAACTTAACCGGTCACGGGAAAATACCCACTGCCCAATATTCTCTTCAAATGAAGCCATGACCTATACTGGAGTCCCATAGAGATTCATTAATCTGTAGCGGTTTGTATGTTCATCCACATTAGTACGTGAGTCATTGGATGAGTTAAGAGTCATGTAGCTAATACTAGTGATGGGTGACTGTTCATGCGGGTGTTATTGATGGATAGAACTAAGGGTAGGAGGGCCAGGGTTAGGCAGGGACAGGGATAGGTGAAGGAAGTTATAAGCTGTGGTCTCCGGGGAAAACAAAGCAAGGACAGATTGATAAAGACAGTCCCTAAAACGTTTTTACTGGAGGGCTACCGTCGCCAACCCTCAGAGCCACCAACACAGACTAGTTACCTCCCTCCATTATTCGTGTAGTAGCTTAATGTATTGCAAGAAATAGGGAATGTGTCATAAGGATATGTGAGAAATGAGAGAAAATTTTAGAATTCAGAAGAAAGCTGTGTGAAGTGGATACAGGCAAAGGTTAAAGAAGATAGTGAAGACGGGGAATGCCAGGATAAAGGGTGGGTACATTTTTCTTATGGTCCACAATCGCTTTGATAAGTAAAAAACACAATGTTCTTCCGATAGTTTGGACCATTCTGAGACATTTTTCTTCTCTGACGTTTCCCTTGCATATAACCTAAAAATTACCTAATCTAGCCGGGGGCTCCGCCCCCTAGATCCTTCCGGCATATAAAGTCATTTGCGAGGGAAACGTCGTAGAAGAAAAATGTCTTAGAATTGTCTAAACCGTCGGAACAACGTGTGTTTTTGTAATTATCAAAACGATTATGGACCGTAAGGAAAATAATACCGAAGGATGTTTACTACCAGGGTGACATATGGTCACCACTGTCTCTAGCATACAAGTATTTGGTAACACCAACTCAGCCGAGCGCGTTACAACAATTTTTACACATTTCGATTAATCGTAATTTAGTGGCGGGGAAATTGCTTGTATAATACTGCGACCATTTTTTTTCATTCGTATAAGAAAATTTTTAACTAACAAAATTTGGACAAAAGTACTGGTAAACTTTATGGCTTTATGTATCGGTCATTGAATATATCTGACTAGAGTTTGAAATGAATCACTTGTTTGAAATAATTCTGAAAAAAACATATCATGTAAGTGGATGTCACAGCAAGAGTACACAGTTATTGACAAGCAAAAGTCCTGTAGTTTTATGGAGACAAAGTTATAAAAACTTAGGAACAAAAACATTATTAATTTACATCAAAAGCAAAATAAGGTTTATCTCTTGGAACATTCAAAGCCTCGAAGGTACTGAAGGTTTTGTAAGTGTTTTGTTGACGGTGAGTAGGTGAAGTCTGGCTAAAACGAGGCGGCGACTCAACGTATACTCTACGACACACACACACACACACGGCATCACACGTACACACACACGTATACTCACACGTACACACACACATATTCTCACACGTACACAACACACATGCGAGAAAGAGAAGATAAATTTGACTGACCACCAGTTGTGACGGAAGACGTGGCGCCAAGACCTAAAAGGATATAACAATGTCCTGGGTGGCTCAACTCCAGCAGGTGATGTGTGTGTGTGTGGGCATAGGGGTCACGTTACTCCCCTGGATCCTGGTGCCCGCCTGGTGGTGACACAACCTGGGAAGGGGGATTGACATTTCCTGGTGTGAGGGTCCTGGTTGTGAAGGTCTTGGTTGTGAAGGTCTTGGTGTGAGAGGTCTGAGTGAGGGTCCAGTTATGAGGGTCTTGGTGTGAGGGTCCTGGTTGTGAAGGTCTTGGTTGTGAAGGTCTTGGTGTGAGGGTCTTGGTGTGAGGGTCCAGGTTATGAGGCCTGAGGGTCCTGGTGTGTGGGAGTGGTTGGGTCTTGGTGAGGGTCCTGGGTGGGGGTGTTGGTGTGAGGGTCTTGGTGTGAGGGTCCAGGTTATGAGGGTCTTGGTGTGAGGGTCCTGGTGTGAGGGTTAGAGGGTCCTGGGTGGGGGTGTTGGTGGAGGGTCCTGGTGTGAGGGTCCTAGTATGAGGGTCCTGTGAGGGTCCTAGTATGAGGGTCCTGAGGGGTCCTGATGTGAGAGGGTTTTGATGTGAAAGTCCTAATGTGAGAGGGTCTTGGTATGAGGGTCCTGGTATTAGGATCCTGGTATTAGGGTCCTGGTGTGAGGGGCGGTGTTGTGTATTAAAACTGTACCACAGACAACACTAACAGTATATAAGTACATATACTGTACTGTACTGTATATCCTTCTTGTCTCGTAAAACAAAATTTGATGCTTATTTTTTTATTACTCGTGTTAGTGTTCATTTTGATGGTGGGTAGTTTAAAAAAGTAATATATAAGCACGTGAAAAAGTATTATTTAGTCTAATATACACCTGTACCTGGAGTTGATAGCTGTCCCACTAGAGATCATAGCTTAATTTAATGAAGCTATCAGTACATGCAACTATTAGAGTTAACTTCGGAGTGAGATTTGTGAACTTGTGGAATAACCTGACAGAGATTGTTGTGACACTGGCACACGTTTAGAGACATTCCAGAGTTAGTACACGCCCAGTACTTGCCAATAGAGCGTATCAGTGACCTAACCGACCACCCGATATGCTGCTACGCTGACAAGTGACGAAAAAGTAATGTGATACAAATGGTAATATATGGCTACTTGTCATTGTCATCTGCGCGAATTACGAAGTACAGTACTGGAGTTGATTACACAGGCTGCCTATTCTGAGTTATGGCCTGTCCGTAAAATTCACTGATCCAATAATATTTCCAACACAGTATCTCAGCGCCTAGCTCAATGTACTAAACGTCTCTAGGATCTGTTACTGATGCTGAAATGGTAACCAAAACTTCTGTTCACATTTGTGGTCGAATTATGACTGACAACAGAGAAAAGGTATGATGGTTTACCTTTTGGGCGTTACTGGATATTCAGCATATAATACATTTAAACAGGCAAGGATTGAATGAATATTACGCGTAATAGTAGACAGAGTATGATGAAGTTACTCCTAAATGACGTTGACGTGGTGTTAAAGAAAATAGTTATCTTTTTCGGGATAAACTGCAGGAAATTTCATATGAAAAAAAAAATCCCTACAACATAATATTACATTTTGTCAAATAATATCTGTGTCAAGTGTTGAGTAATATATCATTAGCTTATCATTAATTACAGTGGTTTGCGCTTTATGCATTAGGATACACAACTTAAGCTTTTAGCTTTATCGCCCATCTTCCACAGGTTCAGACAGGGTGAAACTACTGTATGGACAGGTTTCTTTACGCTATTTTCCTCTGTCTATCCAGCAGTAATTGGGATTTGCAGATCGTGTTCCAGGATAATGGTTAGCCAGTGCAGTTAGTAAGTCGTCCTGGTCTTGTTGGATAATTCTTTGACACGGGCTCATACAGGTCGTGTTTGTGATTATGTCTGTTAGTGTTTATGCAACACTCAGTATCTTAAGAGTTTTAGATAAGTTGATTTTTGGTTTATGTTTATTACTTGTTCTTCTCGTCTGTTCACAGTCAGTTTGTTGCTGCTGGAGTCCCTCACTCAGGCTCAGATACATGGAGGCACTACAGTAGATGGTGAGGCCCTCGCAGCTGATGTTACTACTCCAGGACCAGGCTCAGACTCTTCCCCGGGGCCTGGCTTAGACACTACTCCGGGGTCTGGCTTAGACACTACTCCGGGGTCTGGCTTAGACACTACCCCGGGGTCTGGCTTAGACACTGCCTCGGGGCCTGGCTCAGACCCTGCCCCGGGGCCTGTCTCGGAACATTCCATTGCCGTCACTTCTATGCCTAATAGTGAGGGGAATGAGACTATGACTACAAGTGAAATATCCACAGTTACCACAACAGAACGGTCACGAGATACATCTGATACTTCACTAGCGTCAGAGGCTGCCACAGTGACCCCTGCTATTGACACCGATGACAGGCAACTAGACGCCACTACCACACAGGAGACCGTGCTGCTAAACGTGGGCTCAGAGATTGATACAAATGACATATCATCCCCATCACCACATTCTTCGACTATTGAGCCAGCTGTCGGTGATGAAGAAGTCGAACGAGAACCTTCCTTCGCTGTTGTTTCAACGCCTTCCTCATCCTTAAACACCATAAACCAGGAAGCCAACACTTTACCACTCGATGAGGAACATTCAACTGAAGCCTCATTACCAGACTCTTCTCCTGAACCTGTTCCAGATGAAGACATGACCTCACTGAACGCAAGTGAGTTTTGTAAGTTCCTCAGAGGTCCCACCCCTCATCGCCACTACCTCCACCCTGCCACAGACTACCCCGGAGGAAGGTGGGCATCCAGAACTCCATATAAGCTCGAGCACAGCAGCACCTATGAACTCGACAGTGACACCAAGTGATGCCTCAACCACAGAGACAGAAATTCACACAATATCAACTTTGCCACACTCCACGTCGACTGAACCCAGCCCATCTTCGTCAGGACCTGTCAGTACTACAGTTACTGCTGACAGTTCTGGTGGTTGTTTTGGTGAAGCAGAAGTAAGTATAAATGTATCTATGTTTAGTTTCCATCAGATGTGCATTACATAATTGTTATCAGATATAGATATAATACTTTTGGGAATTAAATTGGACTTTGACTTTAGACTAAGTACTGTATTTGTATGATTTAACCACAACGCGAATTTGTAATTTGCATATCAAATACATAATAAAATATAAAACTTATTTCGATATAATAGTCTATGTTGGATCGTCATTAGTTGTAAGTAGAAAGTGAGGCTACAAGAATATTCACACCCATACACAGAGAGACAGTTCAGCTGTAGTTTAGGACGGAGGAAACGAGGAACACCGTAGTTAAGTTGGCTTAGTGATGCGAGACACAAAGTCGCCATCAAATGTTTTGTATTTACTTCTACTCCGACTAAAAGATTTTGTCTCAATGATAATTAATTCCAATATCCTATGCATCATAAGAATCACTCTTTTTTCTGTACAACATATTGCTTCCCTTGTAATCTTGGCATGGATGACAGTAAGTAAACTGAACAGGGAAAGTTTGCAACACCTCATATCAACTGATCTTGAAAATTATTTTGCAAATTACCGTCAACCTGATTGAAGGTACAGAACATCACAAAACAGTTTACTTACCTGTGACCTTAATAAACCTAGGGGTCTGTGGCCTCCGGGTCAGGTTGTACTCGGTGGATCCTTTATTGAGTTTCTGAATATTCCTGTTAGTCTCTCTCCTGACCATGGAACAAGCTGAGGAATGAAACTGTACTGTTGAAATAAAAGAATCCGACTTTTAAAGAAGCTTGATTGACATAACGTAGTGTACCTGTTTAAATTGTGTGTTTAATTAATTTATAAGATACAAGAATTTTATATATTGTCGCTTGGGGTGTTGATTTAAATAATTTATTTCTAATGATTGAGGAATAACTCGATTGTAGTAAATGTTGTTGTACATTCTAAATGGTCACAATAAATTTTCACACGTTTTCACAAATTATCAACGTTGGTCATCTTCCATGAGTACTAAATATTTTCCTCTTTATAGGTGCCTCGGCATCTTTAAAACCACCTTATTTATGTTTGTTATATGTCGTCAACATTCCCTTCTCCAACATTTCCTTCTCCAACATTTCCTTCTCCAACATTCCCTTCCATAGTTTCTCACTAAGAATACCACCACCACTTTCCTTCCTTTCTTCCCTCTTACATCACCGTGTTCTCATTTACCCCTTGTGTGCTACAGGTGAACACGGTGCTAGTGGTGGCTGTGGTGGTGGCAGTCAACGTGCTCTCCGTGGTGGTAACAGCTGTGTGTGTCCACCGCATCGTGTCCCGTCGGCTCTCATGGGACCCCCCGCCTGTACACTACAACCGTTCAGTATGAGTATTACCAGTTTTTTCTGAAGTATTACCTAAATCTTGAGGTACTTTCTAAGCTTTGAAGTACTGTCTTAAGTCTTGAAGTACTGCCTACCTATGTCTTGAGTACTACCTGTGACTTGAGTACTAACTGTGTCTTGAGTACTACCTGTGTCTTGAGTACTACCTATGTCTTGAGTATTACTTGTGACCTGAGTACTACCTGTGTCTTGAGTACTACCTGTGTCTTGAGTACTACCTGTGTCTTGAGTACTACCTGTGTCTTGAGTACTACCTGTGTCTTGAGGTAGGATTTTAGAAGAGAATCATGAAATAACTGGTGAATGTGAACTGGCAAGGTGAACTGGGCTGTGAAGATGGAGGAATATCAGGTACTGGGAGACACACACACACACACGTTATATGAGAGAACAATGTTGATAGGTATGAATCGTCCAAACGATGAGAGGGTCTGGGGGGGTCTCCTTCCTCTGGGGTGGAGGTTATGGCAACACTGTAGAGTAGATATAAATAATTTATATGAATGTAAAATATTATTATGTATTATTTCAAGGGATTAATCATGTAGAAGATGTTGGTTGTGTTTATATCTGGGCTTTGAATTATTATGCTTGTTCTGTTGTAATAATTTAAATTCTTCATTGAAAGATATTTTAATTATTTGTAGGTTTATGTAATACTGTAATATATTTTCTCCACTATCATAATGGCATGTTTGGGTCCCCGTAATATTTTCATCTTTTGGAAAGCTCACAAGTCTGTCTTATAACTAGGTTTATTTAAATCAACTTTTTGTCTTACTTATTTTTGGAACTTGCAGATCTTATTTCTGAATTATCAATAAATGATGGTCATCTTTCAATAAAATTTGACCACGCTCGCCTCTGTATTCATTAAATGGGATCAGCTGAAGATTAGCCCCAGATTGTTTCATCTTAACGGTAACCTAACCTAACCTAACCTAACCTAACCCCTCTAGGTAGTGTGAGACTGTTTAATCATCAGGTGTAATAAGCTGGGGGTTAATTTTCAGGTGATCCCTTGGCTATAATGTAGAAAGATGTTTCCAAGAAGACAAGTCTTTTTCTTCTCTTGTTACCCAGACTTGCTACTCCATTTTTTTGCAGCAACGTATGAGCTAAGACATACATGTATACTACAGAAGCGAGCTGAGCAGGCTAGGCAGGGCGGTCCCCGCTCAGGACTGGACCTCGCCTCCGACACTGACTGTAAGGCTGGCGAGGGAGAAGGAGCACCTGCCACCAACATCCCCATCATCATCACCAATGAGGATGGCTGGTGTGTCCCCTACAGTGAACAGGACCAGAAGAAGAAAAAGGGAAGTCCTGCCACAGAGGATACTGGTGTGTGAGGTGACAATAACCGCTGTGGACAGACACAGTATTGGGTTAATGATGTTGGTAAATGTTACTCAATGATGCTGGTTTGTGTATGGTGACTAATATTGACGCTTAAGGAAATATACATCAGTGTAAGAACCATTAACTAAGGTATGAGAAAATTACGTTGAAGTAATAGTTCACTGGTGAATAATTGTGTGATAACCATAAGAGTTGTTGTTAAGAGAAGAAGAAATTGGAGAATAATGTGTGTGTGTCTGACAGGATCATAGAAAGTTAAGGATAGGAAAAAGGAACGAGGCAGGTAGAGATGGGGATGTAAACAATTAATACAAGAAAGAGGAAACCAGCATCATCATATTTAGTCTGGGGGTGGGCAGCGTGGCAGGGGATGTCCTCTCTTTTGGGAAGGAAGCCGGCCTTCTATACAAGCTTTTGAGTTTTATCTATTAACATTTAAAGTGTTTTTGTTTTTTTTAACCCTAAGGCTTCGGGTCACGTCATGTGACATGCATCTGTAGAGCTTCAGGTCACGTCATAAAACATTTTGGTCTTTCGCGAGCCAATTTGAATAAAAAGGGTGGGCCTGGCTAGATTATGTTACCAATTAGATATTCACCACTCACACATGAGAGTCTTCCAGTCTCTTCTCAGTAGTTTCTACCCCCAACCCCCAAGGACATGTCTAGTATCGTGATCAATTACTGAAGCAGTAATAATTGTTGTGAATAATGTAAATAGTAATAACAGTAAAACAAATGTCCTGTTCCTCATACTGCCTACACATTAGTGTTGTTTACCCTGTACTGTTGCGTCGCGCACACGCCAACTTTACGAACATTCTCGACTCTTCCTAGCCCCTGTGTTGTTATCCTGTGGTAAAGACATGTATTTATATCCTGTTTTATATCATGCATGGCCAGTTTGTAATACAGTTATATTGCCTCTATTACATTTTATTTCCTACATTTTCAGTGTCCTCCCCTCTTAGCAAATTTAGTGTCCCTGCATTTCATTGTCTCTTCTACATGTTTCAGTGTTTTCATCTTCCCTTGCAACTTAGTGTCCTCTCAGGAAATGTAAATGTTTACATCTTCCTCCCTCTCAGCAGTTAGTGTTATCCCCAGACATTCCAACCTTTACATCACCCCTCCACTAGCCTGTACATCCTATGCTTTTCTCTCATCAATATTTTCAGGCCTTCCCCTTCATTATCCGGGTTTGTATGTTCAGCCTAACAACACCTGGGTAGTGAATATTGTATGGTGTCCTCCATCCCCTCCCTGATATTCATAAGGAGCAGGTTTTCCTCTGCATCAGTTGGACCGTGACCTATGTCTCCTGTAGCAGATATTGTGTCGAGGTAAACCTGAGACACCACAGCTCATAAATATTTTGAGCAAAATTTTTATTTTCACATCAGTGAAGTAGATAAACTATCTGAACCTTCAAACTTCATCACAGTCTTAGGTAAAATTACCAGCCTGTAATGTAATAATTACTGCCAGGTCGATGAGGTTTCCATTTCTTTCACTCAAAATTATAGTATAGACACTTAATTTAGTGTCAGTTGTCATACCAAGTAGTTTATGCAAGTTAGAACTATCTTATTGTAATGTGAAAACAATGAAAATAAGTTTAATGCTGTATCAAAGATATGGGTATCACCTTACTAACCCATCAACTTCACTGTAGGTTAATAGTTTTTAAACCTTCAGATCATTAATGTATATGATAGGAGTTCTTGAGGTGGGTTACTTGGTCGTCAAGATAGAATGATTAATTGTAGACAAAACTCCAAAGATTACACTTACAGGACAAGACAAACATGATGATTGGGACTACTGTTTTAGATCAAGATTAAAAGTTTAGCTAACACTGCTCTCTCAGCCACGTCCCTCCACCAGCAGCCTCCACCCATAGTCTGATGTTGTGTACTGACTCCCTCTTACCCACATCCTTCCATCTGGACATCTGTCTTCCATGATCTTCCCTTCTGATTAACTCATTCCAGGCTCCTTTAGTCACCCCCCCCACCGCTTCCCCTCCTCTCATTGTACCACATGGCTAAACTGTCTCAATCTTGCCTTTCTCATGTTACTGCCTATAAGTCTCACTCCTCTTCTTTCTCTGTTCTCTTAATTCCTCATCCTCTTCGCAGTTCTTTCACATATTCTATTTTTTCCCCTCAGTACTCATATCTTTGCTCTGTGAATCAGGTTCCAGTTGAGTGGTCACTAAATTGGGCTAATCTATCTTTATACATATGGTCGCTTTATTCGTGAAGTATTGTTACCTTTGTTGCATTGTCTTAAATATTCAGATTTTAGATATTAAACAGCTCTTCCTTGACCAATACTCAACCCGTTAACAATCGTCCGAATGAATCTCCTCATTGTTGAGTTACTTTATTCACAGTAATATTCTTGACCTTTGACCCAGAATAGGGAATTTTTTGCTTAATTTTAGATTAATCTTAGTTTTAGGTCTCAGCATTCCAGCCATAAGTTGCCCAGAGAAACACAGCAATAACACTGCAGGAGGTGCTGTTTAGTCCTGCTGTGTTCCTCTCAGAAATTTGAATCAGAATTAAACTTCAGAATCTTTTTTTTTAAATTAGTATTTTTAGAGGGAAATAACTTAAAAACATTAAAATGAGAGTTTATACAGAAATGAATTAATACCGCTTTTGTTAGTTTTGAGTGACGCCTGGCCTGACATACAGTACCTATCTTGAGGCCACAGTTGTGACTTATTTTACTAAAACTGCATTCTGATCTTTACGAAGATAAGTGCAGTAAAACTTCCCTTAGTCGGATTATACTGTAGTGTATGTATATGGATTAAGCCAATCTGACTTTACTAATAGTCCACCTTAGAAATAACCTTTATTAGCGCCTCATAATGTCCAAAATGTTGTCTTAAAACTTATGGAAACCCTAAAGAATGATATGTATATTTTATATTAAAAGAAATAATTACAATTGAACACTCCAGGGCACTTACCTTTTCCCATATGATTGGTGGGTGGGGAGAGGCACTGCACTTTGGCTACTCTGACAAGCTTAACATTAAAGAAGAAATACCCCTTTATGTACATTACTATACTGTACTGTATTACACCCAGTGCCGGATTCAGGAGTGGGCAAAGTGGGCAGCTGCCCAGGGGCCTCCACAATCTGAGGGCCTCCACATATTACAATATGTTCTAATTTCCTCAATATAACTGCATATGGCTTCAAAATTCTCCAAAGAAGTGTTCAAATTTTAAAATTTTCCCGGGGGGCTTATAGCGCCCCAGGACTCTAGCAGATGTTTAGGCTCGCTTCACTCTCCACCCCACCCTCTTGGGTAGTTATAATGAGGGGGTCCTCCACAAGGGGTGCCCATGGGCCTCCACAGATCTAAATCTGGCACTGATTACACCAAGCTTGATTATACCACAGGGTAAACTTAGTTTCACTAAACTTAAATTTAATCACTTTAATATTTGTACTGTACAGTAGTCACTATTTAATCACTGAAATTACTGCTGGATGCCATCACATTATCCGGCAATTCAGGTGTCACGACGGTTGGTGAGAGACTGGTTTTGCACCATGTGGCTGGTTACAACTCGGCATATGCGTCGACAACTCAGACTGAGTCCGACTTAGCCGTATTTCCGACCTTGGGGAGTTTTACTGTATATACCTGTATATTTTTGAGACAAAGTTGTTAAACAAGTGTTATTACCATAGTACTTTTGTAGTTGAAATAAGTGTGACAAGCTTCTTTAATGTTATATGACTGATGATGTCATCCTGCATATAAAGTGAGACACATGATAAAGAGTGTTTGTCAGACACTTGAGGTAATGACCAGGTGACACCTACCTTGTTGAGGACCCACTAGTGATGTCTGTAACAGTACAGTACATGTAACTACTGGTCTCGTCAGTGACATTTATCAGTTGTTTGTTGTAAAAATATAATGTGATAAAAATAAAACATTTCTCAGAGAGTATATAGTATATACAGATGTTTAAATAAAACTTAGTATATTTATTAAATACGATATAATGTAACACAGACGTAACCGGCTGCCCAAGCAGCTAATGAGCCGATCATTGGCAAAGAGGATAAAATGAAGTAACTTTAATACCAATAGGGATAATTATGCAGACATTTGGAAGTCATGTACAAGTTTTTTTTTTACTGTACTGTTTATAATACAGCAGTAAAAGTTAGACACAAATTTGAATGATTTATATTATTAGTTTATCTTTGTAGTAACTATCAGAAACAGTTTATATTTGTGTTAAAATACAAACTAACTTGGTAACTACATATTAATACTAGAAGGCGTCAGTGTAAATAATTTCAGCAATTTATCTCCTGCTTATATTATTTACAAAACAAATTTATTTTTAACGTCTTGTAGTTAATTAGGAGACATGACAACCAGCCCAACAGGTAAAGAGGAATCGTCTTCTTCAGCTGTTAAGGTTAATTTTCCTTGAATATGGGTTTGTTAAAACTTAATGTTCAATAATTATTGTCAAAGATTTACACATGTGATAAAGGTTATAACTGTAATGAAACACTGTAGACATCTTAGAGCTAAAGATACAACCCCCCAACAATAACGTCACTTATACGTGTTAATGTTTCTAACACTTATACTTGGCTGTTGTATTTAAATACTGTACAGTACTGTACTTCATACAGTAAAGATTACTGCATAAGGTCAGTTTAATATGATAACAATAGGGATTGTTTGTAGTGATATAACTCATTTATTCTTGAATATCATTGATGCTTGAATATACTGTACAGTGTGTAAAAATAATTTGTATCTAAAAAATATACAAGACTCATTTCAAAGATTAAACCAATTATATTATTTTTATTATTATAAATATTGTTTTCAAAGTTCACAGGTTGTTTATTATTCTTGTATTTATTATTGAAGCTATAAATGTTTTCCCTTCACATATATTTTGCCATTGTTTGTATCCCTATGACTGATTATTAGTATTGTGCATGTGCCTTTAATTATGACTCAGTTAGCACCTGTACGACTTGAGTGTTAGCACCTGTACGACTTGAGTGTTAGCACCTGTACGACTTGAGTGTTAGCACCTGTACGACTTGAGTGTTAGCACCTGTACGACTTGAGTGTTAGCACCTGTATGACTGAATGCTAGTACAGTACTGTACCTTATTTACCTACCTAATGGCTACCCACTAGAGTTGGCCATGCCTGGGAAGGAGGCCAGTGGCCTGTTTAGGATGCCTCAATTGTTTTTGATAGTTTTGTCAAGGGCTATTTTGAAGCCCAGTTCTGTTCTCGATTCCACAGCTTGGGCTGGTAGACCTATGGAACGGTCTACCACACTGTGTGAAAAAAATATTTCCTTATATTCATTCTGCATGACAACTTGGCGAGCTTGTAGTTATGTCATCTCGTGTTGGTGGTGCGTGGCATAACACAGAAATGTCCAGGGGGCTCACGTTACCCATCCCTTTCAGGATTTTAAACGAGATCTGCCCTATTGTGCCTTGTCTGAAGGGTTGTTATGCTCTATGACTGAGTGCTTTTGATTTTTTTTAATATAATTTTCTCCACTTATCAGCTTACTATCCTTTTGGGCGGTTTATCCAGTACAGGAGGAAACCGGGGACCGGGAAACCTGTGATGTTTGGTAGTGAGGGTCACACCGGATAACACCCTTCACACGTGTGTCCGGGCCGAAGCTCGAATCCTTGACTTATTGGTGTGTTATGCTCGTTACCGCTGTACCACCAACACCCCTTTAGCGTTACTACGTTAGTACCTGTATGACTGAGTGTTAGTACCTGTATGACTGAACATTAATACCTGTATGACTGAGTGTTAGCACCAGTAGACACATGCATTATTCTGTCCATAAATGCTTCGGATTCATGAAACTGAATATCGGGATTCGTGGCTCAGTAGGAAAGGTGACAGGACTTTTGAAGGTGACCGTTATCTATATGACTGGGTGTTCTGTAGGTTCCAGGCAGTGTTCTGTAGGTTCTAACCAGTATTCTGTAGGTCTTAGCTAGTGTTCTGAAGGTTCCAGTCAGTGTTCTGTAGGTTCCAGTCATTGTTCTGTAGGTTCCAGCCAGTGTTTTGTAGGTTCCAGTCAGTGTTCTGTAGGTTGCAGTCAGTGTTCTGTAGGTTCCAGTCATTGTTCTGTAGGTTCCAGCCAGTGTTTTGTAGGTTCCAGCCAGTATTCTGTGGTTCCAGCCAATTTTCTCATACTGTGCTTCCAACCAGTGTTTAGCAGATTCGAGCCAGTTCTGTACGATGGAATGAATGCAGTTGAATGAAGGAGGAGAAAGAATGTTAAGAGAGAGAGAGAGAGAGAGAGAATATGAAGGACGAAGGAAGGTTGCGAGAGAAAACCATGTTCAGGATTATAGCAAAGGATGATAAGGGAAAGGGAAGGCAGGATGAAGGATGTGTGAAGGAAGTGATGAAAGCTGAAAAATGAATATGATATTTTGAAAGATGGTGGCTGATAACTGAAGGATGAAAGATCAGTGGTGGGCACATCTAAACGAAAAGTTAGCTTCGCTAACCGCTAATCTGCTAGCTAAAAAGTTAACTTCGCTAACGCTAAACCGCTAAACAGCTAAAACAATCAGCGGAAGCTAATGTTAACGGCTAACTTTTATTGTATGAATTTAGCTTCTTTTTTTTTGGGGGGGGGGTCTCTAAAACCCTTAAAAACAGACCTAGAGCTGAAATTTTCATATGTTGTCTTGTAGCTTAGACATAGAGCTTTCCAAAAGGTATAGCACGCCAAGATCAGATGATGATCAAGGTGTACACAAATAATTAAATGAACAAATGAAATTAAACATTAGTTTACATTCAAGTTTCAACATACACTTTATAATCTTTATTTACTGCACGAAAAGACAGAAAGTATTAAACGAATCCAAAAACTATAGTACTGTATAGCATAGGTAGCAAATAGCATCATGCCAAGATCAGATGATGATCAACTTATCAAGGTGTACACTACACAATTTCACATATAATTAATTTGCATTCTCATACAACCTTTCGGCCTTACTTTAATGAAAAGTAAGTTTTTAGAAAATTTTGTTTGGCGCTCACCTTGGATGACATCCTGGTTATGAACTTATGCAGTACTTAGCATAACCAAATATATTGACAAAAAAATCCTAATTAAATTAACAAATGAGAAATGAAATTATACATTAGTTTACAATTACATTCTATGATTCTTTCAACATACACTGACAGTCTTTATTTACTGTAAAAAAGGAATGTCACAGGACGGCCTGCATTCTGAAGTGTGGATGTTAACCCTCGTATACGGAGGATGAGGTCCTTATTTTCCCCTGATCCAAATGCGATCCCGTCGAGTGCAGACCTGAAATCGCAGCAGACAAGCAAGGGGCAGAAACCATCTGCTTCTTCCTCAGCGAGAAGGGCAGCAAGGAGGGCTATTAGTTCAGCCTGAGTGAAGGATGCCCCGTCAGAAACTCTGAGAGACAGTTTCATAGGCTCAGGGGCATCAGGACGGGAGATGTAGACACCAGCCCTGGCCCGACCTGTAGCGGGGTCAACAGAACCATCAGTGTAGAGGACGACCCTACCTGGGGACCAGTGGCCGATCCTGGAGAGGTGGTATTTGCAGAGAATAACAGGGTTCACCTGGGATTTCGGGAGCGGTCCGCCGAGGGCAATAACTTCAGGTTGAAAATCCAGCCAGGGAGAAGGAGACGAACCAACAGCAGGGGTTCACTTGGATCTTGGGTTGTATATCGTAACGTGCGTATTTCTCTCCCACAAGTCCAGGGTTCGATTCGCCTCTGGTTTAAATGTATGTCTGACGTAGCACGATTTCCGGTTTTCGCCTGCACCAACATTGGATAAACTAACCACCCAGATGGCTTGTGTCCCGATATCAGGTGTTCTTATATATGGTAAACAAAAATACTCAGCCTTTGGATACGCCCCTAGTAACTACGCCACTAGCAACCACGCCACTAGCAACTACGCGTGTATTATCATTTTATATTTAGCCTTTCATCCAGAGGTTTGCCACTGAGGGAATTAGTATGACTGAACATTCATAAATAGTAAATGAGGAACTCTGAGGTAGTTTATTATTGCACGGGGACGAAGCCATAATGTGGGGTGATATGAAACCTAACCTAACCTCACCCCTGTAAATCAAACCAAGTGTGTCTGTAGTGATGATGAATTGTCTTATAATAACCGGGGATCATTCAGCAGCATCAATCATCATCATCTTAAGGTAGTAGGTAGTAGGCAGCTATCAAACAGGGAGGTACTACCGCCTGGGAAGATATTGGAAGCGTAATGTATTGTCTAATGGTAGACCCTGCTGCTATGATCTGACTTTCTGCCTCATTTACACACATTTGCAAGATCTCAATTGTTTTCTCTTACTATTGACAACACAACATACATATATTGTTCCTCATTGTTATTTTTTTTTTCATTTTGTATTTCTTTGTGGTTCTTTATTATTATTATTATTATTATTATTATTATTATTATTATTATTATTATTATTATTATTATTATTATTATTATTATTATTATTATTATTATTATTGTTATTATTATTGTTATTATTATTGTTATTCTTTTTCTTCTTATTATTATTATAACATTTTCGCCCCCCAGGCCCCGATGTGGGTCAGTGGCCTCTGCCTGGGTGGGCTAATTCCCGTACAAAAAAAAAAAAAAATCACCATTTATATCATCATTCATTATTTATCATCATTCATCATCGTCGTCATCACATAGACGCCACCATTATCGTCATCATTCATTATTTATCATCGTCGTCATCACATATTCGCCATCATCATTCATCATCATCATCATTCATCATCATCATCATCACCACACATTACCACACACACCACACATTACCACCGCTGAGCCCTCTCCCCCGCCCGCCTTGACTACCAGCAGTGTCAGTTGGTACAAATTAGTGGTTATTTCGGTTCGTTTACGCTATTTTGTAGATTTTCTCATAAAAATAAATATATCGTAATATACAAAATAAATATCTTTGTTTGGCATATGCAATAAATTCTGATTATCTACATGACATTACGTGTAATTTATTCAGAATGTATTCATCATGCAGAACCTCTACCTATGGGAATATGTCAACCTGTCGTTTGTATCATGAGTTCTGAGTGGCTGGTCACCACAAAGGAAGCGCTGAATCTGTATCGAGAGTTCTGAGTGGCTGGTCACACAAACGAAGCGCTTGGGGCTATATTTCTCTGAACCATCTGTGATTTTTGTTGATCAGCTGAATAAAAAACGTTTCCCATTATTTCCTGCAGAAGCAACTCAGTTTTTCTGTTAGTGAGCATTTACATGTAATATCCGGTCCTTATCATTACAAGAGCGTCGGTTATATAGAAGTTTCGATCGGGTGGTTCAGTGTCTGGGAGTCGAGCTCTCAGTTGTCACTTTGGAAGGTATCAGTACTTTCTTGTGGTGTCAAATTAAGCAAAACAAATATGGCCACGCCAGCCATCCGATTAAGTGTTATTACTAAGGTTAGCAAGTGACGCTTTATATCATGTGCTTCAACACCACAAGAGCGTATGTTCAATGTTCATACTGGAGATGGTTCAGTGTGTGGTGGAGATGTGGATGAACTTTAGACCAGGGACAGCCAGACGTGGAGGGAGGGAGCCGGCCAGTAGTGAGACGGTCGAGGCGATTAGTGGGTGTGACGGAAGTTAACGTTTACAAAATGCTCCTAAATTAATACATCCAGTTGTCAAGGATTATAAAATACAGACGCCATCATGTGTGTGTTGGTGTTGAAAAACATAAGGTATGTCGCTGTGTATATTTCCCTTACAACTTATTTCTCTCTCCAATCTACGTCAATTCGATAGCCCATTAATTGTATAGAAATGTTGATGACTGGGACTGAATTATACTGAATGATCTTGACAGCTTCACTGGGGTAGAAATCCATTTCAACGTGATTTGGTTGTAGGAGTTTAAGGTTAGGTACCAGAACAAGGCGACCACCCACGCTGATTAACCCGACCTTCTCCCCTTGACCATTATCCGGTTTAGCATTTATACGGAATCCTTTAACACGGCTTTAGAGGATTATGAACATTAGATTAACACCTAATCGTGTCCATGATCAAACCTTATAAGTGGTTGTTCCCAGTCGGCGTAATAGAGATGTCTCAACTGTGTACATTATGCCTTCAGTCTTCACTGGTGTATTCATAAGTGTTCTAAGTGGTCTATGATTGTCGGGAACAAAATGTAAACAGCACTTTTAGGCTAAAACGTATGTAACAATATAAGCAACTAACCACTCAGCGCAGCCAAACTCAGCTCGACATTAGCCACCACGTGAAGATTAGGCACCCAATCAGATTTTACTTGTTATACACAGAAGTGCCACTTTTGGTGGGGGGGGGGTGTTAGGGTAGTTAATCTTCAGGTGATATAAGATGGGCTGCTGCCATATCTTCGTGATTTCATAATTTTATCTTGTTTAAACCAAACACGATTTCTATGAGCGTTTTAAATCCCAGTGTAAGAGGCGGTGTTACCTTGTTCACCTGACAGTCAAATATTGTAGCCAGGAACAATCAGATCCATCTTGAGTACATCAGTTGGTCACTGTGGAGGAATGTGGTGGTGGGGAAGTGTCTGGTGGTGTGGGGGTGGGGAAGTGTCTGTGTGGTGGTATAGTGGTGATGGTGGTGAGGAAGTGTTTATAGTGGTGGTGGCGGGGAAGTGTCTGTGGTGGTGGTGGGTGGGGAAGTGGAAGTGTCTGTGGTGGTGGTAGGTAACTCACTTGCCAACCTCCAATCACCAGTGTAAAGGTGATATTTTCGACAAGTAGAATAATATACTTTTGTGCTATAAATTATTACATAGTCAAGTGAAGTATAATGGTCAAATAAATAGTTTACTTTCCATTATCACCGTATTTACTGTGTTGGGAAAAAATATTTGTGACCTTCGCAAGATATTCACTGATATTTAGGGAAATGAAGAAGAGAAATTAAAGAATATCACTATCAGAAAAGAGGATGTTCTTAAGAAGATAAATAAATTAAAGAAGACAAAATCCCCAGGGCCGGATGAAATTTTCCCTCGAGTTTTGAAAGAGTGTAAGGAACAGATTAGTGGACCCCTCGTAAATTTATTTACAAAATCATTAGACACGAGAGTTGTGCCAGACTTGTGGAAACAGGCAAATGTAGTACCCATATTCAAAAAGGGTGACAGAACATCAGCGTCAAATTACCGGCCGATTAGTTTGACGTCAGTAGTGGGGAAATTTCTTGAATCAATTATAGCAAATAACATCCGATCGCATTTAGAGAAAAACAAATTAATCTACGATTCTCAACAAGGTTTTACAAATGGAAAATCTTGTCTAAAAATCAGCTGACTTTTTTTTAGGCAAGTCTTCGAGGTAGTAGATAATGACATATATTACGATGTTATTTACTTAGACTTTAGCAAAGCGTTTGACAGAGTACCGCATCAGAGGCTCCTGAGAAAAGTTAAGGACTCATGGTATCGAGGGGAAGTTTTAAATTGGATAAAATCATGGCATACCTATAGAACACAGAGGGGTCAGCGTAGATGGTGTTAAATCTGAGTGGGGCTGTGTAACCAGTGGGGTTCCCCAGGGGTTAGTACTGGGCCCACTCCTGTTCATAATCTACATAAACGATCTAGATACTGGGATCAGCAGTGACATAAGTAAGTTTGCGGATGACACCAAAATAGGGCGGCAGATTAATTCAGGGAAGGATGCAAATGCACTACCGGAGGATTTAAATAAACTGCAGGAGTGGTCATTAAATGGCAAATGAAATTCAACACCAGAAAGTGCAGCGTACTTAATATTGGAAGAACAAATACTGTCAATATATACAGCCTTCACAACATCAACCTAGAGAAGTCGACTTGTGAAAGAGACTTAGGGGTACTTGTAAGCACGGACCTACTGCCTAGAAAACAGTGCGTTTATGTTCGAAATAAGGCAAACAGAGTATTAGGTTTTATATCTAGAAGTGTAAGTAATAAAAGTGCAGAGGCCTTATTACAACTATATCTTGCGCTAGTCAGGCCGCACCTCCATTATGCGGTTCAGTTCTAGTGTCCTTATTATAGAATGGATATCAATTCACTGAAGTCGGTGCAGCGATGAATGACGAAAATGATTCCGGGACTTAGAAACCTTCCATATCAAGATAGGTTAAATAAACTAAACTTGCATTCCCTAGAAAGACGAAGAGTACAGGTGGAAAAGTACCCCGCACTGCAACAACAATGTACCGATATTAATTTTAGAATTTTATTCATATATCCACATATTAGCTTAGGTTAATAGCCATCTTAATAGCAGTATTATATGTCTATCCACATGATAACTTTGGTTAATAGGCATCTTAATAGCAGTATTATCTATGTATCCACATGCTAACTTTGGTTAATAGCCATCTTAATAGCAGTATTATCTATGTATCCACATGCTAACTTTGGTTAATAGCCATCTTAATAGCAGTATTATCTATCTATCCACATGCTAACTTTGGTTAATAGCCATCTTAATAGCAGTATTATCTGTCCGAGCCACGGCATCCACAACTCCTGTACACACGGCGGAGAGCTACACTACCGCTTCTTCCTCCCTGGACCCCACAGTACAACAACACAACTTATGACCTTACTTTCACTCAACTGCAAATAACCACAATGTAGAGTCCTAGAAGTCCTCACGACGCCACAAACACGAGGTAATCCACAAACACCAAACGTAAAACATGGAAATAGCGACCAAATACTGTATGACCACACACACACACACACATACACACATACACATACACACACATATATACACATACACACACATACATGTTGCCGCCACCACTGCCGTACCTCTAATGATCACTGGCGAGTGGCGAATCCGAGGTGCTTCGATTCCTTAATTCATTGGTTCGCTTTACTGATTCATATGAAAATAATCGACTGGACGGCGGAAAGAACACCATACACGATTGGTCCGTCATCTATAATCTCATTAATTTTCTTAAATCACTTCTATCCACCATTAGCTAAAATAAAACTGATAATCATTAACTAAAGTTAGTCATGAGTTTCGAAGCTTCGTCAACGATCCGCTCTTACGTCACTAAACTAGTCCACAACCAAACACGCAGTTGGCTTCCACGGTTAGCATAAGCGTAATACTTCCATTACTATTTTTATTATTATTACTAATATTATTATTACTATTATTATTATTATAAATATTATTATTATTATTATTATTATTATTATTATTATTATTATTATTATTATTATTATTTGGGGTTTTAGGCCGTGAGACGTGAGTTAATGTTCGACTGATGACTCGCTCTTTGCTCATGAAGAATATCAAAATCATCAAATATTAATTTATTTTTCTTTCTAGGGTGTGTAGATGGGAGGAAGGGTGTGTGGATTGGAGGTAGGGTATGTGGATGGAAGGAAGGATGTATGGATGGGAGGAGGGTGTGTGGATGGGAGGAGGGGGTGGATGGGAGGGAGTGTGTGTGGATGCGGGGAAGAGTTTGTTATTTATTTTAGATTGTTTGGCTCTCTGAGGCTGGCTTGAGGTTTACGGCTGACTAGCTGAAGTGAACGGCTGGTTGGCTGAGGTGAATGGCTGGCTGGCAAAGAACCCCACCAAACAGATCCTCATTGCCAGACAGGCTGCATGTCGTCATTGGCAAGTACTGGGCAAGAACTGGCTCCAGAATGTATCTGCACCTGCGCCAGTGTTGGTCAAGTCTGGTCTTGAAGGAGCTCACTCTCGGGGCTGTCACACTCTCTGGCAGTGTGTGCCAAGAGTTTACAAACCTGTCATTCTATACCTGAAACCCGCTACATACCTGCCTTCAACTGTAGTAAATATCAGCTACTACACTACACACCCTGGGGCGTTATCTATCAACCTTTATTTCCTATACGTATTAACATGTAAATAAAACATCTTTCAAATTTTATTGATTTACTAATACATACTTATTAATGTTAGAAGTTAAATAATCGAGAAAGTTTCAATGATTTCTGCCGCTTTGAAGATTATTATCACAATATTAAGAAGTTGAATCACCCTCTGTAAGATAAGACGTGCTCGAAGGCGCTCTCGGTTCTAGTAGCCAGGCCGAATCTGTTTGGCCCTGCCCACTCCCCCTGCTATACCCCAACGCCCTACCAGCCTTACTACACCAGGATCGATTCAGCAAAACATTCTAGTGATTAGTGAACGATTGATCACGGAGCAGTGTTCCTATAGTGCACTTAAGGAACTTTCTCGGCAAAACATTCTAGCCATCAGTGCAATAAGTGATTACCATACAGTGCTCGATAGTGCACCCCAAGGTAAGGTCGGACAGTGGGCACTTTATCGGTCAACTTTAAAGTGCCAGTGACAAGGACCACCGCGGTGTTGACATATATCGTGAAAACTGTGTCGGCGACCCCAAGCACCGAGGACAAAGTCCACGGTCTTTACAACTGACAAATATTAACAGATGTCTACCAGTGTCAGTGTCCCTCAAAGTGCCGCCAGTGACAAACACTTCCGTCCGCCCACAACAGATTTCAACCGATGGCCACCAATCACCTACTCCCGACGCACTCTGTACCATCTAAGGCGTGGGAACGGTTATCCTGATGGCAGTGTTATCGCGCTACTCAAGTCACTGAAAATATTCCACGCGCGGAGCCGTAGACAAGGCCGTCATGCACATAAGCCCATTAGAACCGTAACCTCCACTAGGAAACCGGAGAAACCCACCCCTGACAGACCATACCACCACACTGAAGTTCCACGGATATGGTATGATCTCCCGTCTTTACTGCTATCCAACGTCACTTCCCTAGCTAACAAGTTCGACGAGCTGGCAACTACAGTCAGGTCAACCGCCGCGCGCGTGGTTGCCATATGTGAGACTTGGCAAATTGTACCTGAAACGTGTCATATTGAGGGATATCAACTCTTTCATCACCTTCGTTCACAAAGACGCGGAGGGGGCGTTGCCCTCTTCTGTCAAGATGACCTACGCCCGTCACGCCTGGATGTTCAAGTCCCAGCAGATGTGGAAGCATTATGGGTACGTGTCGTGCTGCGGGCACACCCACGCAACACTGCTTCCATTATAATCTGTGTGGCATACCATCCGCCTCGATCACCCACCAGAGACACTCTTATCAATCATCTCATCACCACCTCAGACCACCTCAGAGTTAGGTACCCATGTGCCAAGTTAGTATTATGTGGGGATTTAAATGAAATTGACACCACTGATATCCAGGACCAGCTATCACTATCACAAGTTGTGACCTTCCCCACACACGGTCAAAACACCCTTGACCTTATCTTAACTGACTTAGCGGACCAGTACCAACCTCCTCAACCACTGCCTCCTATCGGGTGTAGCACACACTTATCAGTGCTCTGGTCCCCTGCTGCCACTCCCACTCAAGTACAGAGACCCTACATCAAGACCTACAGGCCGATTACTGACTCTGCAATGCGCCTCTTTGGGCAGTGGATAGTTCACTATCCCTGGACTGAAGTACTTAGCGTGGATGACGTGGAAACCAAATGGATAAATTATACCAACACCACCACGGAAGCTCACCACCACTTCTTCCCCGAGAAGTCCGTCAGATCTCACCCAGCTGACTTGCCCTGGATCACACCTCGGATCAAAAGACTTATGCAACAGAGAGACAGAGCCTTTCATCTCAATGACCACATCCGCTACAGGTCACTTCGCAACAGAGTCATCCGCGAAATACGCACTGCAAAGAAGTCCCACTACCCAACCAAATTACAACACCTGAAGCAGACCAACATCAGTCAATGGTATGGTAAGCTTAAAGAACTCTGTGGACTAAACAATATGACACACCCCCTCCCCTTCCTTAGCCATCTCACTAATGTTGACGCAGCTGAGCAAACAAATAACCATTTCGCTACTATATGCCAGACGCTCCCACGGCTTGACACAACCACTCTCCCTGCTTACCTACCAGCCCCCCTTCCCACTGACTTAGTAGAAGAATTTGACGTAGCAAAACGCCTGGACAAACTAAAATTAAAACGCTCTACCACCCCCATTGACTTACCAATGAAACTATTCAAGGAGTTCTCCCCGGAGCTTGCTAAACCCCTCTGCTCCATCATCAATGCTTCTCTCAGTCAAGCCAGATGCCCAGCTGACTGGAAGACCTCTTATGTATCACCAGTGCCCAAGTCAACCAGCCCACAATCCTTAAATCAGCTACGACCTATTGCAATCACCCCAATACCCAGCCTAATCTGTGAAAGTTTTGTGTTTGACTGGGCTTATGCTGATATTGCAGGAGTCGTAGACCCTCAGCAATTTGGCAACATGAAAACTTCCTCCACCACTCACTGTCTTGTCAGCTTTCTCGATTACATATACCGCCATCTCGAGAAACGAAAAACGTCTGTAGCTGTCGCCTTCATTGATTTCACTAAAGCGTTCGACCTAGTCGACCACAATATAATCATAAACAAAGCTATTGACCTCGGGCTTCGGAGAAGTCTCATACCATGGCTTACAGACTTCCTCAGTGACCGACGCCAAGCTGTACGCTTCCGAGGGGCTGTCTCCACCTTTCAGTCACTCACCTGTGGCGTCCCCCAAGGCACCAAGATGGGACCACTCTGCTTCCTTATGCTCATCAATGATGCCCTAAGAGAAACCCCAGCTCGCTGGAAATATGTCGACGACTCCACCATTGGGATCAGCGTCAACAATTCTGCTCCCAACTATACCGCCCTTCAGGATTTATTGAACAGTCTCCAAAACTGGGCCACCAACAACCATGTCACCATCAACCATACCAAGACCATGGTTATGCACATCAACCTCTCCTCCGACATTGTCCCACCTCCTTCCATTACCCTAGGTCCGAACACACTCCAGGTTGTAGATTCCACGAAGCTCCTCGGCGTCACCATAGACAACAAACTAAATTGGAAACCACACGTCAGTGAAGTTGTCAAATCCTCCAGTTTCCGTCTCCACCTCCTCCGCCGACTCAAGTCCCTCGGAGTTCCTGCACACGAGCTCCTCAGTGTATACACAACATTCATACTTCCCAAGCTCACCTATGCCTCCCCCACCTGGTCTTCCTCCCTAAATGCCACACAACGTAAACACCTAGAAAAAGTGCAAAAGAGGGCATGCAAGATTATTCTCTCCCCTTCCTACTCCACATATCAAGAAGCGCTCAACACACTGACCCTTTCGACTCTCACTGACCATCACCACGGCCTCATCTGCAAATTTGGTAAGAAGCTTCTACACCATCCCCGACACCGGCCCCTACTACCACCTGAGATCCCCTGTCCGAGAATTGCTGTTCGACACCACAACCGCATCCAGCCCATACGTGCACGAACTGATCGCTATAAGAACAGCCCAGTCCCAACCATTGTAAAAATTATCAATAACATGTAATAAATCAGTGTATTCACTCCCAGTAAACACTGCTCCCTACACTGTCACTATGCTGAAATGAACTGTAGTTTGAGCTGATCCCCATCTAAGTTATTATATGTCTTATTTGTGTCACTTATGTCACTTGTATATTATTTGTAATTCGTAACCCATTCCCCAAATATGTAACTGTATATTTTCAGCCTTCTGGCTGCCAAGCTCTTTCAATAAACCGTTAATTATTATTATTATTATTATTTATTACTATTTAGTACTGAACATGACGTGTGTCTGGTGTCCACAGGTGATACAGAATGTGTTTCATATATATCATGTCAGATGATGTTCTTCTCCATCACATTCAAACCTAAATATGAATCCATTTGTTGTTGTGGTACTAGGTGAGGTTGTTTGTTTCCCAGCAGGTGAGGTTGTTCGTTCCCAACAGGTTAAGGGAAATGTTTTTACTATTATTGTTCCCGATAATTGATGCGGAAGTGTGAAACGTTCTTTTGTTACTGTCCAGAGTTCTGACGTCGGGAGTAACAGCACGCGAGGTTCTCCCCCAGCAGGATGAGGAGGGCGATGCCATATCCCATAAAGAGAAGATAGAAGGTGCCTTGTAGGTGGTGCAGTCCCAACACCACCTGCCCGTCGGTGCTCTGAGGAGTGAGTTAACCGGTTATCTTGATGACAAAAGAAAAATTACCTAATAAGAAATAATTAAATAACACTAGTAAAGGAACGCACGTAATGAGGAGGTTGTTGACAATCACATGGTCACGAGGTGTTAGGATAATTAAAGATGAGGGTCACGCAAGCTCATTGTTTACAGGTTGTTTAATTTAATACAACAGAAGCGATGTAACGGTAAATGTCTTCCTACCTGGTCGTTGTTTGTGACTACTCCCTTGCCTTTCCTTTTCCGTGTAGCCATGACTTCCTTCAACCATTGCGACACCAGACCCACCTCTTCCAGTCGATGCACCAGGTCTCTAATTGGACGATAGTAGGGCGCCCCGAGCCTACAGGAGAAACATGAACAAACTGGTATGGCATTCTAAATAATAAACAATTCCTCCATGAGTTGTGGACCACTAATGTGACCTGTGTGTGACATTAACCTAAAGGCAGTATACACGAGCGCTTTTTCGGGCAACATTAATTTGGCAATTCAATATCAGCAGCAAAATTAGGATAGTTACTGACTGGTATATTCTGGCAGAGCGGAAGTTCCAATCAAATCTTTTCCTGGCTTCACAAGCTGCAGAGTTTGAGTGAGTCAAAAGAGAATTGGTGTTATATTTAATTTGAAAAAAATATAATTATAGGTATATTTTTAAACCGTGTAATGTATTATTTAACGAGAATAGCTAAATAATTTTACGTAAGCAAACCCAGTTTTACAATAATAGCTGACTTGACATTCCAATGTTTACGCTTTGTGGCTGCTCTACTCCTCAACACTGATGCATTATTCTGTCCATAAATGCTTCGGATTCAAGAGTCTGAATCTCGGGGTTCATGGTTCGCGACATGACTCTTTTGAGTGACTGTATACCTGCAGTAACATGAGTTCTCCCACCAATTTTACGTGGACCAGGGAGTCCGAAATTTCCCTAGTAGAACTTTCGCTGGCACGCTGAAGTCTATGAGACCACAGAGATGCTCTCTTCACTAAAACCAATTTGAGGTGTGCTTCATTTGCAGCAAGCGTCACCGAATCTCCGTCGTCCATCATGGTTGTTTTGAACTGCGTTGGTGGTGAAATCATCAACGGTATGGATTCTGCTCCTTTTGATAACGATTCTTTCAGTTATGTCGAAATTAAAATACCGATAATGAGTTGCTCGATAAAAGTTGCCGGAAGTAACGTCGTGTGATACCGCCTTTACCAAACTTATACATTAAACAAGACGACGTCCGACGCGCCGCAGTACTCCACCTCACAACCTTGTCACCAAACCATCATGGTCACTCACACCTAATTTTATGGGGTTATTATTATTCTGGCTTTGCTGCACAGCTCGCTAAATCAAGGTAAGAACCCTTTAATGTACGTAGGTATGTTGTATGTATGATCGTGTAATGTAATCAAGCCAAAGAACCTAGGAACTGTATCTAACTAGGCGACACCACGTGGTCCAGTTTTTCTAGTTTGCAGGATGATTGGTCTGAATCTTTTCGTGTTTATTTTTATTGTTTTTAAGATTTTGTAAAAAAAAAAAAAAGTAAAAGTATCGTTTCGATCATCCCTATGTTTTTCCGACGTGTTTTGAATTATTTTAATCTTACCTAACCTAACCGAACCAACCTAACCTAACCGAACCAACCTAACCTAATCAAGCCAAAGAACCCAGGAACTGTATCTAACCTAACCTCCTAAAATTCGGTGGATGACCGAAACGATAATAATATCCAAATGAATTTGTTGAGAAAATAAGTCAGTGAGAAAAAATACAATAAAATAAATTGCTGACAACCAAAACTTATAAATAAAAGTTGTTGTTAGTGTAAACATTAAGTATCTTTACAGTTCGTGTGTGGTAACAAACTAAAAATAGTACAGGGATGAGCATGTTTGTACCTCACCATGTGTAACGTGGTGAGGTACAGCTGTTACTTATGGCATTTGAATACAAATATTTAAGCGCTTCTAAATACTGAAAAAAACTATGAAGAGATGTAACTAGAAATAACACTTATAGTGCCTAAAGGGGGGGGGGGGTAAGATATCCAATCACAGGGTGAGATGTTACTGCGAGGGAAGGAAACAGTAGTAAGGAGCTCTTGTTATGATAAGGACAAACCACCAGGGAACTGAGTTTCCCAGAGATAAATAACAGACACAAGACCGGGCAGTATGTGGAGGGATGGAGTTATGACGTTATGGGGTATTTTGATTGATTGGTTAATTGATTGCTTTATTTTTCTGGCCGTCAACTGCTAGGTTATTACGCATTAGACTTGTTATATTGATGAACTTTTCCTTTTGTTCTTTTTCTTTTGAACGGACCACATTTGTTCCTAGCTTTCTTGTTCTTGGTTTTCGTCGTCCTATTGTTCCTCTTTTCTTCGTTTATTTCTTTGTTCACTTGTTTCTTAACTACAAGGAGGGCTTCCGGGAGCTCATTTTCTCGGATTGCACCTTGGCTACCCTCCACTCCAACCTCCATTTGGGACACTGCCGGTCGGAGGAGTGTGGGCCGCTACAAGCTGCACATTTCTTCGTCTTGTTACACGTGGTGTGCTGGTGCCCTCTGGTCCCGCACTCGACGTATACCTCCCGAGCCTGGCACTTCTTGACTGGGTGTCCATATTGCTGACACGTATAACATCGTGTGGGTCTGGCAACATATGTTTTAACTGGGGTGGTTTCCCATTCCAGTCGTACTTCTTTTGGTAGGGTCTTGGGGTAGCCCACCAGGGCCGCTTCGCTGGTCAGCTTTTTGACAACGGGGAGCTGGTGGCGAGTAGTTCGTTCAGCTATGGGGTATAGTGAACTTTATTGGAAGGAAAGACTCAGGACAGAAGACTAAACTGGAATCATGGGGGGTGTACCTACACCCGAAGTGGACCAATATAGGCTGATGATTTATTTCACACACACACACACACACACACACACACACCTCACTGCACCACCGAGGGCATGAACCTGGGCCACCATTATGGGAGTCAGGACCACCAGTAAGCGAGGCTTGACTCCCATGGTGATTCAGGTTGAAGCATCACTAATGAAGGTGAAGGATATTATGTGGCTGGGAGACTGTTCAGCCACAACAGTCTTGACCAACGAAATCGAAAAAAAAAAGTGAGACTGAATGGGAGACTGGGATTATTTATTATTTATTTATATATTTATTTTTTACGGGGAATAGCCCACCCGGGCACAGGTCATCGACCCGCAACGGGGCCTAGGGACGAACAAATGAGAGTAAAAAAAAGAAAAAAGAAAAAAAAAAGATTATATTAATCTACACCACGATGCCGGAAAACCATCTTTTTGAATTGAGAAAGATCGTATGAGTATGGAAACAGAAGAAGGCAGGGCATTCCACAGTTTGGCTGTGTGAGGAATGAAGGATGTACTATAAGTCTATAACGGGCTATTCTACTATATTCTAGCGCGACCGACAGCCACAGAAAAACAGTGGGCACCGAGGGCAAGACGAGTGTTACGAGCCCATGGCCTTGCTGGCGGTACACAGGATGCCAAATCTGCCGAACATTGCCCATTTAAGTGCCTCTAAAAGAGAAAGAGTGAAGCAACATTACGGTGAAGAGAAAGGGTAGAGAGATTATCAACTAAATAAGGAGAGTGATTTATAATTTCAACGAAGATCTAAGTAATTGCGCAGCTCATTGTCAAACAATTTTACAGTTTTAAAATTATATAATATTACCTAAAAGACCAAGCGTAGCCGCTGCCCTGTAGGTAGCCTCTTTTACTGATGTAGAAAGGATGTTGGCCGTGTTGGTCGGAGTAGTGGGAGTTGATGATGTCTGTGATGTAATATTCCCAGGAGACGATTGAGTGCTTCCCCGCCAGCACCTTCTGCAACCCTACATCCGGGCTCTCCGTCTGTACCAGACATATTCCATGATCATTATACACACACACACATACAGTGTGTGTGTATATATATATATATATATATATATATATATATATATATATATATATATATATATATATATATATATATATATATATATATATATATATATATATATATATATATATATATATATATATATATATATATATATATATATATATATATATATATATATATATATATATACTGTATATAGTGTGTGTGTATATATATATATACATATATATATATATATATATATATATATATATATATATATATATATATATATATATAATATACTGTATATATACACACACACACAGAGCACCAGCCATGGGAGCGTGACGTCACTCACCATGCTTGCTGGCAGAGGTTATCAACATTCATTAATAGGATTTATGAGTTGTTTGTGTGGTATGTAAGTTAAGTTGTTTCACGTTATTGTTACATTATGGATATTTGTGTAAAGTCGCCCCAATAAGGATCTTGACCTACTTTCTTTCTGTCATCGTAATATTTGAGTAACATCTAATAAATCGTGGCTGTTTTATAGGCAATGTTTATTACAGTCAGTGGTTTAAAAAACAAAGGAAGTATTGTAATTTGTGACGTATCTAACAATATAAACTTATTTCATAAGACAAATTTAAAAATATCGACATGACTTGTAATGAAATGACATTTTGTTTCTCTCGGCTGGAGTGATGTATATGAAAATGCTCAAAGTTCTTCATATCATTTCAGACACACTGGAATTAGTTATATCACCGGTTGTGGTAAACACGATGTGAAGGCTGAGGGGATACAACGCTCGCTTTTACTTGTAGGCACCAGTTCGCGCCCAGCTGTTAATGGATACCTAACTTAACAAATGTAGAAATGTAGACGATCGAGCACCGTGCCGACTACAATGCCTCCTGTTGTACCTAATAAAAAGGGTGAGTACTGGCAACCTGTTAGGGGTAGTGCGGCCACAGCTTATTATTTTTAGGTATTTTTCAGTATTTGAAATAATAATGATAATTATAATAAGAATAATAATATTATTATTATTTTGCCTCTTGGGGGAATAATTAAGATGTGGGTCAGTACCTGTTGATTATGTCTCGCCACACACTCACTCTAGTCTCTCCTCTCTCTCTTTTTATCTGCCTCTCTCTACTTACTTAACCATCTGTCTGCTTGTCTCTCTTTCTAAAGTTTCTGTCTGTTTGTCTGCCTGTCTCTGTCTCTACCTATTGTACCTACCTGCTGCTCACACCTGTAACACACTGTAAGTAAACTCTCACCTCATACTGGTCATATATCTGCCTTACTACTGGATCTGGGTTCATGGTGAAGTAGAGAGAGGCAGCACTTGTAAACATCGAAGTCTCAGTTCCCCAGGTCCAGTCATCTTTCTTTAGGAGGTCTTCCCAGTGATCTATAGGCAACGACCAGCCCTGGACGGTGAGGTGAGCGATGAGGGAGGAGCGATAGGCCGATGTGATGATCATGCAGAACAATAGCCACCATGCAATCAATATCTGCAATATGTGTTTAGGATTAGGAATAGGTAAACATAGCCTTACAAATACCTACAGTCATCAAATTAACCATCAACTTTATCTTCACTGCAGGTATTGATGAGGATATCGTCAGCCCACAACACCTGTCACTTCTTGGTATATAAGAGTACAGTACGCGATAATAAACTCACTCGGGCTACCATGTTGGAGGGTGGATTGTTGGGGGGGTCCTCAAGCAGTAGACCCCCGCTGTAGAAGAAGGCTACAGTGAGCCTAAGATGACGACGACCAGCCGACACCTTCGACCACGCCTTCTGCAGCAGCCACAAGGTAATGGCCCACGATAAGACGCCCACCAACAACAGCTGCCATATTTTTGCTGTGATAATTAGTAATGGGTTATAGCAGTAGGTAGTATAGGTAGGAGGCAGCTACCAAACAGGGAGGTACTACAGCCTGGGAAGATATTGGACGCACAATGTGTTGTCTAATGGTAGACCCTGCTGCCATATGGCATCACGAAAATTGTGACCAAGTCCCAGGTTGCTGATCTGACTTTCTGCCTCATTTACACACAATTGCAGGGTCTCAATTGTTTCTCTTACTCTTGACAACACAACAAACATATATTGTTTCTCACTTTTGGTCTTTTTCTTTATTTTTTTTATTTCTTTATGGTTTATTATTATTATTATTATTATTATTATTATTATTATTATTATTATTATTATTATTATTATTATTATTATTATTATTATTATTATTATTATTATTATTATTATTATTATTATTAATTTATTATAAATTTCGTATTTTTTATTATAAATTTTATTTATTATGAATTATTATTATTATTATAATTATTACTTTTTTGTAAACGTGGCCTCCAGCCTCCCCCAATAGCCACATCTTCGCCGCCATTTATTACCTTAAAATTTACTATCCTAATACAGAAGTAGCTACACTGGCTGTACTGAGTTAGTTGAACCGCAGATCTATGTGGCATTCAGTGACTGTTGCCTCAAAGTCGATATCTGCGACTGTTGTCGGCTTTGGGGCCGATGCTCTCGTTCCCCTGAGGCAAAGCAATGCAGACCTAAGGAGAGAGAAGGACAGTCGACATCTCAACCAGGCTGTAACATAACTTCTGGGCTGTTGCCTCTGTTCAGATAACACCTCCGCGAGTCTGGCGTAGAAGCATCTTGCACTTGGTCCCATCCCGCCAGAGGTTGTGAACACCAGAGGAGTGAAGCTGCCTTGATCTATGTTCTGAATTCTCTCCCCATATGACCTAATCTTGTCGTTCTCGTTCCTCCTGTGTGCGGCATCGAGAGCTAGGTTGCGGTGACATGCGGCCATGGGATAAAAAATCCTTATGTCAAAAAAGGCTAGCTGTCCCCGTGTCCAGAATCCTCGACCACTGACGTCCACACGGGCTTCGTTGGATGTGTTTGAAGTCCTGTGACGGAGATTCTCACTGTCCAATGAAAGGAGGGGCGGTTCCACCATGACGTCGTGGCAGATTTCCTTCAGTAGATATGCTGTTAGATCCATTACTTAGTCATGCCTCATGCATACGAAGCCCCCTTTCTTACACACCATGGTGCGGTCGATGTCATAAGGTGAGCCGCACACGTATCGGGAGGGCAAACCTTCTACTGGCCTACTGTACCTTAGAGCATTGGCATCTGTGAATTCTTGTTTATTAAGGATGAGGCCTTTTGCCCTACTACTACTTTTTTTTTAAACGTGGCCTCCAGCCTCCCCCAATAGCCACACCTTCGCCACCATTTATTTACCTTAATATTAAATATCCTAATACATAAGAAACTATCCTATCTGTGTTAAATTAGTTGAGCCGCAGATCAATGCGGCATTCAGTGACTGTAGCCTCATAGTCGATATCTGCAGCAGTTGTCGGAGTAGGGGCAGAAGCTCTCGTTCCCCTGAGGCAGAGCAAAGCCGACCGAAGGAGAGAGAAGGACAGTCGACATCTCATCCAGGCTGTGATATAACTTCTGGGCTGCTGCTTCTGTTCGGAGATCAGCTCCGCGAGTCTGGCGTAGAAACATACTACTACTACTACTGCTGCTACTGCTACTACTACTACTACTACTACTACTACTGCTACTACTACTACTGCTACTACTACTACTACTACTACTGCTTTTTTTTTTATAAAGTGGCCTCCAGCCTCTCCCAATAGCCACAACTTCGCCGCCACTTTATTACCTTAATATTAAATATCCTAATACATTCCTAATACATAAGAAACTATCCTATCTGTGTTGAATTAGTTGAGCCGCAGATCTATGCGGCGTTCAGTGACTGTAGCCTCATAGTCGATATCTGCAGCAGTTGTCGGCAGTGGGGCAGAAGCTCTCGTTCCCCTGAAGCAGAGCAAAGCCGACCGAAGGAGAAAGAAAGACAGTCGACATCTCATCCAGGCTGTAACATAACTTCTGGGCTGCTGCTTCTGTTCGGAGATCACCTCCGCGAGTCTGGCGTAGAAACATCTTGAACTTGGTCCCATCCCACCAGAGGTTGTGAACACTAGAGGAGTGAAGCTGCCTTGATCAACGTTTTGAATTCTCTCCCCATATATATCTTGTCGTTCTCGTTCCTCCTATGTGCAGTATCGAAAGCTAGGTGACGGTGACATGCGGCCATAATCAAAGCTCCTGATGTCGAAGAAAGCTCGCTGTCCCCGCGTCCAGAATCCTCGAGCACTGACGTCCACACGGGCTTCGTTAGATGTGTTTGAAGTCCTGTGTTGGAAGATCTCACCGTCCAAAGGAAGGAGGGTCGGTTCTACCATGACATCCCGGCAGATTTCCTTCAACATATTTGCTGTAAGGTCCCTTATTTCGTCATGCCTCATGCATATGAAGCCCCTTTCTTACACACCATGGCGTGATCGACGTCATAGGAAGAGCCACACACGCATTGGGAGGGCAAACCTTCTACTGGCCAACCGTACCTTAGAGTAATGTCATCTGTCTACTACTACTAGTACTACTACTACTACATTTTGCCTCCCCCAGGCCCTGATGTTGGTCAGTGACCTGTGCCCAGGTGGGCCCCGTAAAAAAAAAAAAAAATACAATAAAAAGAAGTAAAAAAACAAATAAGTTGAAAAAAATAATGAGAAGGTTTTGTTTTACTTTCGGACATGGCGCGCCCCAAAGTTATAAACTACTGAAACACTTAGATCTCCCTGTTCTGAGCATTTTGAACCCTATATTTACTATTCGGAAATGGAAAATAGCGACACAATTGAATTATAATTGATTTTACGAACTTTTCAGTCTTCGTCTGTGAAGAGATGTTATCTGCCTGAAACCGAGTTAATTATGAGTGTTTAAATCACGCATGTTCAATGTTGACTGACGTCATCCAGTCGTGACCAATGATGTATCGATCTCATCACGCGAATTTTTTTCGAGCAATCACATTTGAATTTTTTCAAAGGAAGCAGTCTGGGTACGGATTTGAATTTCAATCACCAGTCTGACAATGGCCGTGGTGGAGGTTGGGTGTGATTCGTGCCCCTACGATTATTTGAAGTTTACTGCCGAGTTTTCCGAGAAAGACGATCATGCTATCAAATTCCTACGTAATCACGGTGTTCTTCCTACGTCTGTTGAGAGTTAGTTTAGTTTAAGCTAGGCCTACCGGGGTTCCGGGGCAGAGCCCCCGGCTAGGAGTATGGTTAGGTTAGGTTACGTTACGTTAACTTGTTAGGTTAGGTTAGATGACTCGTTTTCGTGTTCTCCCCCACCCAGAAATCCCGATTTCCCAGGCTCTCCCCCATTATTGTTGGTGGGTCGGTGTGGGGCAAAAACGAGTAATTTTCGCCAAAAATGTAGGTCAGATTCTCTTGAAACAGACCAAAATACACTGGAAAAACATATTGGTCAACCTCTCGGAACTCATGTCCGAAAGTAAAAATTTACCAATTTACCAATAATAATAACATTAATAATAATGATAATAATATATTATAAGGTTGATTACCTGCATTAAACCAAAATGTTATTACTTGTCGCAATACGGTCTGACCTCCCCGTGTGAGTGGTCTCTGATTATCCTGGTAAGAGCTCTCGTGCATGACTGCAGTTTTATATTTCTTCCCAGTCATATGTTATGGTATATTCTCTTTGTTCAGGTTTTAACTCTCTTTTTTCCCTGTACAATTTACAAGACTGCCACTCCGTCATTTCTGCTCCAATTGTCTTGACTTTGATATGTAAGTATTGTACCTTGGTCTAACCGTTTTAACGTGCTCACCCCCCTTGAACAAGAATATTTTCTGAGGGTCTTTCTCGAATGGTGTGTCGGCATATTAGGAATTTGTCGATGTGTGAGGAGTCGGTCACAAGAAAAGCCTGGTGAGGTTTGTGGAGTTGTGGTCCGTTATATTAAGATATTTTAACCCATTGAGATGAAGCCTTTACTCCTTCCTCTGTTTTGACGTTTAATTTGACATGTGTATCTTGTTTATGTGTGTTGTGGATGGCGTCGTCAGGCCGGTGTGTCGTGGTCTTCATCTGTTTCCTGGACAAATAATCGGTAGTGCCTTAGGTGGTGTGGTGATGGGTGGCAGGACATACGCTGAGGCCTTGTGACTGTACACTTTCTGATCTGATTCATACAAGATTTTTTTTAAGATTATTTTTGTCAAGGTTCCTGGCCATAAAATCCTTAGAACGTTCATGTGAGAGACAGACATGAGGGAGGCACTACTTGTTCCCTGCTGTAGTTGTGTAAGTCTTGTGACGTGTGCTGGACTGGCAGGAGGGAGGAAAGAACTGGACAACATACACTGTCTTCCTAATGTCAGCCAATGGTCACAATCATAACCAGAGTTTAGAGGTTAAATTTTAGACATCTCTCATGGTCACCTTAACACGATAGTTTATTTTTATCCTTCATGTCCTGTTTGTTTCATGCCATAATGGCTCAGTACAACATAGAGTGAATACTGTATTGCTTATCTTATACAAGATGAATAATGATTAATTTCAGTGAAGCATCTCTGACAAAATTGACCAACTACACATAATAAGTTATATCCATCGTTCTATAGAGAGTCATAGGTGGTAGGAGGAGCGCAGTATATCCCTATACTGTACGATACCCCCCATCTACCCCCTCCTGTATACAGTGACATACCTGTAAAAGGTCTAATTAGCGACAGGTAGAGAGGCAGCGGCTGGGGCTTGAGAGAGACAATGACCAGCTCCTCGTAGCTGTAACTCCGGGTGAAGAGCATTTGTTGGTCTCTCGTTGTCGTGGCTGATAGTAAGAGGGAAAAATCCACCTGCTGCCTCTGTAGGTACCCTGCGATCCCCGTCATGTTACCGTCGGGTAGGACCACTCCCCAATTCCCGTCCTCCGGCTCCTGGATCGCATACCTGATACCAAACTCACAGTAATGTTAAAGATAAAATCTCACCATCAAAATAATCAAATGGACAAAATCCAACCAATGCAGATTTGTTTGTGTCATGTTAAGTTACATTGGGTTAAGTTGGTGGGTCTCTGGTAAGTGCAAGCTGAGGTTAGGTTAGGTTAGGGTTCTCCAATATTTCTAGAGTAATGTTTTATCTACACCTGATGAGACAACATGCCCGTATATGACAGTTCTTTGTGCAATTATGACACCATTTTTGCAGGAACATTAGTTAAACTAAGGAAGTTAAGAAGGGTCCTTACGTCAACAATAATTAAGATAATTTTGCAGAGTTAGCCCAGGCTCTGGTTTAAACCAGCAAAAATTTGTTGGTTAGACATTTCCCTAAATAGAAACGTGAAGATCCATTGGTTAACTCCCGAATGATGCAACATTGCCAACACTTTTAAGAGTATAACCCTTTTCTCGATCCCCTTACCCCCTGTGGTGAATATTACTACTTTTTGAGTATTATTACTTTATTCTTTGTAATTCAGGCAAGGTAATAATTGCACATGTACTCATACAGTATTATACAGTACTGTACTATGAGCTGTGTTTTTCATCACGCTTACATCCTACTGTAAGATTATGAACCTACGTAAAGTTAAGGTGAGCTGCTATGGTGTTTAACATGTAGGCTTCCAGAGACTGTCCAAGACCCAGCGCCCTCTGTGTGGTCTCGTGCCTGGTCACCACAGCGTAGGGGAAGTACGGCATACTCATCACAGTAAACAGGTGGCCCATGTAGTCCACGGGCTCCTCTGAGAGTAGAAGTGATGCTTAGTCTTCACAGTACGAGGAAGTTTATACAGAGATACCAGTACAGGTACAGTTTTGGGTCTGACGTAAAAATACAGGTAAAGGTATAGGTATGAGGTAGAGGTATAGGTATGAGGTAGAGGTATAGGTAGAGGTATAGGTATGAGGTACTGGTTTAAGTGTGAAGTATAAAGACGGGTTTAGTTTATAATTGGGGTTTTGAAGCTTGTTGAAAAGCGTATATTTGGTGAGTGAGTGAAGCTAGTGCACTATATTAGACCTCAAGATATCACCCTAGGAGGTGACAAGGCCAATATTAACATATCTATATCAGTATAGGCTGCGACTAGCAAGGAAGAAACTACAAACAGAGAATGGGAATCTGCGCAAGAGAGCCGAGCCGTGTCACTGCCTGTCTGAGAACTTAACTCAGACGTCATTCCTTTCCAAAACCCTATATCATGAATAGCAGGGGGATGGAGCCGAAGGAAGGGCGGAATAAGTGCGTACACTAGCTTCGCTCACTCACCAAAAATAGGCTTTTCAGCAAGCTTCAAAGCCCTTATTTTAGTGAGTTGAGCTCGCTAGTGCACTTTGCTAAATTCCACAGGAAGGAGGGTGCTAGGGTGTAATGGGAGCAGTGAGCACACACAGGACTATTGGAATTTTATTTATTTTAGATTAAGCTACATTAATATTTTTCTAGCGTGCTGTCTGTGGGTTGAGGGGAGAGACCCATTGCCACGCAGGGTGCGTCTGACACTCGGTAAAACATATCTTGCTATGAAGCAGGAGGCCGATTTCCACTGACCCCCTTCCCGGACCTGTGAGAGGGAGTGGGTCCTCAGGAAAGCCGCTACACCCCGTGCGTCATGGGAACGTGGGGCCTTCCCAGGGTCAGCCTTCTCTATAACCTGCCGCAACCTGTCTGCCAATCCTATGACTGACAGCGGGCGGCCTGACCGAGGATGAACGACGAGATAATGCTGGCCGGTGGTGTGATTGGTCGTAGAGGAGAAGTATTGGCGGAGGGTCCCGACCAGGCAGAGTCAGTGATGCTCGCCTTCCACCTTTCATGCTGGAACCGGTACTGGCTGGAGCCTGTGGTTCTCCCGGTCATTTTTTGCCAGGGAAGTGGGAGAAGGTCCCAGGGACACTGCAGAATATCCTTGGGCGAAGGAGGTCCAGTGGTAGAACCTCGTGAGTGCCTTGAGGTGGGAGGACCTGAAGCCTGTGGCCAGCGCTATGAGGAAGAGGGCCTTCTGTAGTAGGCGGTCCTTTGACGGTCGGATGGTGAATGGATCCTGGGATAAGACAGCTATCAGATTAATCCATGTCATGGTAAAACCTTCATAGTAACAAGAACATAGGAAAAACAGACAACATAAGGCCAGAGGCCCTCAGGCTAGATTGTCAGTATAATTCACAGGACTGAAGAAGTAGTACTTACCGAGCAGAAGAGTGATGACTTTCTTCAAGGACCGGAAGTTCCAGGGTGGTCTAGATGGTCGCTGGTGGAACTGGCCCCGCTTCAGCAGGGTAACCTACCCGTTATTAACCTTCACCCCACCTGTAATCCAGAGGGTCGGTGAGGGTCGCCAGGTGGACGGGAGGGTCGGGATAGACTTGCCTCGCTCGTGCGCTAGAGATGATAGGAACTCTAGAACTACACTTTCACTGGGCGTGGGAAATCCTTGCTCCTTGAGGTACTGCTGGAAGGCTTTCCAGCAGGACTCGCATTTTCGAGTAGTGGAGGGTCTTAGTCCTGACAAGATGTGTGCTCAGGGAGGCACAGAGAAACTTCACGCATGCAAGTGAAGTGACCTCTGACTCTGTAGCCTGGCAACGAGTGGAAACGTTTATATTCTCAGACAGGCAGTTTCACGGAGCAGTTCTCTTGCGCAGATTCTCATTCTCTGTTTCCAGTTTCTTCATTGCTAGTCGCAGCCTATACTGAAATACAGTAGTTGTGCTAATATTGGCCTTGTTACACCCGAGGGTGATATCTTGAGGTCTAATAAAGCAAAGTGCACAAGCGAGCTCAACTCACTAAAATCCTGGGTTTAGCATTGAGGTATCATCTACTAGGACTAACTCGCTATTAATTACTGTACGCTCCCCCGTCACAACCAAACCACAGGATGGATCTTTGCAAGCAACAAGCACCGAGTCATGAACACTTCATCACCAGGTTCACAACTGGACCTTTATCCCGTTCCGCCACCGTGGAGTTGTCAGGCGTCAAGACCATCCAGTTCCATCTGCCTTTAATACTATACCCTGTGTGAGGAGAAGCAGGAGCAGAGGGGTGTGTGATAATAATCTAGTGAAAGGCTTAGACTTAAGATGGGATATCAGGATCAATTACGAACCAGCCACCAAGGAGCCGCCTGGGCAGAGTGAAACCCAGACTGGGACTACACAACTTTGGTGCCTGACATTACTGTGGCTGAGGTGGACGCGGGACGAGTCGTGTGTCTGGTAACATAACACTCACGATTCGTCGCTTCTGACGATAAACAGTGAAGTGATGTTTAAAGTTTTACCCGGATCAGCAATCCCGGACTCGTCGCTATTAATCTGGTAATATGTCTACTACAGCCCCCGGAATACAGCAATATTGTAGCCCCCAGAATACAGTAATATACATACAGCCCTCTGCAGCTAATAAATTGAGCACCGTATTGTAATAACGGTGATCATATTGCTCACAAGCTCATAGTTTCTGGAGATGCTGGTGGACAATATTACTGACAAGGTGACTATGGGGATGAAAGATAAAAATACCTGTTTAGTAGTAAGATAAGGGAGATTTGAATGTTCTATGTTTGAGGAACTTTACGTAATAGGCAGATGGGAATATGTGACAAAGAAGGGAATTTCACAGTTTGGGAGAATGAAGAATGAAGGAGGTGAATAACGATGTTGTTGGACAAAATAGATCTTAGGCAGAATAGAGTAGAGGTCGGCATGATTAGAAATGATATAATGCTTCTATACTGAGGTTGAGGAAACGGAGAGATGATAGGTTATAATATTTCAGGGAGGTCAAGTGAGGGAAGTTTTACACGAAGAGCCTGACACCATACCACATTAAACACCAAAGAACAACAAGATGAGATTCTTTGAAGTTGTCGAATGTGAAGTCAAGGTATTTAGTAAGCAAATGAAGGAAGTCAACGAAAGAGTGGCTGAAACAACAGAGAAGAGGTGGCGTTCCTCAAGGTGTGTTATAGAATCCACGATTTTAGAGATGACTGAAGTGAAGGCTGTCGGACGCTAGTAGAAGGAAAAGAAATGTGAACACCTTTTTGGGGACAGGCTTATATCCAAGATGAAGAACCAGACTTTAAAGAAGGTTGAAAAGTTTAGAGAGAACAGGAGCAAAAGGAAATGCATAGTGTTTTAAGGACATTTGATTAAAATTGATCTTTTAAGTTCGTGATTTATAAGAAATAAACAAGATCTCCATATGGTGGTAATTCTTGAATGATACTGTACAATGATCCGAGGCGAGACAGACCGTGTAATAAGAGGGGGTCGAGTTGAGCGCCAGAGGTGAGGTTCCATACGTGTAGGAGCTGGACGTCTGCCTCCCCTCTTCTGCAGTACATACACCGTCGGTGTACCTCCACCACCTCCTCTACACTGCCTGGTGATGGACAATGCAAATTACAGGAAGATTTCTCCTCGGCCAATACACTCTAACTTCACCAATACTCTTACCTTAAGTCTCATCATGTTATAGTATAAACAACTTACCTTCCTCTCTCGTCTTCAAGAGCCTCTGGGTAAAAGTAGGTTCCTGACGGGTGTGGAGGGAGAGGTACACTATGTGGAGGGTATTGCGGACACTCTCATGAAGGAGGACACCTTCCACTCCTGTCCTGCTACCCACCACCACCACTCGGGTCTCTGGCTGCTGCCACAACCTCGCCGCCTGTAGGAACCTGTGTGAGGTTGTTGTACCCAGTTACAGATAATGTTACTCACTAAAGGGACATTAATGTACACTCATGCGCCATAGTTTCGATGGACCCTCTACCCCTACTCCTGACTCGATGGAAGTCGTAGCTTTGGCTTCCTACCGAACGTCCCCCTGTGGGGTACATGATGTTGGTTCACACTCAGGATGGGATGGAGAAAGGAAACTCTCAATACATGTTGTATTGGATGTACAATGCAGCTTGGTGCTGGGAAGGCAGCATGGTTACAAGCGTGATGTAGAGAGAGCTGGTTGGTGAGGGTGCTCAGAGGAGGACAGGCAGCTTGAAGGGCTGCATAGTCGCCGGCGGGAGCGAGGGCCGCCAGGCAGGAGTGGAGGAGGTGGTGTTACTTGAAGACTGGCTGTAGGTAGTAAGAGAGAGGTAGGTCACCACGAGGACAGGTCTTATATAGCGGAGGTAGGCGTGGCTTAATAGTTGACCTCCGTCATGTAAGGCGGCGCTGGTTGACCTAGACCGCGAGGCATACACTGGGGAATTCGCGGGGTCGGCTACTCAGCGACAAACAGCGTTTGTAGGGAAGGAATCCACTACACCCCCTACCCTCTCACTTCCCCCCACTCATCGTTCAGTGGTGCAATGTGGTAGCTCGAAGCTTCGCTGGATTGTACGAATAGCAGTTCATGATGTAATATTTGAGAGAATATATACAAGATACAGTTTTTTTAGTGTCTTCACAACACTTTATTTACCATCACTGTACTTAACATTACTATACAAGAGGAACCGTTCGGTTTGCAGCCCTGATTACGACTTCCCTCGAGCCAGGAGTAGGGATAGAGGGCGCATCGAAACTATGGCGCGTGAGAGTACAATCATATACACATGAGGAGGAAGTATGTGTAGCAGTGTGTGTGTGGAGTCTTGAACACTGGGTAAACGCCCTGTATATTAATAAATACTGTACAAATAGCGTCAGTAGTACAAACGCCAGTTATAGCAGCACCTGAGAGCCAGGGAGTTGTTGTTGGAGATGATGTGTAGAAGAAGAACGCGGGAGGAGAAGGTCGCCTCCCCCCACAGCCCCTGCAAGAGGTGTTCCAGCGCCCGCTGGTTCAGGGAGAACAGCGACTCTAACTCTACTACCACGCTGCCCACACCACCACACACCTGCCTCCTGCACCTACACCTGTAATGAAGTCCACGAATAAAAAACATGTACAGTATTCCACTGAAATATACTGTATATGTATATTGTCCCAGATAAAAGGAATTGGCGATCATTTGCTCACTCTTCGTATAAAGAAGAAACAGAAAAAAACCCTGTCTTTCTCCGGAGGAAAAAAATGGTCAAGTATAATAAAAAGCCTAACATAATTTGTTATTATTAAACACGAACAAGACTGGAGGATGCTAACACAAGGCGACATTTGTATCCCTAGATCTTTTACCAAACACTTTCAAGCTCAGAAATTGCCTGGCCTACACATATTAAGTAGCCACCCGCTCAAGCTCAATAGCGGCAAACTCGGATTCGCTCTAATTAATGAGTTGCTGAGGATGTTTGACTCTGAGTTTGGTTTCATTTGTTTTGAAATCTTTTCCAGCAAGGATCCTTCACACAGTTATATTCCTTTAGATACAGGTGTCACGTGATTAATAATTTAGTTTTTAAATATTCCATATTAGTTTATTTATATTTAAACCATAATTCCTATATATAGTGTAAACAAAGCGATATACCATCAAACCATTAAATTTTCCTCGGCTCGGGGGTCTAGCAGCGTGTGTCCGAATCGCCTTTCAAACAGTGACTTCAGCCCAAGGAAATGTGTATTATATACTCGTACATATAATTGAATATGCATCAAAATATAAGATTCATTAAATTGTGATGATGTATGAATATCGGTCTCCATTCAATCAAGATTATAATTTTATTCAGTGGAAAATATTTGTTTTTACAGCTTATATATATATATATATATATATATATATATATATATATATATATATATATATATATATATATATATATATATATATATATATATATATATATATATATATATATATATATATATATATATTGCAAACGGACAGTGCTCATAAACAGTGGACGGACACAAGCGTCCCCAGAGTGAGTCTGTGATAATCTAATAGGCGGTGATACACAGGACAGGAGTCTTACCTGAGGACGTGAGACACTATAGGGTCGTGGTGTGATGTTGTGGCCACTACCAGGTGACACCCTGCCACCTGTTGCTCCACCACCTGGGTCACCATCACCCTAAGTTGGTGAGCAGAGTCACCTAGTCGCTCCGAGCAGTTCCCTGCCTGGTCCATGAGACTTCCTGACTGATTCATATCACCATCAACACCCGCCATGACACTGCGGACTGTGGCCAGGAGTAGGTAGACGTTGACACACTCTTCTGTGGCCCTCATACTGTCCTATGTAAGTAAAATTACCGTAGTGTCAGGGATTAATAACAGCTGTAGTAGTGACTAGTTATCAAATATTCTAGAATATAGAGCGTGTTGATGGTCGCTGAGCTCATGGTATGTGTTGTGTGTGTGTGCGCGAGTCCTTACTGTGACGAGTGGCGACCTGTGGTGTAATGGTCAGCATTCTCGCCTCGCAAGCGAGCGGACCCGAGTTCGGGCAGGGTGAAACTTTGGGCAAGTTTCTTTACGCCATTTGCCTGTGACTATCCAGCAGTAATTGAGAACCCAGATGTTAATCGATTTGCGGATCGTATTCCGGGGTAATGGTTAACTAGTGCAGTTGGCGAGTTGTCCAGTCTTCTCGGACTATTCCTTGACACTGGGTCATGCAGCTCGTTAACTCAGATGTGTGGTTGTTGTGTTGGCGACAGCTTCTACACCTTAAACAAATTCACGCCTAGGTGGCCCTTGGACCGGCCATCCTCGTTACACGAGGGGCAACCATTACTATATGCGCTTACGTGGTTTTTAGCACATACAATAAAACAGTTACTGTTGTCCAGATTACTACCCAAAAAAAAACATGGTAAATATTTAGGAGCTGTTAACACCTACTTATATAATGAGTCTTATATAGGAAGAAAGAGAAAATAACTAAAAATAATTTTATTCTATAGTGTTTCCGTCGAAAATTTATATTTTTCGAGTATTTTAACCGATCGCATTACCAACAATATTACTGTTTAAAGTGGACAGGGCTTCGAAGTTGAGGGAAAATATTAACCACAATTACTCATCTCGTCGTCTTGTGTTCAGTAGGATAACAAAAGAATCTGTTTTACTCCACAACATTACCACCTGTGAGACGGGTCTTGTTCCCACACTTAAGCACTTCCACTACTTTGGTCTCGATTCCTCGATTTACCCCCTTTGTTTACTGTCCCCACAACTCAAGTACTGAAATATTTACAGTCTGAAGCTACGATACAATTTGGGGCAAGATTACAGAAGACAATTACTTCCGTATTTAATGGCTTACATAACAATTATACATCATTAGGTGAAGTCTGAACCCAATGACACACTCCACCTTCTGCGTGATGTTCTCTCCGTAGTCCTTCGTGCTCTTATATAGTCTAAAAAACAACTGCAAATAATCCTTCATTATATAAGGTTGTGTGTGTCACTTTCACAGCTCCCCTTCCCTCCACACGTGATATACAATTCCGTCTAAATCAATTCAAATAACCCGGTCGTCCGTTTGGTGCACAGTGCAAATTAAATCACAATCCATCGCATTTCCCTTTTTGTGATGGACTAAAGAACTTATTGAAGAAAGTGTGACTGGACAATATGATTTACACTCGAGATGGGTCAACTATCACCCTCAAGTTTACGAGACAACCTGAGGCGGTGTTAGGTATATCCCGTGTAGATATATCAAAGTCAATTGGGCTTACATTACCCCCCGGTAATAGCTCAGGCGAGATATAAATTATACATAGGCCCATTAGAGATTCTTTCTGTGACCCAGTGTTTTTAGGTCCAATGAAGTACGATATAAACTTGGCTGCAGCTAATGGTACTTGGCAGTAACTCGTGCACCTGCTGAAGACTACCAATAATTGGCTAGTATATATTAATGGGCCTCACTTGTCTGCCCCCGTGTGTTGTTTCTCCTCTGGGTGGCAGGTGTGTGCCTCGATTGTAAGACCGACTTCAACTTAACCTAGCCTAAAGAAAGTCTGACTTAACGTATTCCAACTCTAACTTAACCAAACCTAATGAAAGTCTGACTTAACTTACTCGAACCTAACCTAACCTAACCTAACCTAACCTAACCTAAGTTAAAGGAAGTCTGACTTGGCATACTCTAGTCACAGACATGATAATTTTTGTTACAATTTCCAAAAGTCTTTTGTGGTGTATTCAGTTTTACATTATATCTCTGTCTCTGTTTTCAGCTTCTCTTAAAGTCCAATTCGATTTCATACAACTTTTTCTTTATAATTTCTTAAGTTTTCACCCCAGTAAACTCATTACTGGGACATGGTGTGACTCGCAGTGTGCCTCTGGGTTAGTCTTAGTGTGGGTTACCGACTGTAGGTTTTGAGTTTTTACCTTCATTCATCTTCCTGACACTTATTTGAAATTTCATCCTCGCCATCACTTGTTGTTTCATAAACTTGTATTAATGCCAAGTACTGTACACAGGCTTAACATTAATGAAAATGACATTGCTGCCAAGTGGATACAATACTTGTTTCCCAGTCCACCCGGGTGTGAATGGATACCTGAATTTACAGTTGCGATCGAGTGCAGAGCTGTTATGCCACCTTGGACACAGTGCCATATATCCTCTCGGTCCGTAATGTGACTTTCACTTTTCATACTATAAAGTAGTGTTCATCTCCACTGTAACATCTTCCTCACCCTGCCAATACCTTCCATCTTTATAGAATGTTTTTACATTCAAAGATCCTTTGTTAAGGGTACAATATAGCCGCTCATTCTTAAGCCAGGGGTGAGGTAGATGAGGTAGGCCCTCACACCTCACTCTAGTGAAGGACTCGCCACCTCACGGGGTAGTTTGATAATGGTCAAGTCATTCGTAGGCAACATAATATTAGCGTAGTTTTACTGTAAATATCAACACTTACCATCACCCTCGTAGTTGAGCCGTTGTTCAGAGCTCACCGAGGTAAATTAGATACATCAACAAAGGACCTGTGTACACAGGTATGGTGGTGTAACAGAGACTCACAGTGTGTCACATCGTCAGTACAGTCGGCCGCTATGAACAAATGGCACTATGACGCCGTCATCCCTCACCATGTTGTTGACATTGCCCTCCGCCACTCGACCCTCTCTCTCTCCCAGGACACAATGTTAAATTATCTACTCTACCCTCAACATTCGTGGAGGTCTAGACAGTATTTGCTTTATTGTACTCACAAAAAATAACGGATAGTTTATGGATAATTTTAGTGAATGAAATAAAAATATTTATTCACTATTATGATGGTTGATCCTGCCTCAGTGTGAACCAGATAATGGTGCTCGTATGAAGTGTGTGGCAGACTTCACTTGGAGGCCATAAACTATACTGTAGACGCATGCTGAAGGAAGGTAAAGAGAAGTGCAAAGTCTATAATGATCGTGCTGGGAACATGACTAACCTCTATCAGGGTGTCGTACAGGTGGACCTGATCACCAGGTGTCACGGCTAAAGTTGGTAGTGAATGTAAAATTTAATTAAAATAAAGTTGTCCAACAGTAAAATAGGAACACAAGTCCAACCTTCAATGAAAGTTTGGCCATTCGAGGTAAAGAAAATGTTTAAACTCTCAATGTTGTATGATGATAGTGTTGCCAAACCCTGCGTGGTGCTGTACCTGTGACATAATTTGTTATGAATTTTGAATTAACGGCGCTATAGAAAACAAAGGTGGATGTATAATGTACCCGACCCAGTTATGGTTAAAAGGTTTTACTATATAGATGATAATGCCTGTCGTCCATCGCTGTGTCTTACGTTGAGTGGCCGTGACAACCAGATTGAAGTCGGTCTGGAAGGAAGGGTAGTTTTTGTAAGAAAGAATGTACTGAATTATTTTCGATGGCAGATCATTAATGTGTGATGAGCGAGGAAGTGGTGTTAGTGCGGGACCATCTAGAGCTGTGGTGTTAACGACGTGACAGGTGGATTGAAGATACAAAAAAAAAAAAGAATCCCTTAGTCATTCAGTGTCAGTTGGTCATTCAGTCAATAAGTCAGTCAGTATGTTTAGTCAGTCAATAAGTTACTAAGTCAGTCAATCAGTCTAGTTAGTAAGTCGGTAAGATTTTTAATGAAGTAAATGAGTTAGTCTGTTTATTTAATCTACCACCTAGTAAAAAACAACACACACATGACCCTATTTCTTGTGTTACGTCTTTATATTTGTCATTTCTTCTAGATATTTGACAACCATTTACTCTGTTCACTACACCGAGGTACACAGCTCTACCTTTGTTCGCTAATCATCGGAATTGGTACTGTGTGTGTGTGTGTGTGTGTGTGTGTGTGTGTGTGTGTGTGTGTGTGTGTGTAAATCGATAGTACACTGTAGGTGTTGGCGCTACATTGATCCACCAATATAAACATTAGTAGTGGGGTAGAGCAGAGGTCTTTATAGGGTGATTATGTACGTGATAATGAGAGAATAATTGCATCGTCTAACCCGTGATTATCGTTTGATGTAAGGGCGGAGGTAATGCACGCTGCCACACCTGGGTCAGTAATGGAGGCATGAGTTAGAACACTACTTGACTGAATCATCCACAAAGGCTGCGAAATTATGGAGGTGGTACGAAAGTTTGGCTGACCGACTGTCATGGTTTTGGTGTGGATCAGTCCACCAAGAAGAATCGGTGGTAGTAGGAGTGGATTATATTATATAAAGATAATATTATGTCGTATTTCTTATTTCTTACCGTAGAGTTTGATACCTTCACACTGATTACTTACGGGAGATTATGGCGTATCTACGTAGAAGTTTACTCCACCACTCGACATTCCATGATTTATACTTGATAAATGATGATTTAATGGATTCATTTAATTTTCAACATCTACCTAAGTTACTGGTTATACTTTGTCATAACCAATCAGTCATTACCTTTAGTAATAATAAGATAGGATCACAGATACGGGCAGATAATTGCACTTACATTTATTTGTCAAGCTTCCATACAATGATTTACAATTTGCATGGATATATGATTTACTCACGTTCACGCTGTAATAAAATTTATCTTCTAAAAGAGAATTTTAACTTGGGGACACATGTGATTACTCTACTATGGGTATAACTTAACAGAGCCTTAATTCTTCAAGTGATACATTTACTGCCAGCCTGGATTGCTTTTGTTGCAACCAGGCTTCCGCATAAGAACTTCTTTCCACGGCCATAACAACAAAAAGTACTCTTGGGTTACCACACATAGTCTCGCGTCACTGACAGTCACGGTAGACGGTTGTCGTGGCAAGGAGAACTGGTAAGCGTGACTTGAATTAACCATTTAGGTGCAATAGACCAGCCTGGATTGCTTTTGTCGCAACCAGGCTTCCACACGTGATATTTCCACGGGGATAACAAACCTAGGTTAACACACTTAGTCTCGTGTCGACGACGGTTCACAGGACGGAGTGGCGGTGGAGGACTCTGTGTGGTGTGGTGTGGTGTCCCTCTCCCTTTCAGGAGGGAGAGGATGGAGACGACGTCTTAACTAACCCATGGCTCAGGGGATACTACTCAAAATGAGGTTTTTGGGTGTGAAGCGATGAACAGTACAACACTGTTTCACTGCCCACCCCCCTAAAGGCTGGCTAACATACACTAATTGAAAAATACATGTCCCAGTTATGCCTCGCCGGGCGTCTTATCTCTGGTAAAACAAATTTGGAGTTGGTTGCGTGGGTAAGCCTAACGCAACCCATGACACCGACAAACGCACGAGCAGCACGCCTGTGTAATTTACGTCCGGTTAAGAGAAACGTAAATATTTAACAATTCTGTACAGTCCATTGTGCTGCTCAGGCCTATCTCACCTGCTGGCACTTGACTGTTGTTCCACCGCTGACACCTTTGATGCAGCCTAGTGAGATGTCAGGTAATTCCACAGCTTGTCATCTTTGATACAGTTGTAGATTGATTGGTAGTTGGAATCGTCACAGCTGTCCAGTGTTGTAGTTATTATCTTAGCTTGTAAGTAACACAAGACACAATTGTAGTGTTCTGTCCACTTGTTGTTCCTTGGTTTAATATGAACACACGTGGTAATTTTCTAGTTATATTGGGGTAGTAATGTCCGTACAATTATTTGGTATTGTCAGATAATGAGCGTCAGTTATTAGCTTGTAATTAGCTGAGAGAGATGGATAGATATAGCCCGGAGAGCTTGTCTTGGGACACGACTTAGTACCGTGTCAGGCTATGAACTTTCTTTTTTTACCGGATTAGCCCAACAGGGCACAGGTCAATGACCCACATCAGGGTCTGGAAGCGAAATAATAATAATAATAATAATAATAATAATAATAATAATAATAATAATAATAATAATAATAATAATAATAATAATAATAATAATAATAATAATAAATAGGAAGAAAAATATATAAAAATATATAATAATAATAATAATAATAATAATAATAGTTAATAAAAAATAGAAAAAATAAATAAAAATATGTAATAATAATAATAATAATACTAATAATAATAATAATAATAATAATACTAATAATACTAATAATAATAAATGACCATAAATAAATACAAATTTAAAATACACTCTCAAGAGTGAGAACCGATATATGTATGTTTTGTTGTCAAAGTAAGAGAAACAATTGAGACCCCGCAATTGTGTAAATGAGGCAGAAAGTTAGATCAGCAACCTGGGACTTGGTCACAATTTTCGTGATGCCATATGGCAGCAGGGTCTACCATTAGAAACACATTATGCTTCCAATATCTTCCCAGTCTGTAGTACCTCCCTGTTTGATAGCTGCCTCCTACACTTTAAAAGGTGCCTCTGGGCCCGGCTGGGTGTTATGAACTCCTGTATTTTTCATATAATTTCCTTGAAAATGTCAGACTTTTTACTTATAGACCCAAGAATTCTATATTGCATGTCATGGGTTGCGTTAGGCTTACCCACGCAACCAACTCCAAAGTTTGTTTTACCAGAGATAAGACGCCCGGCGAGGCATAACTGGGACATGTATTTTTCAATTAGTGTATGTTAGCCAGCCTTTAGGGGGGTGGGCAGTGAAACAGTGTTGTACTGTTCATCGCTTCACACCCAAAAACCTCATTTTAAGTAGTATCCCCTGAGCCATGGGTTAGTTAAGACGTCGTCTCCATCCTCTCCCTCCTGAAAGGGGGCGGGACACCACACCACACAGAGTCCTCCACCGCCACTCCGTCCTGTGAACCGTCGTCGACACGAGACTAAGCGTGTTAACCTAGGTTGTTATCCCCGTGGAAATATCACGTGTGGATGCCTGGTTGCGACAAGAGCAATCCAGACCACGCTTACAGAGTTCTCCCACCACCCCCCGTCGTGACGACACGAGACTAAGTGTGTTAACCTAGGTTGTTATCCCCGTGGAAATATCACGTGTGGAAGCCTGGTTGCGACAAAAGCAATCCAGGCTGGTCTATTGCACCTAAATGGTTAATTCAAGTCACGCTTACCAGTTCTCCTTGCCACGACAACCGTCTACCGTGACTGTCAGTGACGCGAGACTGTGTGGTAACCCAAGAGTACCTTTTGTTGTTATGGCCGTGGAAAGAAGTTCTTATGCGGAAGCCTGGTTGCAACAAAAGCAATCCAGGCTGGCAGTAAATGTATCACTTGAAGAATTTAGGCTCTGTTAGGTCATACCCATAGTAATCACATGTGTTCCCATGTTAAAATTCTCTTTTAGAAGATTAATTTTATTACAGCGTGAACGTGAGTAAATCATATATCCATGCAAATTGTAAATCATTGTATGGAAGCTTGACAAATAAATGTAAGTGCAATTATCTGCCCGTATCTGTGATCCTATCTTATTATTACTGAAGGTAATGACTGATTGGTTATGACATAGTATAACCAATAACTTAGATGGATGTTGAAATTTTAAATGAATTCATTAAATCATCATTTATCAAGTATAAATCATGGAATGTCGAGTGGTGGAGTGAACTTCTACGTAGATACACCATAATCTACTGTAAGTAATCAGTGTGAAGGTATCGAACTCTACGGTAAGAAATAAGAAATACGACATATTAATATCTTTATATAATATAATCCACTCCTACTACCACCGATCCACCCAAAACCATGACATTGCATTACTTACAAGAATTTTAGTATAAAAGTACTATTCTGTGAACAATGTTGGAGTGAGGCACTTATGTCGTTGGATGTATTGTTCTTTCGTTTAAGATCTGAAACATCCAGGCCAAAGTCCCGATTAGAAACCAGTACCTCTTCACACCGCTAGATACCGCTACTTCCACAAACACGAACACGGATGAATTCACCGTGATGGGTTGGCTCATTACCACGAGCACAACCCAAAGATTGTACTACACACTGACACACTCCTGAGTTGTATCACAGTACTAAACAGCACATTCAAATATTGCAATAACACCCACCAAGTCAGGATCTTTTCGGTTTCATGTATCGCACTAAAAAATTTTTTCTTATGTAGATTAATATGATGATTCCAAAAATGTGAATTTTTTTGGAGAAGTGAATAGCCCAACAAATTATAGCCTTTTAAACTTACAAGGTTCTATATTGAAATGTTAGAGTAAGGTTTTCAAAGGCTTGTTTGCTGTTCTTTTGAGTAGTTTACCCCCACACTCTAACTGTTAGAGTGTGGGGGTAAACTACTCAAAAGAACAGCAAACAAGCCTTTGAAAACCTTACCCAACCTTTCGTAACACATACTACACACCGAAAACACGAGTAAGGATAAGCCTTTTGTAGTTTTATGGTGTTTATGGGCTAGGTAAGGGTTTCAGAAGTTTGTTTGGTGTTCTTTACTTCATCACCTGCAACGAAAAACATAGACTAAAGCAATTTAGTCTAAAAATGGTAACATTTCATTGTAGAACATTGAAAGTTTAAAGGCCTATATTTTTTTTCTCTTCATTTCTCCAAAAAAATAATCACCTTTTTGGAATCACCATAAAATTTTACACTATAAAAAACATGTTCATTTCTTGGTGCGGTACATGAAGCTGAAAGAATCCCAAAGTCACTCCAGAACATGCACGACGGTATGGTAAACACAAGCCACACGAGGAACGACAAGATTTACAGCACACTTGGAGGATGAGTCAAACATTGAAAAACAAATGTTTGGGAATTCTAAGCATAAAAAAAGAAGAATGTTCATTTACACCTACCAGCTCACTCTTGAGAGCACGTGACACTCCTGAGCCACGTACGCGAAAGCTCTGGGGTCGCGGATCGCAGTAAACACTGGCAGTCTGGCACTGGTTACAGTGCCACATACCGCCACACCACAAATGTACTGTACCTACTTGATGTGGGAAATGAGGCGTGTTGGTATGCGGTGGAGTGTGTTGGGCCAGCGATTCATTGTCGAAATCTAGCTGGACACCTTAATTTACTATCGTGTCACCCATGTTGCCTTGCGTTAGTCCATCAACATTGTTTGTTCTCCAAGCAAATGCTTTGTAGACGTTTCCGCTGATCCTCGCTTTGTGTCATCTAAGCTTCATCTGCACCAACACGCGATACTCAGATGGGCTGTTGTCCAACTTAAACATTCATAATAACTGATGGTGTCTCTAGAGTGGTTCAAATGAGTAGAAATAATAGACATGGCACGTGATGATTTATTGACAACATTGACAATGATCTTCTATCCATTAAAAAAAAAAAAGGGGGGGGGGGGGGTGCAGAGAAACAACGCAAACTATACGTCACGAGACCCACCATTTTGAGTTAAAAAAAATACTCCAGTAAAAGTCATGGCCTCAGGTTATGTTTACGATGGTCAGTAGGTAGTAGGCAGCTACTAAACAGGGAGGTACTACCGCCTGGGAAGATATTGGAAGCATAATGTGTTGTCTAATGGTAGACCCTGCTGCCATATGGCATCACGAAAATTGTGACCAAGTCCCAGGTTGCTGATCTGACTTTCTGCCTCATTTACACACAATTGCAGGGTCTCAATTGTTTCTCTTACTATTGACAACACAACATACAGATATTGTTTCTCACTTTTGATTTTTTTTTGTATTTCTTTATGGTTCTTTATTATTATTATTATTATTATTATTATTATTATTATTATTATTATTATTTATTTATTTATTTATTTATTTTATTTGTTTGTTTGTTTGTTTGTTTGTTTGTTTGTTTGTTTGTTTGTTTGTTTGTTTGTTTGTTTGTTTGTTTGTTTGTTTGTTTATTTATTTATTTATTTATTTGTTTGTTTGTTTGCTTCTGTTTGTCTGTCTGTTTTTTGTTGTTTTTTTTTTTTTTCTGTTGTCTGTCTTCTGTCTTTGTCTTTTTTCTTTGTCTTCTTCTGATAAATTTCTTTTTTTCTTTATCTTTCTTTTGTCTTTTTTTGTTTTATCTTTTCTTTTCTGTCTTTCATTTATTGTTACCAAGTGACTGATTTTGACTGACTGACTGACTGACTGACTGACTGACTGACTGACTGACTGAATTGACTGACTGACTGACTGACCTGACTGACTGACTGACTGACTGACTGACTGATTCTGACAATTCAATTCAATTCAATTCATTCATTCAATTCAATTCAATTCAATTCATCTTCCATTTCCAATTTCCAACCAACTTTAATCCAACTTCCAAACTCCACTCCACTTCAACTTCCAATTCCATTTCAATTCCACTCCATCCATCACCATTCAATTCAACTTTCACTCCACAATTCCATCTTCTCCAATCTTATTCAATTCAATTCAATTCAATTCAATTCAATTCAATTCAATTCAATTCAATTCAATTCAATTCAATTCAATTAATTCAATTAAATTCAATTCAATTCAATTCTCATTCATTATTCTTCTCATTCAATTCAATTCATTTCAATTCATTTCATTTCATTTCATTTCATTTCATTTCATTTCATTTCTTTTTTTCTATTCTATTCTTCATTCATTCTTTCTTCATTCTATTTATTCTATTCTTTGTTTGTATTGTTTGTTTGTTTGTATTGTATTGTTTGTTTGTTTGTTTGTATTGTATTGTATTGCTTGTATTGTATTGTTTGTTTGTATTGTTTGTATTGTATTGTATTGTTTGTTTGTTTGTATTGTATTGTGATTGTATTGTGATTGCATTCATTCTATTCTTATTCTGATTGATTCTGATATCTTCTATTCTATTCTATTCTATTCTATTCTATTCTATTCTATTCTATTCTATTCTATTCTATTCTATTCTATTCTATTCTATTCTAATTTTATTTATTTATTTATTTATTTATTTATTTATTTGCCCCAGAGAGGGCTAGTTTATTGGGCACCCCCTTACATCCTGTGCAAGGTGAAGCGCAGAAGCGTTTACAGCGCCCATCTGGGAAACATGCGTAGTTCATGCATGCCTTTATGACTCATGCATTAAGATCGTCAAAGCCTGAAGGGTCATGGGTTTTGTCAGCAAGTTACATAAAGTGACAGAATGATGAGTGTGTGGGGGGAAATTCCCGGTACCAATTAGCTCTAGGATTGTGAGTCCCACAACTTTTTCTTAGGTATTAGTTATTGTTTTGAGTTCCAGTCAGTGTTCTATAAGTTCCACGAGACAGGTGTGTTAGTGTCAGGTGTCCTTGAGTCATTCCACGAGACAGGTGTGTTAGTGTCAGGTGTCCTTGAGTCATTCCACGAGACAGATGTGTTAGTGTCAGGTGTCCTTGAGTCATTCCACGAGACAGGTGTGTTAGTGTCAGGTGTCCTTGAGTCATTCCACGAGACAGGTGTGTTAGTGTCAGGTGTCCTTGAGTCATTCCACGAGACAGATGTGTTAGTGTCAGGTGTCCTTGAGTCATTCCACGAGACAGGTGTGTTAGTGTCAGGTGTCCTTGAGTCATTCCACGAGACAGGTGTGTTAGTGTCAGGTGTCCTTGAGTCATTCCACGAGACAGATGTGTTAGTGTCAGGTGTCCTTGAGTCATTCCACGAGACAGGTGTGTTAGTGTCAGGTGTCCTTGAGTCATTCCACGAGACAGGTGTGTTAGTGTCAGGTGTCCTTGAGTCATTCCACGAGACAGATGTGTTAGTGTCAGGTGTCCTTGAGTCATTCCACGAGACAGGTGTGTTAGTGTCAGGTGTACTTGAGTCACTTTACGAGGCAGGTGTGTTAGTGTCAGGTGTACTTGAGTCACTTTACGAGGCAGGTGTGTTAGTGTCAGGTGTACTTGAGTCACCCATTTTAACTAGAGATGTGAGAAGGAGTCGAATTACAATAGAGTCTGAGAGGAATTTTTATATAATTTTAGCTGACATTTTTCTGTCGTGATGGAGCACACGGGTGCGCCCTAGCATTTGTAATTAGTGGTATAACGTTATAACTATTAGGGATGTATTTTTAAGAAGGTGCTAAACGGTTATAAACGGTTATAATACAACACGAAATTCAATAACACAAAAATCCAAATTAAGGTCAATTTAAGCTTCTTAAAGGACCATTTTAATCTATTTACAGTATTCTCACTGTCATTCCTAAAGTGTTAAATACATATAAAGTGTAAAGAAAGATAAAGATCAGATCAATACCAAGGATACTGTATATTTTCAATAATAATAATGACAACACATACACAAAGTTTATGTACCTGTCACAACCATCTATAACTCTAAGGTGTTCACAAGTGTTGATGACAAGTATATAGTTGAAACGACGCCTGGTACACTATATCAAGCGTCGCCTGAGTCCACGACGCAGAATATCATACTGGACAAAGAACACATAATTAATGATGCGTTTGCCTGGGACACTAGGTACACAGTAGTGTAATTCACAAAAATTGCTGAGTAAACTGATAAACACGGAGGATACTTTAGATTAATATTACGTCTGGCAGTCTTCGTCATTTTGATAAGTTTAATAATGCTTAATTTATTCGTACTGTTCTTTTTTTTCGATTTTTTCATAGCAACGAAAAATCCCTCCTGGGTAATTTCTTGTTGTAGGTAAGTAGACTCAAGTGGAGAGGTGGGCGAGTTTCTCCCCCAGCAGGGTGAGGAGGGCGAGGGTGTATCCCAGTGCCAGCAGGTAGAAGGCCCCCTGCAGGTGGTCCAGCTGCAGCACCACCTGTCTCTCCTCAGCCTGGGGTAGATCGGTGTGTGTGTGAAAAAAACTTGAATATATAATGTACATAAAAGACAACAACGATACGAAGCTTGAAACATTATTATTCGAGTGTTCTCTAAGTGATTACCGTCTCTCTCTGTTTTTGTTTTTTTTGTTCTTTTTACTTACCTCGACGTACACAACCTCATCTGCCTCTCCCCTCTCGGCCCTGATGATCTTGGCCTCGACCTTCATGACATCTTTCATCCAGTGGCCAATAAATCCAGTCTCAATCAGTCTTTGCTTCAACCTTCTGATGGGATCAATGAAGGGCGCCCCCTGTCTGGAAAATGTATGGCTGTATGATATAACACCATATATGACTGTAATAATAATGATAATAATAATAATTAATACCAGGGATGACATCCTACAATGTAATATTAATTTTGACACCACCATAATCTGTCATCATTATCCATGTTCATATGAGTCTTCTAAATGAAGTCATGAGAAAGGTGTAAAAGGTTAAGTCGTAACAGTCAAAAGTTCCTATGAAGGAGGTAAACTCTTTTCTTTTCATTGAATGAGTCATATAATAACTTCATTGGTGGAGGGTCTAAGGGAACAACAGTACAATGGTGTTTTTTATCATTCTAAAAAATCTACGTCTTGATCCAGAGCTTGATGATTGATCTTTATTTCGTAAGTCGTGACACAGTAAGTTATGTAACACAAAGAAGTGACAAAGATGACCACGAGCCCTTAAACGGAGCCTTGACGTAAATAATGACGGTGTTGTCTACGTCAGTGTAAAACCCCCATAACTTCAGCAACAAGGAGAGTGAGCAAGGTATAGTAGATCAGTTTTTACCGAGGTTTCAAGCCGTCGTGTCCAAGGCTCAACTCACCGGAAGCCCCAGGAGTTGCCGCCAAAGATGGGGTACTCGGTGGTGCTGATGTGTAAGGGAGTGTTGCCGAAGGTATCAGTGTAGAGGGCGGGAATGTTGACCTTGACCTGCGTCCTGTAGGTGATGTACGAGAACCTTCCACCCAACACCCGGTCCAACGCCTCCTCCAGCTCGTACCCCTACAGGTAAACTCTTTCCTTTACCTGGACATGAACTAAAGTTTCGTAACAATATCTTCTGTTTCTTGAAACACACACACACACACACACACTCTACTTTGTTGTCACTCGGAATCGAGTTAGACGATCATCCAGCTATGATACAATGATATGAGTTATTAGGGATGTCACCTTCATTGGTGAGTTTTGAGGTGACTAAAGAGGCCGTTACGGGACCGGCAGAGTTGTTCACAGAAGTTGTACATGTGGAGGGCTACATCGAGTGAGGGAGGGGCAGTGGCAGTGTCTTTCTGGATTTGGCGCTTGTCTGCCTAGGTTTGCAGTCGGGCTAATTCGAAAGTATTGACACCTTCTCGTGTGGTGCTCCTCCAAGCGTTACGATGTGGAGTAATCGTCTCCCAGGTGAGGCGGTCGATTTGGCACTTTTCAGGTTTGTCTTAAGAATATCCTTATACCTTTTCAGTTGCCCGACACACACACACACACACACACAAAAGTACACATACAGTACGTATTTTCCTGTAAGCCTTCTATAATTTCATGACTCTGGATATTAAAATTGAATAACAAAGTCCTCATATCGGGGCTGGAGGCGACCACGTGATAGAGGCAGCAGTATAACACCCAGGAAAGCACTAGTGGTTATATGACCCTCGCTGCTGCCCTCCATAGTTCTCCTGCACATAACGCTATGGTTCACCACACCTCGCTCAACATACAGGACCAGTGTTAGTAGCAGGGAACATGGTAACGCGTGACTGTGATGGTGTAATATTATCATTACTATTGCATTTATAAGTGATTATTACCAATTTTAACTCTTCTTTTAAACGCCACAGACGTGATCACTTTGCCTCACCTTCATATTCCTATAGATGTGTAACACGACTGGGTCATTACTCTGGTTGAAGTAGAGGAAAGTCGTCCCTCTCAGCTCTCGTCCTCCCCACGTCCAGTCGTCTTGGTGTAGCAGGTCCTGGAAGGTGTTGATGGGCAGGTGTTTACCCTGGACTGTCAGGTGGGCGATGAGGGAGGATCGGTAGGCTGAGGTCATCACCAGAGAGAACACCAGCCACCACCCCACCAACACCTGTGGCGGGGTATCTTAATGAGTCATGATAACTCAGGTGGCCAGAGGTGATATTAGGTGTGGGTTGAAGTGTGACTAGTGTATATTGGTGAAAATAAGAGAGAGAGAGATGGTCAATATACTGTACTTCCAAACCCCTGGAGATACGCTAGCGACCAGGGGTTCACCACCAGTTTATCACCCACATAAGTATTAGTAATACATGGCAATAACTGTATATAATATACCTGGCCGGTGATATTAAGAGGTGTGGGCGTGGGCGGGTCTTCAAGTAACACACCCCAGCTGTAGAAGAGGGTGGAGCTAAACTCCAAGCCACGCCCACCTGATACGCAAGACCAAGCCCTTTGAAACGCCCACAAGACGATGCAGAAGGTCAGACTGCTCACAAAAATCATGATCCACAGTTTACCTGAAGGAGAGGAGAAGAAACGTGAGCAGTTGGTGGAGTTTGTGTTCCCCATCCTTCTGTACCCTGACTACTTGGCATCTTGTGAGTTTAGTTGAACATTCCCATAATGTGGGTCACTGTGTTGCTCCTTTAGTTTGTCCCTGAGCTTTTTGCCTTTTTGTGAATTGTCAGGTAGGAGGTTGTGTGTGCATTACTATACTCTGTTATCCCCTTGAGTTTCTGTGCCTCTTTTAATATATCGCTCGTGATCCTTACTACTGTACTGTGCGTTTACTAAGTATTTCACATTTGTGGAGTGTAAATTGTCTACAAAATCATCCACATTGCTCAGCATCTGTTTGACTGATTGTTCGTCTGTCTCTCCCTCCATCCTCTCCAGGTTCTTTATAATGAGGTGTCCCTGTGTTTGTTTGTCTTCTTGTTCTCTCACTTAGTCTTGAAAATATTGTGTTACGTTGGTCCTGTGACGTCATCAGTCTGATTTACTGTGGGTGATGATTTGGCCACGAGATCTTAGCAGTTTTTTTTAATCCTTCGTGTATTGTTTGGTGTATTATTTGTTGCTTGAGTTTATCTTCTTCTTTATCTTCCTTATCTATCTTGGTTTCTCGATTCCCTGCAGTCTTTAATACTTACTTAACCTGTTTTATACATTATGTGCAAAGTAACATGACATGGTTATTGTTACAACCTGAGATACATTTGTAAGCGTTTGGTACTCGCCAGTCATTCCTCAGCGTCCCTTGTGGTGACCCATCATGCAGCGTTGGTTTGTAAGGACGACGGCTTTGTTGCCTGAGGACTCATTACAGGAACCACGGATGACTCAAGCTGTTTTTATCTGTTTATTTAATACTTTACTTTATTCTCTTCGCCACTGATCAGCTTGTTAGCCGCTTGGACGGTCAGTTACGGCTCTGTTACGCACTGTTGGCAAGTACTGGGCGTGTACTGGTTCCAGGGTAATTTAGTTTCCTTTGTGGCAGGTCGACCAATGCTTGGCACCGCTTAGCTAATGCCTGTTACACGACTCGCTGTCTGAGGTGAGGTCAGGTTTCGTTAGGTTTGGTTTGATCCGTTTTTTTCATGTTTTTATCCCATAATTTACTTATATTTCAAAGCCCTGCCCACTATGTGGAATCAAAACTGCTCATTTCAGTCAGAAATGAAGGTCAGATTCGTTTGAAACACTGTGAAAGTCACTGGAAAAACCTAATTTTATTGGTAATTTCCATGGTTGTTCTTTACGGAATTTTACCAACAAGTCACTCATGGCTTTATCAGCTATCCTTGGTCAAATGACTCGAATTGACTGAATATCAATTATTAGTTGCAAGTAGTCTACTCAGAGGACGTCCTATGATAGTATACCCTTTAGAAGTTATTAAAGAAAATAATAGCGTCTTTTTGAAGGGTTAACGAAACTACCTCGTGAGGTAGAGACAACAGTGCACACTTATTGAACTGGTGATGATATCTACAAAACAGTAAAACTACGCTCTTTAGCTAATGACAGGAAAAATAAGTATTATCGGAACAATCGTACTTCTCTACTTCTCTACATGAACAAAAAGTTGTGTTAACTCCTTTAGCGTTATGTTCAGAAACCCATGACGAAGAATTTAGATAAAGCTACAGTGACTTTTTTCTTTGATTGTACCTTCATCACGTTACCTCAAAGTTGTTTCTTCGTGGTGTGGAGATGCAGACCTAGCTTATAAGTTTTTGCAGTTCCGTATTTTGTCTTTCATATACTATATATATTTTTATAAGTGACGGGGATTTTAGTTGCTTGTGTCTGTCACTAGAGAACAACAAGGGTATAATAACTTCCTGAATCTGGTGCGTTATGACGTCTTCTCGAGGACTGGGTAACGCCTAAGAAATTTCTCGAAGAAGATTACAAAGTTCAAGATGTTATGAGCGATTGCACAATTCTAAATACATGATACAGAGCCACCAGGTGTTCGCTTTCATACAGGCTGTAGTTCTATACTGTCCGATAAAGCTTTGGATATACACGCGTAAATACTTCATCATCATCATCACCCATGCTTACGTGTGTTAGCCTTGATTAACTGATGCAATGGTATTCGGGCTAGGTTCCCAATGCCTGTCACCAACCCGCGTTTATTGAGTGGGAACTGGACATTATAAGTAGGACCTCCAAGTGCATTCTTAGCTTGAGTAATAACATCAGACCAGCATTAGATTTTAAACAATGACGCTCTTGCACCAATCAAGTATAAATGTCAGTTAGATGGTCTACACCTCGAAACCTTTTCTTTCATTGTGTTCTTAATTATATACATTCATTAATAAGTCACTCACCAAGTCGTAAGTTCATTATGGTTGTCTCGTGGCTTTTAACAAACTGTCTTGTGGGTGTCAAGAGAAATGAGTACCTTTTTGGTTTGTGAGAGAGAGAGAGAGAGAGAGAGAGAGAGAGAGAGAGAGAGAGAGAGAGTTTGCCGAACCATTGATTACTCCGATCACTCCTGAACTTTTCTGATTCATTTATGAGATCAAACTTCTATAGGAAAGACTTTAGAGAAAAATTATTACGTAAGCTAATGGTGTAGTGGTGTACAGTTCACGGTTAAGGAGAATAGTACTGTTAGGCAGACACAGTTAGTTTACCTGTAAACGGCCTCATCAAAGCCAGGTGTCGCGGGAGGGGCTTGGGTTTAGGGGACACTATGACTAAGGGGTCGTGGGTGTAGATCCTGGAGTGGGAGATGACCTTCACCCTGGCCTCCGTCAGCGTCAGGTCGAGGGAGAAATCCGCCTCCTGGTGTTGGAGAGTTCCTACGATGCCCGTCCAGTTCCCATCGGCCATAGGAACCCCCCACTTCCCGTCCTTAGGTTCCCTTACCTCATACCTACAAACACTTATATTGAGCATCATCATCGTTTATCTTGTGTTTATATTAATCTATTATTTCCGGCAGCAATGAACTTTACTCTTAGCCTTGTGTTTAAGCTTTAGCCTTAGAGTCTTTCACTACTCTTGAAAGTAGAATACATCTTATAACTAAAAGTCCTTATGTTATGTTTACACTGTTTTCTACATCTGGTTTCAGGGACCATTGATGTGATGTCGTAACCCTCTGACCATCCTCTTTAACTGGAATTCACCTCAACAGTTTCTAAAGGTAGGTGGAGTTTGTCCCGGGAACCCACATTGACACTCTGCATCAGACACATCATTGCGAGAACAGATTTTGATATAAAGAACCAGATTTAATGCTTGAAATCTACACACAGAATAAGAATTAATTCATGCGCTAAAGTGAAAGAGGTGAGAAATGCTTAATGAGTTACGTGAAGTTGAGGTGAGTGGCAAGGGTGCGGAGGATGCGAGTGTCGAGGGAGTCCTTAAGAGTGACAGGGGAGGTTGGGTCCTCATCCTCCCCCATCTCGTAGGCGATAAAGGGGAAGTAGTTGAGGGTGACGATCTTGAACTTATGGCCAAGGAAGTTGTCAAGACGCTCTGAAAAGGTTAAGGAACTGAGAGAGTCTTCATTATATCAGAGTCACATAATAGAGATTTTCATCATTATATCGTCACGTAACTGAGATATTTTTCTTCTTTATATCAGGGTCATGTAAACAGATTATCGTTCATATAAAAGAGTCAGATAACTGATATTCTTTCCCATTATCAGAGTCACGTAAATGAGATTCTTTTCCTTATATGAGAGTCAATGACCGACAAGTGTGGCGTTAAGTGTGTGTGTGAATAATTATATAAAGTATGTAAGAGTCACTGTCTTGTAAGTGAGAGAGCCATTGTGACTTAAATTTAACCTTTGAAGTATTTAAAATAATTAGATATTTATAGATCACCACCACCATCACCACCACCACCCTGCACCACACAAAGGAGACTGTCTCAAGTGTGGGTATTATATACAGGTCCCTCACATAGTCTAACTTAACCTAACTTATCCTAACTTAACATAACCTAGCCTAACCTAACGATCACTAACATAATCTAACTTAATCTAACTTAACCAAACTTAGAGATTCCTAACCTAATATAACTTGACCAAATCAAACTTAACCTAACCTAACCTAACCTAACTTGTCACATAAGCCCTTGAATGACATGCATCTTTACCAAACAAGATTAAGAATGAAAAATACAATAAAATATATTATCTATATACAATTATTAATTGTTAAAAGAAAACAACATTTAATAATAGATAAAAGAAAGTTTTAAATAGAGGAAAATATGTGTTTCTTTGTTAGAGGAAAATATGGTCATTGAACTCAGATATTTAACCCCAAGATCACCCAAATTCATAAGGTTTTGAAGCTCTACTCACAGATGGCTTTACATGATTTTGGTAACAGTAAGGAGTTCACACGGCGGTGTCTGTCAACAACGAAAAATGACTTATTGTAAGAGTGAGGCAGGGGAGGCAGCCACTCTGTCCGGATACTCGGAATTCCACACACTAAATTGCATCTTTGCATGGCTGGAGATGTGTGACGGCACGTAGAGAGTTCTGTCTCATAATTTTTAATTGTTGATGGACTAGTGTAATTACTATCCTTGTCAGGCACTTAAAGACTTTAGTTGTTGAAGCGCAATAATGTTATAACGTAAACAAATGTGGCGGCGTTGGAGAGGATCGCAGGAATACTGTACATAAACGTGACTCAAAATCTACGCCAAAATTGGACTGATAATCGATGTATGAACGAGAAACTCTTTGTAACGTGCGTGACTGTAACCTACCGTGGAAGAGGTCGAGGTCTTGGGGTGTTTGGTGGTCTTGGTGAAGCTGCTGGGCGCCCATCTCCCCGTTGTTACAGAAGAGACACCGACGGTACAAGCTCACGACTCCACCCCATGCTGAGGGAGGGCATAGTACGTTGTAACGCGATTATGCTAGACAGACAGACAGACAGAGGGCGATAAAGTCTCATAACCATCGTCAGTGTTAAGACATTCAGTTCTATCATATCAATCATTGTGAAATACACGTGAAGTAAATGACTATACCTGTAGACTACCTCAAGTTGGTAAATTGGTCCTGAACATTATGCCGTTAGATTTTAGGAAGCAATATTTCCAGCTAGCGTAAACACAGCCTCCTGAACTCAACAGCAAGTTAAACACTCGAGCATCAAAACAAGAGTCTGTTACCATCTCATTTCCTTGTAATGTCAGCGCCTCTAGTAACCTGTTGTTGATGACTAACATTAACTTTTCTCGAGGTGTCATTCCTGAGAGACCTAGCGGATAATTGGGAGGCGAGGCTCATGCTCTTCACTCCTTCCACAAGATGTGTAACCAGACATAAACCTCAAGTGTGTCGGCAGCAACACCGCCTTAAATGTAACAACGTTTTATTATTGATAAAGATCGTCTCTCTCAAGGGTTCCTCCCCCGCGTCTTACACTGTGGGGTGGAGAGTAAGGATCAAGTGTCACCCTCCAAGAGATGTGTACAAGCAAACATAAAATCAAAGAAAAATAACATTATCTTACTTAGAACAACATCTTGCTCTTGATAAATATTACCCATCTCAGACGGTTCCTCTCTTGTGCCAGGTGGGAGTGGATGGTGGAGCTCACAGATTACTCTTGTCAGTGTGTTAAGGACAAATATTAAGATGATTTTTACCGACAGTAACGCCTTTCAGTTTGTGTAGACTTGTTAATGGTGATTTACATTACCTTGCTCAGTCTCCCTAGAGGTTCCTTGCACGAGTTTTGTGTTGTGTAGAGGTGTGAGGGGCGCGTGAAGGGCGAGATAAAGGATGTGGAGGGTGTTGTGTAGACTGTGGTGGTGAATGACGTCCTCCATGCCCCACCTCCTTCCTACCACCAGTAAGGGCGTCTTGGGCCGGAGCCACAACCTGATCGACTCCAGAAACCTTTCAAAATTATAAAATATTAATTCTTCTTGTAGCTTGGTGAAACACACACACACACACACACACACACACACACACACACACACACACACACACACACACACAGAAGAATAATAAAAATTTTCGCCTTCGACAGCACTAAAATATTTTAACTTAATGCAGTGACACACACACACATATATACTTAGGTATACTACATAATGTATTCACAAAATCAATGTTTTCCGATGCACAAATAACTCGTTACCTGAACGCCTGGTCGTTGTTGTCGGCAGCCAGGTGAATGAGAAGAGCCCAGCAGGTGGAGGTGGCAGACTCCCACAGGTGGTGCAGGTGTGGTGGCTGGTGGTGGGAGTACAACACCTGTGTGTCCACCACCACACTACCCTGGACAACAGCTGAGACACGTCTGGTGAGGGAGACTTTTTGTAAACAGGATATAAGTGAAGTATTTGGTGTGATGGTTTGTTTTGGTAAATGATAAGAATGAGAGGCGCTACTTTTAGGATTTTGTTTATAAAATATTTCTTGCTAGAATTTCCTTAATGGATTCACTGTCGGAACGGGAAAACCCGTCTTTAAATTTACTAAGGAACCAGCAATAAGACCGTGGCCTCCGCCCTTTCAGGGAAGTAACAATCTATACCTGATTTTAACAGGAATGAACGGGTTCTTTCCTGCTAAAGTCAACCATCGTTCAGTGATGGCTGTTTGGTAACTCACCAGGGTGCCGAGGGTACTCAGGCCACGGTCTTCTTGCTGTTTCCTTAGTAAATTTAAAGACGGGTTTTCCCGTTCCGACAGTGAATCCATTAAGGACATTCTAGTAAGAAATGTCTTGTAAACAAAACAGAAGAAGCCAATAGTTTTCGGCTCCTCTGTTCTTAACATTAAATTATTTTTCGCTTCGTTCTCGTGTATTTGTAGGTGTGTGTGTGTGTGTGTGTGTGTGTGTGTGTGTGTGTGTGTGTGTGTGTGTCGTTAAAATACCTGTGTTTGTTTGTCTCTCTGTTAAAAATGTAATTTATTTAGGTCAAAACTTGACAAAAATTCTTCAGAGTAGAAACAGCAGGTGACTGTTCGGTTGTTGTGGTGTCTCGTATGTGTCAGTAACTCACTCACCTGAGGATCCTGGAGAAGAAGGGTGTGTGATGTGTTGTGATCGCCACCAGGTGACACCCGCCCACCTGATGCTCCATCACCTGGCTCACGGCCACGCCCACCTCCTCCTCCTCCAACCCGGCAGACTCTTCCATCTCCACCCCGCCCACTTGTTCATGAGTGCCACACACACCCTCCGTGACCATCACCACCAGGAGAGTGACGAGTACGACGCACCGTGAAGTAAACATCCGTCTGGCTAAAAGCATAAAAGTGATGACTTATGATACAGTAATGAATGAAAACTGTCATTCACAATAAACCAGTAAAGGTCTTGTTACACTCACCCGTTATATGAGATGGTCGCTCGAGAATCAAACTCGTGTATGTAAGCAGACGAGATAGTGATTAGCAGACCAGACCTTAACCCTAGAGTAATGTACAGACACTAGAACTTAAAAGGATTGGTGACCTGAGGCTGTGAGGTGGTGGTGTTCAGTCACAGGTGTTGGGGGTTCAGAGTGAGGTGGTGGTGTTCAGTAACAGGTGTTGGGGGTTCAGAGTGAGGTGGTGGTGTTCAGTCACAGGTGTTGGGGGTTCAGAGTGAGGTGGTGGTGTTCAGTCACAGGTGTTGGGGGTTCAGAGTGAGGTGGTGGTGTTCAGTCACAGGTTGTTGGGGGTTCAGTCACAGGTGTTGGGGGTTCAGAGTGAGGTGGTGGTGTTCAGTCACAGGTGTTGGGGGTTCAGAGTGAGGTGGTGGTGTTCAGTCACAGAGGTGTTGGGGGTTCAGAGTGAGAGTGAGGTGGTGTTCAGTCACAGGTGTTGGGGGTTCAGAGTGAGGTGGTGGTGTTCAGTCACAGGTGTTGGGGGTTCAGAGTGAGGTGGTGGTGTTCAGTCACAGGTGTTGGGGGTTCAGAGTGAGGTGGTGGTGTTCAGTGTGTGGGGGGAGGAGGTGGTGGTGTTCAGTCACAGGTGTTGGGAGTTCATAGTGAGGTGGTCAGTGGCTTATTCTATATATTTATTACATTAATTTAAAAACTTTAGTAAATTCAGTTCAAGCTCCTTATTAAATAATTATTGACACCAACTCATCGTGAAGTATAGATAAAGTAAATAGTGAGTATGGTGTGGTATAGCCGTGTACTGTAAATAGAACTCCAAATCACTGTTCGGTTGTTGCCCTTTGATTGACAAATCTTCAGGAAGGAAATTATTTCTGAAAAAATAAAAAAGACCAAATTTCAGCTCTATGTTAAAAAGACTGGTCGTGCACGGGGAAGGGGAGGGAGGGACACTCTTAGGAAGAATGTCTATATTAAAAACTGTAGCCGTAGATATCAAAGAAACAAAACTCAGACATTTTTCCTATGTGGGGGGTTCCATTTTTAGGGTGGAGGCTGACCTCTAGGGCCAACCTTCGTACCACTTGTGGGGGAGCTGCAACACGTGATCCATTGTAGTGATTCTCAAAGGTTTATACAATGAATTTTCCTCCTAACTGAACCTGTAAGAATACATTTAACCGGATAACTTAATCTGTAAAAAAAAAAAACATCAAATTATTTTATATGATTATAAACCTGGTGGCGGTTCCTAGGCGATAAATTCAAACTACTGTATCAAATTTCTGTGTTTTTTCCCGGTTCGAGGCTGTTTACCTGTTTTAAGGTGTTTTGGTTACATAATAGATGTGTTACAGTGAGGTTTCTTAATCATTGGGTTGGGTAGAAGGGTGTTTTTTGTGGTATTTAAGTGGTATTTTAGTTTTCACACGTCTGGCAGATTTGTAAGAGGCGTTGTCATTGAGGGAAATATTGTTGTACTGTAAGGACTCGTGATGCATCCAGCCCCCTCTCTCTCTGGCCAGCCTCCCAAAATTCCAACCTTCAAGATGTGTGCACCTCCATGCCAAATTTCAGCTCTCTATTTTTAAAACTGTAGCTGTGCACAGTGACAAGATAAAGATTATTGGCGACTATTATATAACTGTGGCTCTGACGTGAATAAAACCTTCAATATTTGTGTTCATTATGTTCTCTGTTTACGTTTAAGTTTATTTTGGAGAAACAGCAAAAGGGGATACGAAAAAGATTGATATTTACTTTAATTATGGACCAACAATGTTATAATTTGGTGTTATATGTGTGTGTTAAGGTGTGATGCAGTATAGCTTATAACTACAACACAGAGGTCGTTCAGGCTGTGTTATGGTTTAAACCTGCAGATGATATATGTGAAAATGATCGAGTAAATTTCCTTCCAAGAGTGTAAAGTGCGACAACATCCAGAAAATTTCAGAAAACGTCGACAATGATCGACTTTACCTTGAAAGCAGTTATTTACTTAGTTATGTAAAGTGATTCATAGTGAGGGAGTAGCATACTATATTATAAATTTGTAGTATATAATATGCCTCCTCCCAGGTTATAATGTTATATGTGCCCAGGTTATACTATGATATTACGTAATACACTTTGTCGTCAGATTAAAGGCTGCCATGCTTTGGCCACTGTTGAAAAGGTTAACTTATCTTAAGTTAAGTCATATTAAACCCAGCTGGACGTGTTCAAGATGAACTCATTTGCATATCAATAAATAACGTTTCCGCTGATATAACACAAGACTTAAATGTCAGCTAAACATCACAGTGTTCAACTGTTACAGAAAATTATGAAGTATCAAGACGAACATATGTCACTGACCTTCTGGTTCAGATCCATCAGGAGATATGGAAGAAGGGGGAACAGCTGTTACACTTTCTGTTCTTTCTTTAAGAATTTTGATGTTCTTGCGTAGTTTCCAGCTTTATCATTCTCATAGTGTTTTTCAAGCATATTTTTATATTTAAAAATGAGGTAATCTACCTGGACGAAGTTGCGGATGAATCCGCTCAAGCTTATGTTGAAAAGCTAATATACTGTATATATGATTTGCCAGCTTACAAGCTGGCTACTTCAAAGTTTGGTAATTAGCTTATCTAGGTAACTGGTAATATTACCGATAATTGCTTCAGTAGTTCAGAGATCCACTCTACTTTTTAAAGTTATGGAACTGCTTTTCCTTTTTCATTGATAAACATGTTGACTTTGTTCAGTAGGTCAGTGAATCGTGGCAGCATACTTCCCTTTATTAACCACCCGACTCATGTGAAGGAGACAATATCCTCAATACTCAGTTTCGATATTTTTGAGAAACAACTTAAATTGGCTTTGATTTATGGCTCGCTTGACAGTCTATGAAGTTTACGAGTGAAGCAACAACTTTCATTACATTGGTTTAAGTTCAAGTATTTGCCACACAAATTCAGCTACTGTAAAATGCAATGAAATTGAATAAGTTAATTTTTTCGTTCATCAAGATGCTTTATCAACAATAGAACTATCCCACTGTGTGCACCGATCATTGCAGGAGCCCCAACGGTTGCGCTGACAGCTACTGTTTCATTACCTACCTAAATGGCACTGTACTGTACCCAAAATCCACTGAGTAATTCACTCATTTAGTTTGACCTTTAAGCGAACTGAGTTAAACAAGTTCATGATAGGTAATATCTTGCACTACACCCCGCACTAAGCGCCAGTTGTCGGTGATCATCAGTTGTGTCGTCTGCTGCTGAGGAAAACAACACATTCCTCCATTTTTGTTTTAGTTGGCTACGTATATCACTTAATGAATCAGTAACTGCCTTTCTATTTACGCTGATGTTTTAAATTTTCTTCACTTGATCAAACAAATTAGTTTCATTTGAGTTGCGTTCACTGCAAAAAAATTATATGCCCAAATTTCCAGGATCGTTTTGTTTTCATATAATTTTTTTTCTCTTTTACAATATACATTTAAATCCGAAACTTATTGATCGAAAAATAAAGCCACAGCCATCACTGAGATTTTCGAACTGTTTTGTGTTACACTGTCGCGCCACGCTGTCCTGACCACATGGGATAGCTATATCACATGAAGACCTGTGATGTAACGGTCAGCATGCTCGCTTCGCAAGCGAGCAGACCCGGGTCCGATCCCCAGGCAAGGCCATTTGACTCTGTCTACCCTGCAGCAGTAATTGGGAACCTGCAAGTTCCGGGGTAATGGTTAGCCAGTGCAGTTGCGAGTTGTCCGGTCTTGGACTATTCCTTTACACTGGGGTTACTCAGCTCGTTAACTCAGGGTGTGGTCGTTGTGCTTTCCGACAACTTCTACACCTTAAATAAATTCACGCCTTATAGGTGGCCCTTAGGCCGGCCATCCTCGTTACACGAGGGGCAACCAATATAATGAAGGTTTTCAGCGACTCGAGTCAATGGCATTTTAATGGTTTATTAAAGTGCAGCACCGTACAACCTTGCACTGATATCTACTTGAACAAACCCATTCTAACAAATTATAAAAGTCATCAACGAGTCGTGTAGATATCTTGTGTTCTCTAAGCTCTATAGGCCTTGGTTTTCTCATTCCGTTTTCATACTATTTCACTGCGTCTACATTGAACGCTTTTGTTAAACGACCCTCTCCCCCATGTCACTATATACTGTATATTATCACGTGGATACAACTAATGTCTTTTGTACATTTTCAGTTTATGGCCACCACACTTTTCAGAAAAACGTTAATTACTATTATCATTAATATTCTTAATACTCCTACTTCGTCAGGCAGCAAGAAGCACGTGGTGGTGGGAGGGTGACAACCGTACACACGCTGCCAGGTGAGGCAGCGGGTGAGGTCATGTTGTAAATATTGTATGAAGTGTTATCAGTCACGCCCCAGTCACCACCACTTCCTCTCAGACCTTACATGTAGTTTCTGGGAAAATATGAATAGCTATTGTGTGTTACTTCAACCATTATGTCCATGTATCACACGGGAACAATTAATGCTTGAAATGATGATTACAACCCACTCTCAGGTACACACACAAGCATGTGTATATTATACTTGTATGTACACACACACACACACACACACACACACACACACACACACACACACACATATATATATATATATATATATATATATATATATATATATATATATATATATATATATATATATATATATATATATATATATATATATATATATATATATACACACAGTGATGTAGGCGAGACCGTTAGGCCCGAGATCGAGGCCAAAACTGTAATTATGGTTCACCCGCAGATTACGTCTCCTAGGTAGTGCGTGTTAGTTATTACATAAGGAGACATACTGTACTTCCTTAATATTGAAAAAGATAATACTTTTCAGATTTTCGTTTTGCCTTAGCTGTGTGAGGATTACTTACCAGTTATTAATTGACTCAAAACATGACTTATTTTAAATTAGTTCAGTTTAGTCTTGGAGTGTTATCCCTTGCAGGTTTAGCACCTTACAGCAGCCTATCGTAGAGGAATACATTTATCTCGGTCAGTGGGCGACATTGAATTGGTAATTTTCTAAACACACTGAAGGACGCTACACAGTCGTCAGTCGGAATATTAGGAACATTCTGGGAGCTGGAAATTATCATGGGAGATGAGTTACTGGACAGTGCGGCGTTAAGGGAAATAATATGAAGCGAAATGAAATTTACCATAAATGTTTGTGGTTAAAATTTCAGATAAATTGTTGACTGATTCACTAAATTATATTGTATTCTTAAGTTAGAATAATACAATTTAAATAAATAAATACCGTACAGTTTAGGTGAGATAACATTTACCAGAGATGATTGAGGTGCTTGTGTATAGAGGCTGTTTGGGGGAGGGAGTGAAGTTATGCAGACGAAGGGTCATGATTCCCTGGCTCTTCACCTGAACCCTGACCTTTAAAATACTGGGTCGATGACAACTGGACAGTCTTCTTATTCTTCTGCTCATACAGAACTTTGTTGTTATTACCTCGTTAATTATAAAGCTACGTTCTCTGATTAGATCATTCCCACTGAATATTTCCATGGTTGTTTCCTCTACTTTATCGAACTTAACTATTCTGCCTTCCCCACAAGGTCACGTCGAGCGTATGGTACTGTCTGCTCTGGTCCGAGGATGTCACTGATACACGCAGGCCAAATTTTTTCATCGCACAATTTTCAGATTTACAGACGTAACTTACGTTATCATTATGTCATACCCAACCATGACAAAATTCTCTCAATGTTGGCCGGACAGTGGGCCATACTGTGGTCTGCCTCTGGCTGCCGGACTCCACCATCCGAGGCCCCTCTACTCGACCTACCTGAGGACCTGTCTCTAGCAGTGAGATCTACTCCAAGGGTCTTTTTAAAGTTCCATTTGAACATCTACTGTAGGGCCGTGGAGACCACCGGGCCAATCTGAGCTACACTTGGGAGGCTGCCAACTCTATTTTTCAAAACGCAAGTTTAATATAAATTTGGGTAAATTAGATACTGTGGTTCAATAACTGTAATTAGGAGGTTCCCAATGGCTTAGACAGTTTATTACAGTTATATTTGATGTTAAAAGCTGTAGATTGTAAAATGATTGATTTCGAAAAAGAAAAAAAAATGTCAGACCTGCAAATTTTTCACTTCTCCTTACCTCGGCTGACGTCATTAGAGGCATCTTGGTCCCTTCTTACAGCAGCTTATATTGTCAACTTCATGTAAAAAAAAAAGAAGTGTGTGTGTGTGCGCGATGGTTTTCGTGGGTCATAAAGATACATCATTAATATCAAACCTTTGCTCTGGAGTTGTTAAGAAATAAAGTTAATAAACAATTAAACATCTGAAATTATTTATCCAGGTCGTTAACTCTCCGTTCATGCCGAGTGTGACGTCATCAGCCACCTGGGTTGTGTCAGAAACTTGAAGCAGCAGATTATATTTGGCAGTAAGATTAGAAAAGCAGTTTCATTTTTTTATGCTTTTTGTTGATACGAATGAAAACTCGAGTTTAATATCAGAGCTGAAAGCCACGGGGTCAGGTAGAACAGCATTTTTCTACGTGTCACTCACTCACTCACTCACTGACGGACCAGCTAATTGTTACACGTCTGTTACTAATCATAAAAGCAATACCTTTCTCGTGAACAAGAACGCAGTATTAGTTCTCTCCCTCAGCCTAACCAGACAGTAAGACAGACAGACGGACTGACAGACAGAGACAGACCACGGGAAACACAGTATCTCTCTCACGCTGTCGGCGGCGGGAGGAGAGATGTGAACTCCAACCCGACTCACCTGCTGATCATACACACACTGCCTCCACCGGTCCTGATCAGCGCCTATACTCTGACCACCCTTCCCACCCACCGCCTCTCCGCCCACTACCTTCCCAGCTCCCCACCCACTCTCACCACACCTCCTCATACCTCCTCCTCCCACCTCCTCCTATCTCCTTCCCTCCCCACCTCCCCCTCATGCCTCCTCCTCCCCACCTCCCTCCTATCTCTTCCCCTCCCCACCTCCCTCCCTATCTCCTTCCTCCCCCACTTCCCTCCTATCTCCTCCCTCCCTACCTCTCCTCCCTATCTCCCTCCCCACCTCCCCCGCCCACCATCTCCCCGCCCACCCACTTTCCTGCTGTAGCCTCTTCTTGTTCTTATTGTTGTTCTTCTACGTACTATGGGTTCTTCGCCACGTACTGTACATAAATATATTTTACAGAATTGCAAGTAATGATGTTATTGCATGATAGTTTTCAAGAGCATTATAACCCTGAGTACGATGCTTGGCCCCTGAGTACGATGCTTGGCCCCTGAGTACGATGCTTGGCCCCTGAGTACGATGCCTGGCCCCTGAGTACGATGCCTGGCCTGCTGATTACATTGCCTACCTCTGAGTAGGAAGACTGTCCCCTGAGTATAATGAATTAACCTATTGAGTACAAAATCTTTGACCCCTGGAGTAAGATGACAGTCCCATGAGTACGATGGCTTAGCCCTTTTGAGTGCAATGATCTAATCCCTTGAGTACGATACCGGCTTGTTGAGTACAGTGAACATGTAGTAGTAGTACGCTCAATGTACACCTCCCACCAAATATCATGAACTAAATGTGAGATAAAAATATGAAAAGAGATTATCTTTGACAAAACACTTGGTTACTATTTTGTCCAAATTTCAGCTCCCTAGCTCAAAAATAATGCTCTTAATACCGTCCGGATAAAGAAGAAAACATGTATGCGGCGCAGCTTCTGAGTAAAGATAAACCCCATTCGGAATTCATATCCTTGAGGCTGCAGGCGGAATAGGGGAGATGGCTGAAGTACAATAATAGCCCATAGAGTACGATACTTTAACCTTTGAAGTACGATGACTCATCCCTTTGAATACAATGACCCTTAAGTAAGATGATACTGCACTTAAAGGCTTTAAGTCATAGTACATGTTAACCATTTGAGTACGATGACTTAACCATTCGCGTACGATGACAACCCCTTCAGTACGATGACTTAACCCCTTCATCAAACTCAATGGATTAAATCACTGTATTCAAATGGTTGTCATCGTAATCAAGTGGTTTTAAGCTTTTGTTTTGTTTTTCCTTGTTTTCGTCAGGACAATAAACAAGAAATAACACTTCATTCCCGGGTCGTCTGGATTATTTATTTTTTTTTTATAAAAAAATGGTACAAAAAGATTCGTGTATAAAATGATATATAGAAAACTGTGGTACAAAACGACTTTAAAAAAAAAGTTCTGGTACACAATAACATGGATACGAAGTGACTGTAATCAAGATGATCTTTAAAAAATTAATAAATATATAAATAAGGATGAAAGTAATAGCAATTTTCTTTAATAATGGTCCAGGAAGTTTCTCCTTTCGTTATTCACCGGTGTTCCCTCACACTGCTCCTCCATTCACCATTCATTCCCCCTTAACACCATTCACCTTAAGCGCCTTCCCACAACGCCTATAACATTACCACTAATGGAATTTAACGAGCGGAGGATAATTGGAAAGCGAACAATTTCGCACCAATAGGTTGCTATTCATTGGCCATTCATGGACAAGCTAATTGCGCAACAAGTGTCTGTAACTATTGTACGACGACCGCTTTACCCTCTCTCATAGGGGTCGACAATAGGTCCTCCCCCGTCACCACACAATAGAACCGTCCGTCAGACCTCTGCTGGGTGTACGGTGTCGCTGTTGTGGTGGGTGGAGACGGTGTCAACCATAATGGTATACGGAATTTGACATCTGAAAAGTAATGCAAAAAAGAAGGAAAAACACGAAAGAAGATCTATATAGAAAAAAATAAGAAGGAAGAACAAGAAAGAAGACCAAGATAGAAGAAAATAGAGGACAGCAGCTACGGCCGAAAGGCGAAGTCTGGCTACCAAACCCTAAACACTGTCTAAGAATTCTCACATTTTGATGGACAGGTGAGTGTATGGGGCAATGTTATATTTTACGACGTAAGGAAATTTAAATTATAAATATTATGTCCTCTTTATTATTTTTTAACTATCCTTTCACACTTGGTGAATATGATGCGATATGAAAATTGACGGGGAAGCAAGTGTGTGGTGCTGATGTCATCCTTACTAGTGTAACTTTGGGATTTTAAGAATGATTAATTAACTACCTTATTCTTCTGTTTACTTTTACACAATGGATGATTATTGCGGCTGTTTGAGAGATACAATCAATATTCAATGGAACGAACTGTGCGCGTGATGCCCTACCAACTATACCTAACCTAACCCTACCAACTATACCTAACCCTACCAACCATACCTAACCTAACCCTACCAACCATACCTAACCTAACCCTACCAACTATACCTAACCTAACCCTACCAACCATACCTAACCTAACCCTACCAACTATACCTAACCTAACCCTACCAACTATACCTAACCTAACCCTACCAACAGTGCCTAACCTAACCCTACCAACTGTACCTAACCTAACCCTACCAACTGTACCTAACCTAACCCTACCAACCATACCTGACCTAACTAACCTAACCCTACCAACCATACCTAACCTAACCAACCTAACACTACCAACCATACCTAACCCAACCAAACCAATCAGTTATACCTAAAAACCTAGACTAACCTAAACAACCATACTTAGCCAAACCTAACTTAGCTATTACCGACTAACCAACCATGCATAAATTAATCTAGCCTAACCAACTTAACCTAACTAATAATAATGAACTTAACCAAACAACTGGGAGGTGTGGGAGAAAGGGACAGGACCTGGGTGGTGTGGCAGGACCTAGGTGGTGTGGCAGAACCTGGGAGGTGTGGGAGGAAGGGACAGGACCTGGGTGGTGTGGCAGGACCTGGGTGGTGTGTTAGGACCTTGGTGGTGTGGTAGGACCCGGGTGGTGTGGCAGGACCTGGGAGGTGTGGGAGGAAGGGACAGGACCTGGGTGGTGTGGGAGGAAGGCCTGGGTGGTGGGGCACTGCTGCACGGAGGCTGGTAGTCAGTGTGCGCGGGGCAGCGGAGGAGAGAGGGTAGGAGTGTGCGTGCCCCGGTTAGCTGTCAGTGTGACTGAGGTGTGTGGAGGCTGAGGGTGTCGCTCCTGGTGTGTGTGTGTGTGTGGCGGGACTTGGGGCGCGTACCTGTGTTGTTGTGGGCACTACCGTGGTCATCATCCCCTCACCCTCCGTTGATCAGTTAATTTATGTCATTGTTTCATAAAATCTCAGACATTATCTGTATTTTAATACAGGACTTAGTCAGCCGAGCAAAAATCAAGAATTTGTGCGTAGAAAATTTCGAATGGAAGAGACATTCCCGTTTAAGATGATTTAGATTGAAAGTTGTGTAAAATGTCATTTGGCCCGGTGCCTCACTTTCCAAACGAGCTTTCAACATATCGTCCACATAAATGAATATTCGAGTAAGTGTAAATACTTATATAATTAAACGTTTCGATACACAAGCGTTTAAACTCTAGTGTATACGAACTCGGAACTAACAGAAAATAGGCAAGTGGAGTTGGTGGAGAGTGTTGACATGTTTGTAAGTCTTCAGTGGCTCGAGACCAGAGTCACGACCGTGGGGAGGGAGGGAGGGTGGGTCACCGGCGGCCTGGTTGCTGCTATATTGAGATAACGGCAGTGCATGTCCAACACCCCTTCCCCCCTGCTCACGACCTGCCCTCTACCAGCGTGTATGTCATAACATTGTGTTGTTCGTGGTTGTGGCTGGGAATAATCCATACTGCTCGGGTGTGGAGTGGAGTGGAGTGGAGTGATCTTGATGCCCCTCATGTGGGAGGTTGCTGGACATCTAGAGCTCGCCCCTTTTCCTTCTGTCTGTCTGTCTGTCTATGAAGGTACCTCTCCTCAACTAAGGGGAACACACGACAGACAAGATTATCCAGTTACCATCAGTCATATACCGAGGGGCATGTCCCCTTAATATACACCGTGGTTGTCATACACTGTCAGCGTAGGTGGAGATGAGAGCGGTGAAGAGCACAGCACCACACCACCACTGTGCTAGTGAGTAGAACCTTCTTACTATAGTGACGTTATTAATGACTGTTTCGTTGCATATACTGTGGGGGATGGATGTGGGTGGTGTGTGTGGGGATGATGTGTGGTGTGTGTGTGGGGATGGACAAGTGGTGTGTGTGTGTGTGGGAGATGGAGGGTGGTGGTGTGTGGGGATAGATGTAAGTGGTGTGTGTGTGGGGATGACAAGGGTGTGTGTGGGGGATGGATGGGCGGTGTGTGTGTGGGGGGATGGATGTAAGTGGTGTGTGTGTGGGGGGATGGATGTAAGTGGTGTGTTTGTGGGGGGATGGATGTAAGTGGTGTGTTTGTGTTAGTGAACTGTAGGTAGAGTGTGACAGTGTGATTATAGCACCACAGTTTACACACCGGACTGACAGTGACTGAGTGTATGGGAGACTGTGCAGATTCTACTGTAATTCACGACTGTGTTTGTTTGTAACACTCGTACACACACGACTTAATCTTATTCTGTAAGTCAGCCTGTACCTACATCTGACGATTTGTATGTGACTTATGTGTACACTTCCCAGCAACTACATGTGCATGTGAGTGTTTACGACAGTGTACACATAATAATCTAAAGCCGAGTGTTTGTACGTTAAACAATGTAAACACGGCAGTGTACGCTTGTCCAATACTGTTTAACTGTGTGTACATGTGAATTTTACGTACACGTGATCCTGGACATACATGTGTGTTTGTGTGCAATGTTATACAACCATGTACACACGACTGGGATGGACGAGTCCTTCAAACACTGTGTACGTCATAGTATACGTACACTGACGTGTATACAGAAGAGTGTACGCTTGTGATTGGTGATGTGTGTGTGTGCACAGGAGAATGTACACGGCTAATTTGTAATGTTTGTGTACACAGAAGAGTGTACACGCGATTGGTGATTGTGTGTGCGTGCGTTCGCGTGCGTGCGTGCACGCATAGGAGAGTGTACACACGTGACTGGTGAATGGTGACTGGCTGGTCTTTGAAGCACCAGCTGGGAAAACAGTTGGTCTGGCCTGGTGCACTCTGGCTACTGGTGTTGGTCTCTCTCTCTCTCTCTCTCTCTCTCTCTCTCTCTCTCTCATCTTGACTACTTTCTTCTATCTGTCCATCTTACTGTCTGTCTGTGTATCTAATAATACGTGTAAATTATATATATATATATATATATATATATATATATATATATATATATATATATATATATATATATATATATATATATATATATATATATATATATATATATACATACATATATACATTATACAACTATCTGTCTTATCTATCCCACTCATAATTTTCTTCTATTCATCTATGTCCAACTCTAAAATCTGTTTATCCAGTTATATAATCATCTGTATATCTGTCTTGTTTTTTCTGTGTATCTCTCTCTCTCTCTCTCTCTCTCTCTCTCTCTCTCTCTCTCTCTCTCTCTCCTTTACTGAATTAACAACTGGATATAATATTTCCTGTTTTTAAGATATAGTTTAAAGCATTGACTATATCAATGATTATAGCACCTATAATCTTGCCATATATTAGTCATTCGTTATATAAGAAAGTTTAATCTAAATCTCAGGCTATATAAGAATGTGTGCTTATTTTTATTTATTTAAAGAATATGCCACATGTATGTATGTATGTATGTACAGTATGTATGTGTGGTTGGTGGCGCCGATACATAGAGGTGTGGCATGGGATGTACTTAAGGGAACAACCCCATGCAATTCCTATACGTTCTCCTGGCAGGTGTGTTTTGTGAAGTGGGTTGATGTAGTCTCGTATATCACTCTTGTCAGGGAGAGAACTTGAAGGTAGGGAGGAGGCGGTGAGAGACGTGGGACCCCAGGCCAGGCTAGCTAACCCACGTTACCACGTCAGATGTGCGTGATTTAGGGTCCCGTTCACCTACCGTACTTAGAGGGTCTTGAAGTCATCCACGATCAGATTGGACTTTTACGAACAGCGCGGAGTGAGTTTATGACTGGTCGCTGATTGTTAGCCACATTCAATAATCTTTTAATGCCAGTTTTAATTGCCAGTAAAGTCGGGAGTAACTTGTATGTCCGTGTGTATTATGTATAGCGGCGAGGTAGAGATTGGCGGGGCTCGGCCGTCACCAAGGCTTCAGGGTGTGTTAGCAGGTAAATTTAATTGTCTTTTGTGAGCCTCACACAGGTGGTGGGTTGTCTGTGGGTGGGAGTATATATATATATATATATATACATATATATATATATAATATATATATATATATATATATATATATATATATATATATATATATATATATATATATATATATATATAATTTTTTTGCTGTTATTGTTTTTGTTGGTCTGATGACTAAGGAAGAACTATATTGTATGTTCAGAAAAACAGAACGAGGCTACCAACCCCTTGTAAGAATCTCCACCAGTTAGGTCAGGGAGGTAGGTTTGGGGTGACTGAACGTCGCCAAAAGTATTATGAAAAACTGACTCGGTTACTCGCCGAATAGGATAATTTAATAATTTTGGCTGAAACTAAAAGTATTATTTTAGGAAACCCGTATATGGTTGCTTGATGCGTGGAGTGTGTTGTGAGGAGGTGTGGATAGAGTGTATGAGAAGTGGGGTGAGAGGGGAGGGGGGTCGTTGTTGAGCCGCACCTGTGATGACGGTGTGTTTAGAAGCGGCGGCGGCGGCTGTAGTGGTTGGTGGTAGCGGAGCTGCAACTCGTTCACCTTGACCTGATTCTCGGCCTTTGAGGGATTTACTCTTGGCGAGAGATGAGGTAATGCTTCGATTTGTATTTTCCATTAACCCCCTGAACACATGTATATTACCAGCAGCTGCCTCTAGCGTCCTCGGAACACCTTCACGTACCTGCTGTCACACCAACACATAAATCTACTACTAACTCTATCTGTCGTGTCTCAAGGAATAATCTTTAAATCATCCATGATAATGAGATTCTTTGATGCCTTAGGCCCCTCGTGTGTGTGTGTGTGTGTGTGTGTGTGTGTGTGTCCCCGCTTCTCGCTACACACCTGTTGTTCTCCTCCAGCTATCTCCCCCACCACTTGGTCATCGTTCACTGCACAAATTAGCCTTCCATTCTCCAATGTCTTCTGTCTCACACATTTTCATAACTTTTTTTGCCACTTTCATTTTCCTTCGTGGATTTTTTGTTTGTGTTGTTTATGTGATTGATTGAAGTGTTGAGCACCACCCACGAGCTGACGTGTGATGATGTTTGTGTGGTGGCCAGACAGGTGGCTATCCTCCCTCCTCCTCCCTCCCTTCCTCCCTCTTTTATCCTCACCTCCCACTCCCCATACTTTTTTGTCTCTCTCCTCACTTGCTACATATTCTACGTATTCCTTCCATCCTCCACCATCACCCTCCAGCGTCTGTGTTACTGCCTCTTCCAAACTACACCCAGCTCTTATTGCCTCTACCTTCATACCCCCTCTGCTCCAGCTTGCTTACCCCCCCTGTCATCTGCCTGCTGTTCTTCCATCCGCTCGTACTCACTCCAGCTGTCACCCCCACCTCCGAGGGTCGTTTGGCCTTCTAGGCCGTGAAGAACAGGTGCTGCTTGCATACTTTTTTTCCGTCGTCATCCCCGGCTGATGGTGAGCCGTTATGATGTTCTTGTAGGTCAGGAGGAAGGGGTAGTGAGGAAGACAAGGACACGGGACTAGATGGGCAGGAAAATAGCAAGCAGGACGGGGTGGTGGAAGGGTGACATTGACGTGCAGTGACGTGTGAGTCAGGCAATATCTCCGCCTGTGTGGTCGCAGATGTCAGTGTGCAGGCATTCTCCTCGCCATTTTCTGTATGAGTTCCTTCATTGTCAAGTGTGAAAGAGCCGGTCCTTTAAGTCCATTTGCATAACAATGGAAACTGAAATGTATCCCGAATGTCTGAGATCTTTTTTTTTTTTATCTTGGGTTGAGAATATGAATGTTTGTGTGAGAGAGACGTAGACTGTATTCAACAAATCGGTCATGTAAAAGCTGTGTATTCTAGATCTCTGAGGAACCCAGTGCACCAGGACAAACAACCGTTCGATCGTGAAGTATTGAAATAGAAATGAAAATGTAAGTGTAACCTACAGAAAAAAAACCTCTGAAATACCCATCAGTTTAACAGAGAAAAGAAACAAAACAAAAGAGTGACCTTGGACGTAGAAAAGTGCTTGAAAAAATTTAACAAAATAAACATTACCGAAGTGTGGTGTGAGTGAGGTGTGGAGGAGGACATTCCACAAGCACCAGTAACTGTGAACTGCACAGGACAGACACACACACAGGGTGACCACAATAAACAAGAGGGAGCCAGCCAGCAGTCCATGGGCGCACTGCACTTTGGAAAACGCCAACCCCTGCACCAGGCCTTCTTGTTCTACAGGTAGGTGCTGTTGTGTCCACCTGTTAACCCTGTTTCTGCCCCGTGTGTGTGAACCCTATGTCTGCCCTGGAACCATGTGTCCACCCCGTGTGTTAACCCTGTTTGCCCCGTGTGTGAACCATGTGTCCACCCCGTGTGTGAACCCAGTGTCCGCCCCTTCAGTAAGATGACTTGTACCATTAAGTATGCTGGCTTTTACCCATAGTGTGATGACTTAAGGCACCTGGTTTATTGTCTTTAACCTTGAGTAAGATGACTTAAACCCCTAGTGAGACTAAAACCCTAGTAAGATGACTTAAACCCCTTGAGTAAGATGACTTAAAACCCCTTGAGTAAGATGACTTAAACCCCTGAGTAAGATGACTAAACCCCTTAAGATGACACAAACCCCTTGAGTAAGATGACTTAACCCCTTGAGTAAGATGACTTCCCTTTGTAGGATGACTTAAACCCCTGAGTAAGATGACTTAAACCCCTTGAGTAAGAAGACTTAAACCCCTGAGTAAGATGATTAAACCCCTGAGTAAGATGACTTAACCCCTTGAGTAAGATGACTTAACCCTTGAGTAAGATGACTTAAACCCTGAGTAAGATGACTTAAATGAGTAAGATGACTTAAACCCCTGAGTAAGATGACTTAAACCCTTGAGTAAGATGATTTAAACCCTGAGTGATGACTTAAACCCTTAGTGAGACTCAACCCCTTGAGTAAGATGACTTAAACCCCGAGTAGACTTAAACCCTGAGTAAATGACTTAACCCCTGAGTAAGATCTTAACCCCTTGAGTATGAGACTTAAACCCTGAGTAAGATGACTTAACTCCTGAGTAAGATGACTTAACCCCTTGAGTAAGATGACTTAACCCCTTGAGTAAGAGACCTAACCCCTGAGTAAGATGACTAAACCTCTGAGTAAGATGACTTAACCCCTTGAGATATGATGACTTAACCCCTGAGTAAGATGCAAACCCCTTGTAAGATGACTTAAACCCTGAGGAATTTTCAACCCCTGAGTAAGATGACTTAACCCCTTGAGTAAGATGACTTAACCCTTGAGTAAGATGACTTAACCCCTTGAGTAAGATGAGCTAAACCCCTTGAGTAAGATGACTTAAACCCCTTGAGGTGAACTTAACCTCTGAGGATGACTTAAACCCCTGAGTAAGAACACTAACCCCTTGAGTAGATGACTTAACCCCCAGGAGTATGACTTAAACCCTGAGTAAGATGACTTAACCCCTTGAGTAAGAGACTTAACCCCTTGAGTAAGATGACTTAACCCCTGAGTAAGATGACTTAACCCCTTGAGTAAGAGACTAACAACACCCTTGAGTAAGATGACTTAAACCCCTGAGTAGAAGACTTAAACCCTGAGTAAGATGACTTAACCCCTTGAGTAAGATGACTTAACCCCTTGAGGAAGACTTAACCCCTTGAGTAAGATGACTTAACCCCTTGAGTAAGATGACTTAACCCTTGAGTAAGATGACTTAACCCCTTGAGTAAGATGACTTAACCCCTGAGTGATGACGCAAACCCCTGAGTAAGATGACTTAACCCCTTGAGTAAGATGATTAAACCCTGAGTAAGATGACTAACCCCTTGAGTAAGATGACTTAACCCCTTAGTAAGATAATTCTAAACCCCTGAGTAAGATGACTTAACCCCAGGATGACTTAACCCCTTGGAAGATGACTAACCCTTGAGTAAGATGACTCAACCCCTTGAGTGAGACTTAACCCCTTAGGAGTGATGAACCCCTGAGTAAGATGACTTAACCCCTTGAGTAAGATGACTTAACCCCTTGAGTAAGATGACTTAACCCCTGAGTAAGATGACTTAACCCCTGAGTAAGATGACTACCCCTTGAGTAAGATGACTTAACCCCTTGAGTAAGATGATCACAACCTGAGTAAGATCTTCCCTGAGTAAGATGACTTAACCCTTGAGTAAGATGACTTAAATCCCTGAGTAAGATGACTTAACCCCTTGAGTAAGAATACTAACCCTTGAGTAAGATGACTAACCCTTAGGATGATCAACCCTGAGTAAGATGACTTAACCCCTTGAGTAAGATGACTTAACCCCTTGAGTAAGATGACTTAACCCCGTGAGTAAGATGACTTAACCCCTTGAGTAAGATGACTTAACCCCTGGAGGACGATGACGTAAACCCTGATATGGCACTTTCTACCATCAAGCAGCCAGGTGACGTGGTCGAGGTGTAGTGATCAGGGAAAGGTCACATCGTCTCGTCTGTACAGTGATGTCAGCCTCTGGGAATGGAGAATTTACCCTTTGAGAACCATACAACCTGTTCCTTTGATGACTTCACCCCTGTACACTGGTGACTTCACTCCTGTACACAGGTGACTTTACTCCTGTACAATGATGACTTCACTCTTGTATAATGATGAATTTACTCCTGTACACTGATGACTTCACTCCTGTATAATGATGACTTCACTCCTGTATAATGATGACTTCACTCCTGTATAATGATGACTTCACTCCTGTATAATGATGACTTCACTCCTGTATAATGATTACTTCACTCCTGTATAATGATGACTTCACTCCTGTATAATGATTACTTCACTCCATTACCAAGATTATTTCACGTTCTGAATATGATGTCGCCCCCTTTAGTATAATAACGAAGTCATTGAGAAAAGCATCCACACATCGATATGACATCACCCAATGAGTAAGATGACTTCACCCCCTTTAGTAGGTCGAGTTAATCCCATTTGTTTGATGACTTAACCCTTTGAGAAGGATGACATAATCCTTGAGGAAAATGATATAACCCCTCGAGTAAGATGACTTGTTCCCTTGAGGAAGATGACTTGATCCCTTAAGTAGGATGATTTAACCCCTTGAGTACTATGACAAACCCTTGAGTAAGATGACACTTTTGAGGACAATTATTTAACTCCCTGAGTGCGTCGAGTTGACCCTCTCATCTTGAGAACCTGACCCCCACCAGGACGAGTGCCTGGCCACCTGGCGTGAGACGAGAGTTGACTTTCTATTTGTGCACTAACTTATCATGGCATTAAGAGAAGCTGTTAGTGAACACTGAAAAAGATTAAAGTGTGTGTGTGTGTGTGTGTGTGTGTGTGTGTGTGTGTGTGTGTGTGTGTGTGTGTGTGTGTGTGTTTTAAGGATATGGGGGATCCAAGGCATTGTACGTGTCCTTAGTTTTCTGTGAATGGTCAAATAATGGGCCCCAGCCCTAAAGGTCACCAATTCAAGTGGGGCCCCAATCCTGATGATCTCTAATCCTCATGAAGGGCCTACCAATCTTGATGGTCTCCAGTCCTAAAAGGCCTTACTTAATCTTTATGGGTCCCAGTTCAAGGGTGGGTCAGGGCTTATAATATATTGTATTAATTATCATATTAAGGAGGCTTGGTGATGCTGAGGTTGACGTAGGATGATGCTCCATCATTTATTAATTTTATCCCCTCATTCCATCACCTTCAGGCTTCTCTTGATTCAACAAAAGAAGAGTATACCGATAAAGGTGTTGCTTGAGGTTAGTATTTTGTTTATTGAGTTGGATGTCTCTTGTAGCTCATCTCAGAGTGGTTTTAAAAACAGGTGACATACAAGTCTTGTGTCTTGATCTGTTCTTTAGGTCGTTAGGGATATTATATTGACCTCAGTTATGTGGAGTTGGTAGATTAAGTGACCTTGTGGTTATGTGTTTAAGTTTGTATCTAATAAGGTAAAGAGCAGGAATTAGGAAATATTACAGTGTTGGGGGACATGACGTACAGTACCTAAGATGGACGTTCATTTTATGTTTTAGGTTTAACTCATATTACTAGTCCGTGTTAGTTCAGACTAATTAATACAAGCATAGGTTTGGGTGTCTTTAATTTGAAATATTATTAAAGTTCAGATTTAGGCAAATACTGGTAGCTACGTTAACTCGAACATGGAGACTCCCTGGTAAAGGTGGTTTCTTCATCTTGGTATGACTAGAAGTGGACTAAGAATCACTTGGGTCAGCTAACTATACACAGAACGGATCTTGCGTTAATGAATATGAAGATTTATCGTTTGCTGAACACGAGGTCCTTCAACAAGGCCACTTGGGTGTATCAGAGCACAGCTTAATCAGGTCCAGCTGAGCGGTCCAACACCCCCGCCAGCCTCCAGCAGCCTCAGTGTGCTCACCCTGGCTAAATATAGGTAGGGAAGTGGTCCCTGGGGCCACGTCCATCACGGAGACACGGGTAGCCACACACCCAACACTTGCAACCTGCCTTATTCTGTCACTCTCTACCATCCTGCCACTGTCTGCCATCCTGCCGCTGTCTGCCATCCTGCCAGTCTGCCATCCTGCCACTGTCTGCCATCCTGCCACTGGTTTACCATCCTACCACCTATCCTGATGTGAATTCTTAAAAATTCTTTCATTTATAAATTTTCTTCTACACCAGAGATAAGGGAAGGTTGGTGCTCGGTTCACCTCAGATATATACGACAGAGGCCCAGACGTTATCAACTTCATATTGAAGAGGACAGAAACGTTGTGTACTGTTTGTCCGCCAGGTGAGAGAAAAAACAGGATACCAATGCAGCCTGTGTCTCTTACCTCGTGCTGATGATGGAGGCCAGAGCGGGAACGATAACAATAATATGGAGTTGGAATTCGGAGATGTGTGTCAGGATGTCCATAGGTGGCGGGAGTATCGGGAGCTTCACTGGGTAAGGTTTTATTCTTGTTGGTCTAAATAAAGAAACTAATTGTAGAATCAAGACAGATGTGCTATAAGGTGAGGAGGGTGTTGCGTAGAACCAGTGTAGAGGGTCGGGAAAGGACTCTGGGATGCTTGTTGGGGGTCAGCAGGGACTCTAGGGAGCTTGTTAGGGGTCGGGGAGGGACTCTGGGGTGCTTGTTGGGAGTTGGGGAGGGACTCTGGGTGCTTGTTGGGGTCGGGGAGACTCTGGGGTGCTTGTTGGGGTTGGGGAGGGACTCTGGGGTGCTTGATGGCCGTCCAGCTGCAGCTTGCCTGTATGTGGGCCAACAGGCGGGGTTGCAACAGTCTGGGCCACATGAAAGATGACGGACAGCCGGGAAGACGGTCACCCAGCAACCTGATACACGAGCACTGGTTGATCATCCTGCGTGACATTGTCCTTTTCTTTCGTCCTAAAACTTACCAGTTATGAGACACCACCGTCGCGTGATGGAACTTGATCTTATACTCTTCGTCCTCAGTCAGAAGTGAGAGAAAAACACACGTTCCTACCGTTTTCCTTCTTACAGAAACTTAGGATATATGAATGTCAACCATTATGTGCCCGAGCATCATCTCATTTCTTCATCCACTTAAGTTTACTCGGGAATACAAGACGAGGTCGAGACATACAGCAGTGGAGATATTTTTATACAAGGAATGTTTGTTCCCAGAAGGAAGATGGCGGGACTCTCAATTGAGATAGAAGAGAAAGACATGGTTTATGTGTGTCATTGCTCAAGTGTAACCTTACTTAGGTCAAACAAGTTCAGGGTCGTGATGTAAGCGTCAAACCTGTAGTTCATTCCTAAATAGAACCTTCAGTTGTCCACGTGCTTGTGAATAAACCAGGACCATCAGGCAGACATTATGTTGATTAAAGGGCGGTGGTGTGCAGGGACTGCCTTCAAGCTGTCTCCTGTAGGACGTGTTGTTGGTGGAGGTCAGGCGTCAGTGTAGGTCAGAGCCTGGGGGCTGCAGCTGGGTCAGGGGCGCTCCACCACCCTAGCCACAGTGGTCTGCTAAACTGACATACTCATTATCGTGCAGGCAGAGCTGACCTAGAATGATGTAAAGGAACTCAATTAACACATACGCCATAAGTGCACACACGAGAGAGGCTTGGTAAGTTTAGTTTTTCTGCGTGGGACGAGTGACCAGTAAAGGCCAGATCGCCTTGACTGCATTTTCCCAGACAAATAATATACGCGAAAAATTTGATGTGTTGACTGTGATACCGGTACGGTACTGTTACCTCGGGTACCAGACAGGAGTGTTGACTAGCGACACACCCACCTCTGTCCCTTCACGCTGTTGCTCATGCATGTTAGTAGGAGTGTGTCCTTCACCCTCCGTAGTCACCCATCCTGGATGACCCTCACTTTCACTCTTCCTTCAGTATGAAAGCACAATCACGCCGGCCACTACCTGGTGAAGTGATGGGACTCACTCACTACACGAGACCTGGTGAAGGGACTGTCACTTACTACACGAGACCTGGTGAAGGGACTGTCACTCACTACACGAGACTTGGTGATGGGACTGTCAATCTCACACGAGACAACACGGCCTCCCACTCGACCTCCAGGTGTGGGATCCCAAATACTTTACTGGCAGAGTCGAAAACATTGTCCCTTGTACTATCTTGCCCTTACTATTTCCTCTACTATTATTGTACTATTGTAGTGTTGCTGCCTCTCCTAGTATACTGTAATCATCTGTACTCTCCTGCTTCTACTAGTTATTGTACTATTCTGTATCATTTGTCGTATTGATTCGTATACTGTACAACTGTATGAATGGTGCGGGTCCTCTGCTAGGTACGGTAAAATATAAGTGTACGATCACCATCTTAACTACAACCATCATTATCTTCATTAGCGTCGCCATCATCACCATCATTTACCACCATCGTTACCACAACCACCATCGGCACCACTACCATCATCACCACCACCATTACCATAATCACCACCATTACCTGCAGCGTCCTTGAGATAAATTAAAGCCCCTCCCCCAGTAGACACAGGTACAGGAAGACGATGGTTAATTAATTATTTTGTTGTCGCTGCGTCACGAGTGGGATGGTGATGTGGGATTTTACGTTGGGTGTTGAGTGGGATGGTGAAGTGGGATTTTACGTTGGGTGTTGAGAGGGATGGTGAAGTGGGATTTTACGTTGGGTGTTGAGAGGGATGGTGAAGTGGGATTTTACGCATCCGACTTGACCTTCACCAGTTAACAGTCAAAAGATGCTGACCAACATGACTCGGAAATTATACCAAGACTCGACTATAACAAGATGTATTCTCTCTGTCAGTATCCGGGACACCATAACGGACTGCTGCTTGAGGTTATGGAGCTTGAGTGAGAGGGGTCGAGGGTGACAGTTGACGAGATGGGCGGGGGTGTGGGTGTGGAGTGGCGAGAGTGGGGATGTGGGTGTCTGGTGATAGATAGGCTTTGAGGGGGTTGTGGGTGTGTTGCTGAGAGGGTGTGGGGGGTGTTGCTAAGAGGGTGTGGGGGGGTGTTGCTGAGAGGGGTGTGTGGGGGGTGTTGCTGGAGAGGGTGTGTGGGGGTGTTGCTGAGAGGGATGGGATGTGCGGTGCTGGTCTCTCAGGGGTGTGGGGGTGACTGTGGGTGTGTTACGAAGGGGTGTTCTGGGGTGGGTGGGTGTTGAAGGGGTTATTTAGGGCAACAGGATATATGTATACAGTGTGTGTGTGTGTGTGTGTGTGTGTGTGTGTGTGTGTGTGTTTGGGTGTGTGTGTGTGTGTGTGTGTGTGTGTGTGTGTGTGTGTGTGGTTTCCAACACTCTCCAACATCTACTTTCTCCCTCCCCCACCTCCTATCTTCACCACCTCTCCTCCTTCCCCCTCCCACCTTTACCTTCCCCTCCCTCCCTCCCCTCCCTCCCCCCCTCCATCCCAACCTCCCTTCCCACATTCCAGGGGATAAGGAAGCGTATCTAATCGTGTTTAAGTCTCTGAAAAATGTGGACACCACGCTGGCCTTCAAGGTATTCCACAGCTAAAAGTGACACCTCCCCCCACACACACACACACCCACACACACACACAGACACACACACACACACACACACACAGACACACCACACACACACCCACCCACACACACACACCCACACACACACAGACACACACACACACCCACACATCCCACACACAGACACACACACACACCCACACAGACACACACACACACACACACACACCCACACACCCCACCCACACACCCCACCCACACACACACACACACACACACACACACACACACACACACACACACACACACACACCACCTCATCTCAATTAGGGTAAATTTTTAAAGGTAAGAATCCACGAGGCGGTGTTGAGGAACCATTCATTCCTCGATTCACTCACTTCACCCAACATTCCTCCACTCATTCCACCCAACACCCACCTCCACCCAACACCCACCAACACCGGCCTCCACCCAACACCCTCCCACACCCTCCTCCACCCAACACCCTCCCATATCCTCCTCCACCCAACACCCACCAACACCCTCCTCCACCCAACACCCTCCTCCACCACCCCAACACCCTCCTCCATCCAACACCCTCCAACACCCACCAACACCGTCCTCCACCCAACACCCTCCCATATCCTCCTCCACCCACCAACACCCACCAACACCTTCCTCCACCCAACACCCTCCTCCACCCAACACCCTCCTCCACCCAACACCCTCCTCCACCCAACACCCACCAACACCCTCCTCCACCCAACACCCTCCTCCACCAAACACCCACCAACACCCTCCTCCACCCAACACCCTCTTCCACCCAACACCCTCTTCCACCCAACACCCTCCTCCACCCAACACCCACCAACACCACCAACACCTTCCTCCACCCAACACCCCTCCACCCAACACCCTCCTCCACCCAACACCCACCTCCACCCAACATTCTCCTTCACCCAACACCCACCAACACCCACCAACACCCTCCTCCACCCAACACACCTCCACCCACCTCCACCCAACATCCTCCTCCACCCAACACCCAACACCCACAACACCTTCCTCCACCCAACACCCACCTCCACCCAACATTCTCCTTCACCCAACACCCACCAACACCCACCCTCCTCCACCCAACATCCTCCTCCACCCAACCCCCCAACACCCACCAACACCTTCCTCCACCCAACACCCACCTCCACCCAACATTCTCCTTCACCCCACACACCAACACCCACCAACACCCTCCTCCACCCAATACCCACCAACACCCTCCACCCAACATCCTCCTCCACCCAACACCTACCACCACCAACACCTTCCTCCACCCAACACCCACCTCCACCCACATTCTCCTTCACCCAACACCCACCACACCCACCAACACCCCTCCCCCCAACACCCACAACACCCCTCCACCCAACATCCTCCTCACCCCAACACCCACCAACACCCACCAACACCTTCCTCCACCCAACACCCACCTCCACCCAACATTCTCCTTCACCCAACACCCACCAACACCCACCAACACCCTCCTCCACCCAACACCCACCTCCACCCAACACCCTCCTCCACCCAATACCCACCTCCACCCAACATCCTCCTCCACCCAACACCCACCATCATCCTCCACTTTCCCCCCACCCTATATGGACCACATTGGATCACCACAGATACTACATCCTCGTAAATTATAGATTTAAACCACAAATTACCTCCACATTAAAGAGCCGTCAGCTATGCACTTTCGCCTCAGCAAGACGACACAAAAAACGGAAAAAGAAAAGCTAATAAAAGTTTAAACCCTTGACTTTATTTGGTCAAGTCGACGGTCCGTATTTTTCTTATAATTTTTCGAATGGTTTTATTTTTTTTATTTTAAGCTGTGAATTATCCGGATGTTAAAACGTTGTCTGGTGCGTAGCTCAATTATTTTATCTTTAGATAGATCGTAAAAAGAAATCAGGAAAATCTATATTAAAAAAAAAAAAATCCAAACAGTCGACTAAAGTGCGTTAAGTCGACGATTTGTTTGTTCATTTCTGTTATATATAGTAAGGTGCATTTTTTTCGCAGTTACGCTTTTTATTAATTTAGAGAGCTGGACCTTTGACTTCATTTGGTCAAGTCGACGGTCTGTATCATTTTGCAAATGTTTTATTCATCCTGACGGAGGAACGTTCGGTTAGTAGTAACCTGGTGGCAGTGGGCGTGCCTGAGCAGGACTACGATCTGGATAGTGTCTTCACTCCTCGTGGTGGTGATGGAGAATGAAGATGAGGATAACTAAGGAATAGGTAAAGGGAAGGGGCTAGACTACACGTGCTAAAGGGGGTTAGGGGCTATATTAGAGATGGGGGATGAGAGGGATAGGGCTTGGAATAGTGGCGGTGAAGATAGACTAGGGTTAGGAGAGGAAAATAAATACAATACTAACATTTAAGTGGGGTAAATTATAGACCGTTTAACTAGGAAGGATCAATGAGTAAACCTGAGAGAGAGAGAGAGAGAGAGCCAGAAATGGGACAGATGAAGGGAGGAGAGCGGGGCGGGGGTGAGGGTTAAGAGGGCGCTAAGCTAGGAGAGGTAAGGCGCCACTGGTGTTGAAGAGAATGAATAAATTATGAATCACTTTCAAGGAATCTGTTGCGCACACCCCCCCCCCCCCCCCACACACACATATCAAATTCCAGAAGACTTTTAATGTGAACTTTTTAAACAAGATTAATGGGTTAAAAATACATCTCATCGACTACACATGGATACTTCACTATATACTTACTGGAGAGGACCAAGGGAAGGCGATCAATGACTGTGTTTAAGACATACCTGAAGAGAGAAAGTTGAGAGGAAGAAAAACAACAACACAAGAATTCCTCATAAACGAAAAAAATCTTCCTCGGGTGGAGTCAGGAAAGGCATTCATTAAGCTGACTGACTCACTACACAGCCAGTTTTACTCTCACACAGGCAATTAATTAGAGCGCCAGCGGCTACCAGTGTTACCATGACAGTGATACTAAAGGTTTTGGGAGGGAGCACAGGAGTGGAGGGAATTAAATTAAGGTTTGTGTGACTGGCGGAGACCCTCTGAAGTGTCTGAAGGGGGTGTGGGGGCTAGGAGGAAGAGCAGGAGGACTGGGTGTGGGGGCTAGGACGAAGAGCAGGAGGACTGGTGTGTGGGGGCTAGGAGGAAGAGCAGGAGGACTGGTGTGTGGGGGCTAGGAGGAAGAGCAGGAGGACTGGTGTGTGGGGGGCTAGGAGGGAAGAGCAGGAAGGACGGAGTTGTGGTGGCTGGGAGAGAGGAAGAACCTTGGGGAGGACGGGGTGTGGGGGGGCTAGGAAGGAAGAGCAGGGAGGAACAGTTGTGTAGGGGCTAGGAAGGAAGGCAGGAGGGACCACAGATTGTGGTGGCTAGAGAGGGCAGGAGGACGGGGTGTGTGGGGGCTAGGAGAGCAGGAGGAGAGGACGCTGGGTGGGGGGGGAGCTAGGAAAGGAAGAGCAGAGGAGGACTGGGTGGGGGAGCTAGGAGGAAGAGCAGGGAGGACTGGGTGTGGGGGCTAGGGAGAGAGAGAAGAGCAGGAGGGGACTGGTTGTGGGGCTAGGAGGAAGAGCAGGAGGACTTCGGTGTGTGAGGCTAGGAGGAAGAGCAGGGGAGGGACAGAGGTGTGGGGGGCCTAGGAGGAAGGGCAGGAGGGACAGGGAGTGTGGGGCTGGGAGGAAGAGCAGGAGGGACTGGGTGTGGGGCTAGGAGGAAGAGCAGGAGGACTGGGTGTGGTGGCTAGGAGGAAGAGCAGGAGGACTGGTGTGTGGGGCTAGGAGAAGAGCAGGAGGACAGGGGTGTGTGGGGGGCTAGGAGGAAGAGCAGGAGGACTGGTTGTGGGGGCTAGGAGGAAGAACGGGGAGGACGGGGTGTGGTGCTTGGAGGTCGAACAGGAGGAGATGGGAGGTGGAAGAGGAGAGGGTGTGAGGCTAGGAGGAGGAGGAGGAGGAGGAAGAGGAGGAGAGGTGTGTGTTGTTATTCATTGCTAAGGATGGTGGTAATTGATCATAACTGTGATTTGCCCTTGATAGTAGTTGGCCAAGTCAGTGAGTGGTTCTCGCTCTGACACTGCGTTACATTACCGCCATATTAAGAAAACGTAATGTAATGGAATAGAGAGTAAGTTGTAATTGAATGCTGGGATCACATGGAATTACACACCTGTTGTTGTCACATCCTAAAGTTACCTGGGGAAGTTAGGATTTAGAATTATGTTAGGTTAGTTTAGTTTAAATTAGGTTAGGTCAGGTGATGTACTATTAGAGTGGAACTTTATTATAACACACTGGAATTCAATTAAACGGAGGAGGATTAAACCTACTCACAGTGTCATTAAGTAAAGGTTAATTGCTCAGGTGTATATTACAACATATCTGTGTTATCACGTCTCAAATTGTTTGGTTAATGAGGCTATTACTCAGGCACTCACTTGAACTGTAAACAAAAAACTTGTTTTCCTTCGTCTTGTTCGTGTGTGTGTGTGTGTGTGTGTGTGTGTGTGTGTGTGTGTGTGTGTGTGTGTGTGTGTGTGTGTGTGTGTGTGTGTGTGTGTGTGTGTGTGTGTGTGTGTACTGTATGTGTTTGTGTCGTGTCGTTTTGTTCTGGTCTAAAGATAATCTCTATACCTTGGTTTTGTTGTGGTCGCCTGCAAGGGTACATAGTGTATGTTTGTGCACGTCTCGTCGGTTTTTGTTGTGTGTGCCAGGATACAAGGTATGAGTGCGTGTGTGTGTAATGGGGGGAGTGTTTTGTGTGGCCCGCTGACCTACAGGACGGGATTCCTCCCTCCCCCGGCCAGCGTGGAGTAACGCAAGCTCTTTGCTCGTGCCAAGCGAGACTGTGTAGGCGTCCTCGGTAACCATCACCCCCAGCGGGAATCCTGAAGGTGTCCTCGCCATCCTCTTCTTCCTATGGGAATCCTGGAGGTTAAAATGGCCTTAGAGGAAATTGTTGATAATATTCATTGGTTCTGTACGTGTTGTCATCACCTAGTTACCTTTCCATCATCACCGTCTCATCACGTCTTCATTAAAGTACCACCATTCCGTCACCACTGTGTCACCAGCTCCTCACTATCACCTCCCTCGTCCAAATAAGGACGACGTGACCTTGTCCCTATTACGTTGTGACACTGTTATTATATATATTAGTGTGACAAAAACGAGACACTCATCCCTCCACCAAGGTTTCTGAGGAACGCTAGAAACACCTTTTCTAAATTTGCATCCATTCACATGACGTTTAATGTATAAATATCTCACGTGTATATTATGTTTTGGTTGATCCGGAAACAACAGTGCAGCCTCATGTTCACATAAAATACCGGTACAGGTACATAGATACTGGTCCAACAGTCAGTGTGTCAGTACGAAAAGTTGGGAGCCCTGAAACGCCGCCCTTCTCAGTGTGGGTCAGTAGGTGGTGGGATGACTGGGTAAACATTGGGCAGACTGAGAAATAAAACCCTCCAAAGTCAACTAAAGGAAATCTACGTAAAGTAATCTTTGACCATTGCTGAGAGAGAGTTGACAGCAAAATGTAAGTTGTGTGGAAGAGGGCGAGTAGACAAGCCAGAGTGTCGAGTCATGTGCGAGGGGGATGGGTTTTGTCCTCATATAACTGTACAGCCTCTGGGATAAACACACACACACACACACACACACACACACACACACACACACACACACTGATAGATAAAGAATTCAACTACGTGCTCATTCACCATCTCACCGAGGAACTAAAATACATTATCTTATCTTTAAATTTGCATAATGTAAGAATTAGTTTAGCTAGACCGTGTATGTGTGTGTGTGTGTTACGAGAGCTGTTTAATATGATAACTCTGGGGTTCTTGTGAGCATCACACATACGAAAAAGACCCCAGATAACCCTCCTTAATGATGTGTTTCTTCTGTAATTGCTGGTGGTTGTAAGATATTTTATTGTATGGGTGTGAGTACAGTATGTTGGCTGTACCGTGGTGAAGTGTACTGTCAAACTACGACTCCCTAGGACCTATAAACAGTAGTGTATAATAAACAAAGTAAAGCCTTCAGTTGTTTGTTGTTGTGTTGACCCGCTCTTGGGAGACTTGTCTACGTGTTTGTTGCCCACAGAAAAGACTATTGGGCTAATCCTTGTGGCCCTCAGCCTGTTGTGTTAGAGATTATACTGAGTGAGATGACGATGTGTTGAAAATGACTTTGGGATACTGTGGAGGTGAGTGTAATCTTGGCCAACTCTCAAGCGTTCAACAAATGTACTGGGATATATTTTGACACACACACACACACACACACACACACACACACACACACACACACACACACACACACACACACCACTGTCTGAATCTTATTGCGGAATTAAATAATTATTAAGTAAAGGTAGTGTTGTGAAATACCATATACTGAAGAAATAATTACGATACACTTTTAAAGGGTATATAAAGTTTTAATGTTTAGTTGGTGAGTTGAAATAATTAAATTTTCAGAGTAATTTATATCATTTGATTTTCTGGTCTGAGTTAAAACAAAAAACTCCTTTTCTTAAAGCTTAAAACACTAACAGTTGTGCACACCAAAAAGTATCTTTACGATTTTGTGTTAAACAATATAACATAACGGACGAAGGATTTTGTCAACCCTATCGAGACAACAGGAGTCGTAGTGTTCATTTGGAAATTCATCGAACCCCTCCATAAAAATACTGATGGAGTGCGTGGTGTATGTACCCCCTCATGCACAGTACTTACCCGGGTATAAGCTGAAATGTGAGAGGAGGGAGGAGCATGGGGAGTGTTCTTAATGCTCACTCATCTACCAATTCCCAAATGATCTGGTTGAGTCTGAGCATATACAGTTATATACCATCTTAGCAGTGACGGTCCATATACTGTAGGTGTCTGGCTGAACCATAACTTATACTCACCCCATCAGGAGGATCATCACCATGTTATCTTAGCGGTGTGTTAATAACAGCCTCACGGTGAGTATATCAACAATGTCTCTATGAATATAAGAGATTAAGGGAAATGCACTTAAGAGCGTAATCAGTGTGTAAGAGGAAGGTAAACAGTGTTGGAGGGTATAATGATCGCCGGGCTGGGAATCTGATCCCTTTAACCCCATTGAATAGGATGTCGTAACCTCTTGAGTACGATAATAATAATTTAGACCATTAATTAAGATATCGTAATCACTTGAGTCCGATACTAGTGATTTAGCCATTTGAGTATAGGATATCGCAACTCCTTTGAGTACGATAACTTGTCCCTTTGAGTACAATGAATTAACCCCTGAGTACGATGTCTTAATCCTTTGAAATATGATGATCTATACCCTTGAGGATGGTGGTACTCTATTCAGTATAGTGACCTATGTGGCGTTGCATAGTGTTGTGTGGCGTTTCATAGTGTTGTGTAATGTTATGTAGTGTCGCGTAGTACAGTGTGATGACGTATAGTATTGTGTGGTGTTGTATGGTGTCGTACATTGTTGTGTGGTGTTGTGTGGTGTTACGTGGTGTATTGTTGTTTTGTGTTGTGTTGCGTGGTGATGCTTGGCTACTTCAAGTCCACCACAATTGACACCTACACTCGCCTCCTCCTGCTGGGGCTCATAGTAGATCTGACCTCGAAAGTTTATTGGAGAGGTTAAGAAGTTTTATGTGGACGACTTGTGTACCTTGTGTGGTGGTGGTGGTGGTGGTGGTGGTTGTGATGGTGGTTGATTATGGTGATGGTGGTTGTAGTGGTGGTAATTAAATGTGGTGAGATATTGTAGTGGTCGTATACTGTGGTGGCGGTTGCGGCTGTGAGGGAATATAGTGGTGGTGGTGGCGGTAGGTTATTGTGGTGGTGGGTTATAGTGGTGGTACAAGCAGTAGAGTCCCAGGAATAGCAATTAAGAGCGACATCTCCTCAACGTCTCAGGCATAACTTAGTGCTCTCACCCTCTCTCTCCTTCACCCCAGCCCGCCCACCTCTCCCCCTCACCCCAGCCCACCTCTCTCTCCCCGCCCACTCCCTCCGCCCACCTCTCTCCCTCCCGGCCCACCCTCTCCCGCCCACCTCTCCCCCCCCTGTTCACCTCTCCCCCTCCCCGCCCACCTCTTTCCCTCACCCCAGCCCCCGCCCACCTCTCTCTCTCCCCTCACCCCAGCCCCTGCCCACCCATTCTCCCTCACCCCAGCCCCCGCCCCCCCTCACCCCAGCCCCTGCCCACCTCTCCCCTCACCCCACAGCCCTGCCGCCCCACCCACCTCTCCCTCACCCCAGCCCTGCCCACCACCTCACCCTCCAGCCCTGCCCACCTCCCTCACCCCAGCCCCGCCCACCTCTCTCCCCCTCACCCCAGCCCGTCCACCTATCTCTCCCCCACCCCCAGCCCTGCCCACCTATTCTCCCCTCACCCCAGCCCTGCCCACCTCTCTCCCCCTCACCCCAGCCCCCGCCCACCTCTCCCCCTCACCCCTCCCCCTCACCCTCACCCCAGCCCCGCCCACCTCTCTCCCCCTCACCCCAGCCCATCCCCCTCACCCCATCTCTCTCTCTCTCCCATCAACCTCTATTGGTAGCAGGCTGGTGCACTCCCCAGCAGCAGGGTGAGGTACCTGGTAATAATGACTCCTACCACTATGACAGCCAAGTCATTAATAATCTCTCCCTATCTCACCTTACAGCGGTTCATGTCGACCCCCAGCACATGTCTCCCATCACCCTCTCCTCCTCTCACTCCCGCTGTTGACTTTAACACAGCTACTGTCGTCTAGACCGCCCCAGTGAGAGCCATATAAAAATATAGCATGGGATAACAAGCAGAATACTGTGATAATAAAAACTGATCTGTGTGGGTCCCAGCAGCTTATATGGGTCTTGGGGAACACCAGGCGCGGGCTTCTAATGGCGGTGGCGCGGGGCTGATCAAGGAATGATTTCCTCCTCCAATAATCGTTATATTACTCTGATTTATTGATTTTTTTTATTGTGAGCATTGTTGCAAGGTGATTTTTTGCAAGAATTCGCAACACGAAGTAAGATTAATCAGCTGGCTAGGAACCTGATTTTACGCGAGAGGATAATTGATGTTGCCACATTTGGTTCAGGAATGTTCACTTTCTCGCTCTAAGAGAAATTCTCAAATGTATCGTCGTGATTTTTTAAAGTTAGTTCACAAAAGTCGCAAACCTCAGTACAGTACGAGCTACAGTATAGGGTAACCCTGTAGCTCGTACTGAGGTAACCCTCCGTCTGTTGTAATAGTGAATACTCACAATCATACACACACATACTTATGGGTTGATACCAGTGATGGATGTTGAGGGAGTGTGAGGGTGACCAGGGGCTCACACCTCACTCCTGCACACACACTAGGGAGGTGAGGCTTCCATACTGATGAGCTCTATCATAGATTACCTTTAACAGCACCATAAAAGGCGACTTAACAGTCGTAATCTTTGCATTTTTTTCACCTTGTGGTACAGGTTTATAACGCCGCTTGAATGAAGTGGCGAGTTGTCTCCTTAAGGCCTGAGGAAGGCCGAGCGTGAGCGTCAAGGTGGAGTTATCCTCCACTATCTGGGATAATGAATAAATTTTTTTTTATCATCGAGGAGAGGAGTTCATGGGTGTACAGACTTAAATAACCAGTAAACGATGATCACCGGTCACATGAAGTATTACTGTCTGACTTCCTCACTTAATCCCCGTCGTTTATGACAAGTTTATGGCGTCTAACAGCATGTACGAACACGATGGTCCTCACATATTACCTGACGCGTGGGTGACAACGTTGCTGATAAAGAGTAAGTAGCGCAGATAACAATTTGGAAACGTCTTTGTGTGTCGTAGTTCGATTTACAATACTGTACACTCGGGATTATGTACCAACATTGTGTACGTCTCTCGCCACGTACAAATTTAATTTAAAGTGTTTTTACGTGTATTTGTTTTTGTAGGATCATAATGTTTTTGAAAAGCAAATTGGGATATTTTCCATGTTATGACTCAGTTCCTTAGTCTGGCGTTGAGTACTAAATGAATATCACACTGAAGAACAAGTAAGTCAAATTCCCAGGTATTAGGGTCAAACGATCAAGTAATTAACCTTAGATACACACCTTTAATTGTCACCCACCCACCGTAGATCTACTCTAGGGGAGAGGTGAGGGCAGATGTAACGACAGTAAGTGGATTTACAAATGGACAAACAGTGAAATCACGGGAGGACATAGCTGCGTGGATGTTTATTTTACTCATTTGTTTTCGCTATGCTACGATTCATCCCAAGTCTTGCCTCTCCTGACCTAGTCGATACGGGTCTTCCCATGTGAGGGTCGTTCTCCTAAGTGTAGCTGAACTTGTATTGATTTTTGTTTTACTAATTACAGTTTAGTCTCTCAGTTACTTTATTCAATCAGTCTACCACTATTATTATTATTATTTACACAAACACAAACTACCCCCACACACACACACTTTTTATCTAGCTGCTGCCTGTGTGGTCAGCACTCGCTAAACTACCGGATTACCTTAACTAAACGACCCCCCTCCCCCAATCACCACCGCTCTGACGCAAATCAAGATGCGGCGGATCCTTATACGACCAGTGTGCCTGCCAGACGACCCACAGGTGACGGGGTAATGACCTGCCCATCACTCAGTGTCCCAGTTGAGACGTCTTATTCAGTGTAGATACTGTCTATACCGGCTCCCTTCACCCTACACTGCCTATAATACTGTCCGGGTATTGGTTACACTGCCTATAATACTGTCCGGGTATTGGTTACACTACCTATAATACTGTCCGGGTATTGGTTACACTGCCTATAATACTGTCTGGGTATTGGTTACACTGCCTATAATACTGTCCGGGTATTGGTTACACTGCCTATAATACTGTCTGGGTATTGGTTACACTGCCTATAATACTGTCCGGGTATTGGTTACACTGCCTATAATACTGTCTGGGTATTGGTTACACTACCTATAATACTGTCCGGGTATTGGTTACACTGCCTATAATACTGTCCGGGTATTGGTTACACTGCCTATAATACTGTCTGGGTATTGGTTACACTGCCTATAATACTGTCCGGGTATTGGTTACACTGCCTATAATACTGTCTGGGTATTGGTTACACTGCCTATAATACTGTATGGGTATTGGTTATACTGCTTGGGTATTGGTTACAGTCTCTAATCATGTCTGGGTATTGGTTACACTGCCCCTAATAATGTCTGGGTATTGGTTATACTGTCTAGGTATTGGTTACACTGATTATACTGACCCCGCGTCAGTGTAGTCATCGTCGCTGACTACACTGACGCCAGATTCGTTCTGCTCCTGACACCCACACTGTGTACGCACCCTTACTGTACATACGCCCACGCACCCATATACGCCCACACACCCACGCACCCACCCACACACCCACGCACCCACCCACACACCCACCCACACACACGCCCACACATCCACACACACGCCTACACACGCCGACGTACCCACACAGAAGCCTACATATCCACCCACACGCCTACATATCCACACACACGCCTACGTACCCCCCCCCCTCCCACGCCCAGGCACGACTGTTACATTACTTGCGAGATTCTGATTGAAATTTAAGACCAGTGGCCGAGTTGTTTGTGAACTCACTCACTCACTCTGTCTCTGTCTGTTTCACTCACTCACTCACTCACTCTGTCTCTCATTTACTCGCTCATTGAATCTGTCTCTCTCTTACTCACTGACTCGCTCACTGTTTCACTCACTCAGTCAGTCAGTCAGTCACTCTTATCTCATTGACGTCTTCTTTCAGTTCTTTCTCTTCCTCCTCTTCTCCTTCACATCCATATATATAAAACACAAGAGTATAACGTCAGAGATCAGGTCAGGTCAGGTCAGGTCAGGGCGAGAAACACGTTGTATTTTAAACTTGAAAAACTGGTCAGAATTAAACATTTCCTGGCTGGCTGTCCCATAAAATCTATCCTGTTGGTCACTAGACGGAATATCGACACCAAAACAATATTTGACCAGAAGCTGAAGATAAACATGAGTCCTGGATTGTCTATAAACAGGTGCGTAGAGGAAAATATGATCTGTGTTTATAAATATTAGACTCCAGATGCTTGGTGGTCTCCTCTGTGGTGGGTGGTCCAGTATCCGGAGCTGTGTGTGTGTGTGTGTGTGTGTGTGTGTGTGTGTGTGTGTGTGTGTGTGTGTGTGTCATGGTAGAGGGGAACTATCACTTCCAGGCCCCAAGAGTGATTGTGTTCTTAATGATAACAGAACAGACAGGAGACGTTGAGTGGTGAGCATCCAGACGGCAGATGTTCACAGTTCAAGGACTTTCTTTCCTATCATGTCTACAGGAGAGAGAGAGAGAGAGAGAGAGAGAGAGAGAGAGAGATGTACAGGGTCATTTTGAAAGAAGTTATTCCGATAAAGTTCTAAAAATTGAGATATGAGAGAGAAGGAGAGGGAATATTGGTGTGACGCAGTAGACTAGTGGGTTGCTGGTATTCGCCTCGTGACCAGAACGATGAGGAATGTGGCTTCGATGAGGGACAAGGTGTGTGAGGTCGTGGCGGTCACCTGTTACCTCAGCACCCGTCTAAGGAAGAATGTTGGAGACCATGAATGTTGAAACTCTAACCCAAACGTAAGAGCGAGAGAAATTGTCCTGTTTTAAGAGAGAAGAGTTGAACAGACGTAGGCGGGGGGGCGCTGGGGTCGGAGGCTGGCAGTACAAACACCAGATACAGATGGACCGTGGAGAAGGGGATATCTTCAATCAGTCTATAGCTTAATATGGGTTTGGGCTGCTGGGTCGACACCACACAGTCAACACGGTTACCTCTCCTCCTTACGCTGACCACCCCACCACATCCAACCACACCCATGTACACCTACACACTACCACACCTTTATACACTTGAACATGTACACACTATACCACACTCAAGCACACATTTATACACCTACATATCTACACACCACCACATCCAACCACACCCTTATATACCTACACATCTACACACGACATCCAAGCACATCCTAATACACCACCACACCTACACACACTCCCTAACCATCATATCCCTACACGCTTACACACATCCCTGTCATCACTCGCCTATCTACACACACACACCACTACACCCAAACACTTCAGGCGTACACACCCACGCCCTTCACACTCACACATCCCCACCATCCACGCCCACACAACCACACACCTACACACCACCACCACTAAGCTCTCACACTCCTGGAGCTTGAAAGAATCTGTCTCGGGCAAGAGGTAAGGCAGGGCAGGCGGGCAGTGTGTTGACCTTAGGAACAACGTGGCGGGTTTTCCTGTTCAGCGCCTGGCGAAGTGAACCCTGTGGGTGGGGGGGTGGAGAGGGAGGTCATCCAGGTGTTCAGTGGTGATTGGGTGTGTGGGGGGTGGCGTTCCAGGTGTGTGTGTGTGTGCGGGAGAACGAGGTGATGCTACAGGTGTGGTGGTGCTCCGGGTGTAAGGGTGGGGGGTGGCTACAGGTGTGTTTAGAGGGTGAGTGTTGGGGGGGTCCCATCCTTCGTTCAGTGTTGTAAAGTTCAAAGGTTCATTCTCCTCTTCAAGCTCCTGTTCCCCCCCTTCAACACGGTCACATGTCCTATACTGTGGTTCTGGTCACATCCTACCATCCTGGCCGTAGTCTCGCCTCATCTACCCCTAATCCTATGGTCTCATCCTAAACCTCATCCTCATTGTGTCCTCATAACCAAGTCCCATCGTCATTATTATTATTATTATTATTATTATTATTATTTTTTTTTTTTTTTTTTTTTTACGATTTCGTTGTGTGTGTGTGTGTGTGTTTATAACGAATTCTGTGTTTTGAAGTTAATTATATCACGAATAAGGGGATTTACTGTGATTAATGAACTCTGGTAATATATTTTTTCTTGATATAACAAATTCTACGTTTTTGTTTGTCTGATGTGATGATTTTACGATTTATTGTGTAAACGAATTCCACGATTTGTGCGTAATATTTTTTTTAATTATTTTTCGCGATATAATGAATTTAAGATTTTATGTGATGTTATAAGGATCCTATACCACCTGACATGACCTTTTGATTTATTTTTATTTTCTTATAATGATAATAATACAAAATAATGATGATGATGATAATAAAAATAAGTCAGTGAGAATTAAGTGTTGACCTCATGAGATTCAGATTACAGTTTATACACATGACGGTTTACATGAAAGGGAGAGAGAGAGAGAGAGAGAGAGAGAGAGAGAGAGAGAGAGAGGTGGTAATCAAGGTGAATGCAGCAAAGTATTTCGACCACACGTTAAGAAATTGTTGCTTTTATTTTAATTTTTTTATTATTATTGTTGTTGTTGTGGTTATTTTTGGTGTTATTTTTATTATGTCTTATTGATGTTATTGGTAATATCATTGTTGTTATTGTTGTTGTTAACCCCTTCGTACGATAACTTAACCCTCAGAGTACAAAGTCATCTGATTCAAGGAAATTGGTCAAGTCATTATACTCGAATAATTAAGTCATAATACTCAGCTAATTGACTCATCGTACTCAACTCAATTAACTCATCGTACTCAACTCATTAACTCATCGTACTCAATTAACTCATCGTACTCAACTCATTAACTCATCGTACTCAACTCATTAACTCATCGTACTCAACTCAATTAACTCATCGTACTCAACTCATTAACTCATGGTACTCAATTAACTCATCGTACTCAACTCATTAATTTATCGTACTCAGCTCATTAACTCATCGTACTCATTTAACTCACCGTACTCAATTAACTCACCGTACTCAAGTGGTTAAGATGAAAAAAAAAGTTAAAACCAAAGCCTCATTTACCTTAACATAAATAAACATTGTTAATATCTCTGTTAACGGTTCTAGGTTAATGGGCGCTACTTCAACCCCTTTGTGCGTGCGTGCGTGCGTGCGTGCGTGCGTGCGTGCGATCTGTTACTGTTTTTTAGTGTGGCCCAGTGAGAGTGTGGGTGTTGACGGGTGAGTGGGTGTTGGTGGGGGAATGAGTAGATAACTGGGTGGGTAGATGAGTAGGTCGGTGGGTGGGTGAATGAGGGTAATTATTTGGTTTTGGGTGGGTGGGTGGGTGGGTGGGTGGGGAGGGATGTTCGTGGCGTGTCTGGGAGTGTGGGCGGGAGTGGACACGTGTGGACGCCCGTGTGAGGGAGGAACTCGATGTGTGGGTGGTAGGAATGTGAGTGTATATGGGCGTGCGTGGAAGGCCAGCTTGTTTCAGTCGACATGGGAGAGCGTGTTGTGGGGCGTGTAAGGTGTGTGCAAGAACCCCCCCCCACCCCTCGAGGCGCCACACTTCCTCCAGTAATTCAGAGCAGCAAACTTAGAGTCAACAGTGGAGGGTGTGGGCGGTGCTCCCTCCCTCCCTCCCTCCCTCACCACACCACCCCCCCACCACCCTCCTTCCACACACCCTCCACTCACCCCACACCCTCCCCCACCACACCCTCCCCACGCCCATGACATGCCGCCCTGAGGGAGGAATGCGTCCGGCCACTGTATGATCATGCTGGCAGGAACGTATGCAAATCACCAGGCTCCACTGAGGAGAGGAGGAAGGAAGGAAGGAAGGATAGGAGGAGGAGGAGGAGAAGGAATGTGTAGATGTGGAGAAAGGAGGAAGAAGATAGGAGGAGAAGGAAGAATGTGTGTGGGAGGTGGGGAGAAGGAGGGGAGTGTGTGGGAGGGAAGAGGGTGGGGAGTGTGTGGGAGGGAAGAGGGAGGGGGTGTGTGGGGGAGGGGAGGAAAGGAGGGAGGGGGAGTGTGTGGGAGGGAAGAGGAGGGGGGGGAGTGTGGGGAGGGAAGAGGGGGAGTGTGTGGAAGGGAAGAGGGAGGGGGAGTGTGTGGGAGGGAAGAGGGAGGGGGGAGTGTGTGGGAGGTAAGAGGGAATAGAGAGACATATTTGACCATAATTACATAATCCTTAAAATGTATAGAACATCATACCCAACATTCTCTCTCTCTCTCTCTCTCTCTCTCTCTAATCCCCTAACAGAGAGAGGCAGGTGAAGTGGTAGGCTCCGTGTCCTGCCGGGATTCGCCCCACAGTCAGGCGTGTAATTACGACAAAGTGACTCGTTTATGGCCGAAGTGGAAGACGAACGACCTTGTGGTGGTAGTTGGTTGAGAGGTGGTGGTTGAGGGGTGGTGGTTGAGGGGTGGTGGTTGACGGTGATGAGTGGTGGTGGTTGAATGGTGGTGGTAGTGGTGCAAAAGATTTTATTTATTTCCTTTCAAAATTATCTACGCGTATGTTGATTGATTTCATATTGTTGTTGACGTTTTATTTACAATTATGCATAATATACTGTATGAGGAGAGAAAGAAAAACAGATAATGAAAATAAGAAACACAACAGCACACAGTTTAACTTACGGTAAATACACACACAGACACACACACACACAGTCACACACACACACACACACACACACACACACACACACACACACACACACACACACACACACACACACACAGACACACACACACACAGACACACACAGTCACACACACACACACACAGTCACACACACCCGCACCGATAGATATAAGAACAGCACCATCCCATCTATTGTTAAAATAATAAACAACTCCTGATTTATGTACTGTACAGCCCTGTAAATGTATTCAACGCATATTATATCATTATGTCTAAATCAAATGTAAGTCTGTATATTTTCAGTCACCGGCTGCAACTCTATTAATAATCCGTTTATTATTATTATTACCTTGGCTACATCATGGTCCAACTGTGACGAAAATTCTGTGGGGGGGTGTGAACGCAGTGAAACGCAGAATAAACGCATTTTAGATAGTGAGCGTAAAAGGTGTGTTTGTGTGTGTGTGAGAGAGAGAGAGAGATGTGTATGTGAAGAGTGAATATGTGTGTATGCTCGTGTCTGTCTCTGTCTGTCTGTGTCTGTGTGCCGCGGTGTGAACTGGGGTGTGAACGCAGAGCTGCTTAATGTGAACGCCATGTCTTGGGGTGTGAGAACGCGACGGGGGGGCGGTGTTGGTCCATCAGTCACGGGGCCACACATTTGCATACTCCAACTCTCTCTCTTTCTCTCACACACAATTATTTTTGTTTTCATCGTCTCTATGCCATCGTGAACACTGGGGAGACATCAAACTGCAACACACACACACACACACACAGACACAGACACACACACAGACACAGACACACACACACACAGACACAGACACACACACACACACACACACACACACGCGAATGTTCACCAAAACTCCTTTGAAAAACATTAAAGAAAACGTGAGTTCCTTATTTCATTTTTTTAAAGTTCGTAACAACGATGAAAACGTTTATTTTCTCCTCAGTGAAAATGGAAAAAAAAATAAAAAACAAGAGAATCTGAAAATATATATTTTTTTTATTAAAGATCATTAATATTTTCATCGCTGGGGTAATTAATATAATAATCTGCATTTAACACCCTTGAAAAAACTTGAATAAACAAAATGAAAAACTTATCACCAGGGACAAAAAAAAAAAATTAATCTCCGAGACTAAAAGTAAAATAAACTCGCCACATGAACTCGACACAAACAAAAGGCGAAAGGTCACAGTCGTAATGTTGTTGTTTCTCTCTCACTGTGACGTGACGTAACAAACTTCTAACTTAAGAGAGCAATTACTCATGACCCGCTACTCACATGACTCACTACACACACACACACACGAGCATACATAGTCACGTATTCATACATACAAACATACATTATGTATGCACCAGTTGTGTGCAAACTTACCGTGCTGTACTTTATTAGCTTGCCTTACACACCTGCCCCACACTTCTTACACCAGCTTTATTCCCGTTTCACACACGTGTTACGTCACACACGTGTTACGTCACACACCTGTTACGTCACACACACACAATGCTATCTCACACACATACACCCACACAAATCTAGTTAACGCGTCAAATACACTTGCCTCATTCACTTGTTTCACACACCTGCTGCCAGACAAACAAGATTTTTACACCTGCTGTTTGGGCTCACCTGGACGCACAGCTGCCTCGAAAACTGCTCTAGTCCACGAGAGAAGGTCTTGATGTTGCTGTGTCACCTTGAAGGAGCTGGATTATAAAGTACCAGTCTGCAAACTGACTTTTATTACATTTAGTCCACTTGTTCTTCAAATTCACTGTGACTGTTCCTTATACCATATCTCTGTATCCTCCTTCAACCCTCTTATCCTTAAGGCGGCGCCCTTTGATCTGGGCCTTAGGGTTTAAAACTTATATTAATCCTATGGGGGGCAGATCTGGGCTGGAGGGAGGGGGAGCAGAGTTCTTCAAAACAAAACCTCAGTTGTGAATTTAGGCATGTGTGTGATATGAGACTTGTGGATTGTATCGTGGTGGTGCAGAAATACACCTCTTGCCAGCATTCCTTATCTTTTCTCTTGGGTGACGCTAACAGTTTGCATATTAGGCCAACACAATAGTCACAGACGTTCGTTGCTTCCTTGAAAACCAAAGCCATAATCTTACCTCTCGGGGGTTGACTTCTGAACTTCTTGAGGGTCAGAGAATTAGGGTGCTTCCATTGTGTGAATTCCACCATTGACCCGGAGTCTCCCGTGATGATCCCAGGATTCCCCTCCCGTCACCAGACAGGAAAGAAAGTTGCTGGATCAGTTTTATATAGTTTTAAGAATCTTGAGACACGAGGCCATCTTCTGGTGATTGATTATAAACACTAAAGTTTCTGGGAGTCCGTCTTGCAGATATTTTAGAGAATCACCAAATGCTCATGGATGATGGTCACAACACTGCAGGTGAAATGCTAATTTTCAGTGTTTGTTTCCTTGACTCTGATACATCGTTTCGCCATATTCAACCTAAGCTACAGCTTCATACTCTCTGACATCTGAAGACCATTCTGTCTGTAGGTCTTTATAAAGGCTTTCACGGCCACACTTGAACTGCTTGTCTCACCTGTTATAGTGAAACATGAGGGGGTATCTGTGACATGCATTCAACAGGTGACCGCTCACATATCGCCAACCTTTAAGCGAGGTAACAATTTACTACTGGATGGACTGGGGAGTGTCCCGGGATCAGAGCAGCGACATGGGACGAGCACTGTATGGTATAACCTTTTGAGGGCGATGGTTGGTGCCATTTGAGGACACTTGTTTAACCCTTTATGGACAATGTTTCTGCTCTATAAGGAAGACAGTTGAATCATTTCGTCCTCAAATGGTCAAGACACTTAGCTGGTGCACCTGAGGTTGTCAACTGCAGTCAAGACCCACATATCAGTGCTGTTGGTGACAAAGGCGGCCCTTGAGCCGAGACTCTGATTGTCAAGAGGACCTCCCTGACCCCCCTCACCCCCTTCCTGGCGTCTCAGGGAAAAAAACACCTACTGTAGTCTATTGTTGAACCGGAGGAGAGAGAACCATGTGTGCGTGTAAATGTCTGGTGAGAGCCACGGAATGATTCATTGTGTGTGTGTGTGGAGGAGGAGGGGGAGGAGGTTTACAATGTCAACCGGCAGCGTGACGACTGACGAAGGCTCTGTCATGGTCTTCAGGTTCCACAAACAGGCTGCGACTGACTCCTGATCTTTCTACAGGGCTGAAAAGTTGAACACGATAGAAAAAGACAAAATTACTCCCGACCTTTTACGTTTCTCACGTTCCTTGTGTGAAGGTGACGAGGGTGGTGCTGGGGTCACAGTCGCTACAGGGGTCAACAGTCTTGTTCCATCTTCAGGTTGATACTCAGGGCTCCTGCCACGACCGAGCACCACACCAGTAGCTTCCCTAACTGTAGCATTGCTGGGTGGAGAGGAATGTCAGACGCATATGACTACTCGTGCTGGTGCAGCTTTAATGGTACGAATCTTGATATTAACCTGAGTGGACCGCAAGCCACGACCTGCCACGTTAATGTGGCCGGCCAGCGAGTCACGGGTCCATGACTTGCACCGCCAGCCAAGATGTGATCGCGGGCCTCTCCCGGGGTTCAGCGGTCAATGTCTCACAGTTAAAGTCCCGGCCTCTGTGTACCTGAGATTAATATTCGTGATCACAGCGCCTGATAAGTGTCCTCGGATGACAGGTGAAGCGCCGACCATATAATGTGACGCCTGCAACACTCGGGTCGTCACGGAGGTGTCGTACGCCGCCGTACACTGTCGTGCCTCCGCTATAGTTATCAAACAATCATCTCATCAGCAGTACACCTGTGTGTAACTGTCTATCTTAGATGCATCTCGGGTTAATTGACTCGTACCTTAGCCTTAACTGGAGCCGCCAGCGTCACAACACAGATGTTGTGTGTTACCGGTCCAGTTTGTTGTGTCGCTTCCGTTTGTTATCTCACCAGCATCTCATTAACACCTTCACCTCCCTTATGTAGTTATGTTGCTCAGATGTATCTCGGGTTATTAAACTCTTAGTGGAGTCTTACCAGGAGCCTTATGAGCCTCTCCTCCCCCGCAGGTTGTAATCAGATGTCTCTCTGAGCTGGTTAATCCTACTTGATCTGACGGGCGGTATGGCCGGCCCCCTGCCCCCCACCACGTGAGGGGTGATAGTGAGGGTAAGGCTCAGTGAGGCAAGCTGGGTACACTAGACCTGCTGCTGCCACTGCCCAGGGTAAACACGCAGGTCAGGGCATGTAATAACATGTTCACTGTTCCATTATTGTGGTAATACTCAGGGGTATGTGTCTCGAGGGAAGGGGGGGGGGAGGGACTCGTGCCCAGCATTCTCATAAGTCCTTATCTTGCTGCATTCTTCCGACACATCATTTCGCTTATTTCAGATACGTCACAATGTTGGCTCCAGAGGGATGTCGTATCTTCAGTTACGGGAAAAGATATGTGACGTGAGAATCTTTGAGGAAAAATATATACGTAATAAATTATATATATATATATATATATATATATACATACACTTTATTCTGTTTCGGGGTGTTGGGGAGGTTAAGGGTAGTGGTTGATGAATGGGTATAGAGTCGGAGACTTCTGGAGGCATGATGGTGGTAGTGGTGATAAGGGAAGTGATGATGGTGATGAGGGAAGTGATGGTGGTGTTGGGGGGGGTTGTGGTGGTAATAGTTGGGGGAGGGTGGTGATATGGACTGGTCGTAGTACAATAGAATGATGAATTTAGGTACGGTGGTGGAGTGACTCCTGACAGTTATCAGGACGCTGGCAGACGACAGTGGCTCGGGGTAGTGGCACATGACAATGAAAAGTGGCAGTGATACAGTGCAATTATGTGGAACGTGACAGTAACACATGGAAATAGTGTGTACAGTGAGTGACGCATGACAGTATTTTGGACAGTGACAATGACAGAGACAGCAATGAGGGTTACAAAATGGACGGTGACAGAGAGTGAATAAGTTAGCTGCCCTGCCAGAGCTGTCTACTGTAGGTGTTGATGGTCTGAGGGGAGGAGGAGGAGGAGGAGGGTTGTAGGAGAATGATGGGGTAGGGGTAGAAGAATAAGAATGGACGACTCTCCCAACAGTCCCCCCCACATCACATCCCTGGACCGACTCCCTCCCTCCCTCACACCCTAGAAACAACTCCGTCTCTCCCTCCCTCACACTCTAGAAACAACTCCCTCTCTCCTCCTCACCCCTAGAAACGACTCCTCCCCTCCCTCACACCTCAGAAACGACTCCTCTCTCCCTCCCTCGCACCCCATGTCCAACTCCCTCAACTACCACTATTGACTACCTCAACGACGCCAAGATCAACCACCACACAATCAACCACACAATCAACCAAGGTCCTCCAACCAATACCACATTCATTACTAACAGACGTAAACCAATTAAAGATAAAATAAAAAATACAATTACGGAGTTTAAACGTCCAAATTATGTGCACCATTTATCGAATTTTCTCTTTGTTTTGAAGTAAGTCATTATTATCAACCTCTTTGGTAAGTTTAATTCATCTTACATATGACAGAAATTTAGGGTTGGCCGAGACAAGATAATTCCTGGCGTCGGACAGTTCCCGAACAAATGAGGAGTGATGATTGGCTGACGTGGTCTCTCTTAGTGCCGTCATTGGTCCTCTCACCCAACCTATGACAGAGCGGGATTATAGGTGGGTGTTGACAGTGTAATGATGGCCGATGGAATTTTTAACCCCGGAGTCTCAAACTTTCGTAAGCCATCAATATTTAACTTAGGGTAGAGATGGACATAAAGCCATATTAGAGTCCGAGTGTAATTATCTACGCCATCTTTAATATCTTATCGCAATAATGAATCAGACATGTTGTTTCCTAAATCTCTACTTTCTAGGAAATAATGATAACGTCTTTAGTATAGTTCTCTTAGACTCATACCGTCGTGTTGTGTGTGGCCCTCGCTGAGACGGGCGGCCTTACACCTGACGTATTACTGCTGAAGAAATCTATCAGGAGAAAATCTGTATTAGGAGGGAGGGATGAAATCTGTATTAGATGAATCCCTGTTGAATAAATCTCCCGGAATAAAACACATTATAGGATTATTTGCCGAGTAAATTGTCTTAACGCTATTAAAGAAAAAAAAATCGGGGGTAATTGACTCATACGCTGAGATACTCGATTTTGATTCATCGTAGGAAATAAATCTGAAGACATTAATGATGTTTGATCTTGAAGCCGATTACCTGACCTAACATATAATTAACGAGAGAATATTATTTACCAGCTTATTTTTATGGCTTTAAAGAATGTCTAAGTGTTATGTTTTATTTTTGGTCTGTGTCTGTCTGCCTGTTTGTCTGTTTATCTCTTGTCTGCTATTTTTTGTTTAAACGCAAGAAATGGAAGCTGTGACTCTCAACCATTTCCTCCCACCTACACCACCAATCTCCCACATTAGTGACATCACACCCACACCACCTACACCAGCCACACCCACCTTCACTAACCAACTCCCACGTCATACCCACCGACAAAAGCCTCCCCCGCCCCCACACACGCCTCCTCCTCCACCTACACCAGGGGCGTCTACGGCAGGTTCCCTTACCTACACAGCCGGGGGAGGGCGGTATATTAACACAATTACCCACTAAGTGTGTGTCTAGACGTACTCCTGGGAAGAACATTCAAACGAATTACGAATTTTATGCTTATGAAGATTGGTGTGTGTGGGGGGGGTACGTTTGTGTGTGTGTGTGTGTGTGTGTGTGTGTGTGTGTGTGTGTGTGTTGTGTGTGTGTATGTATGCATGAATGTGTGTGCGTGCGTGCGTGTGCGTGCGTGTGCAACAAGTAGTGTGTGTGTGTGAGAGAAAGGTGTTGTTTATAGTAATTCTACACTTGTGTTAAAAAGTAGGTTTAATATACATAAACACATTCTTAAGTTGATGTGTGTGTGTGTGTGTGTGTGTGTGTGTGTGTGTGTGTGTGTGTGTGTGTGTGTGTGTGTGTGTGTGTGTGTGTGTGTGTGTGTGTGTGTGTGTGTGTGTGTGTGTGTCTGTCTGTCTGTCTGTCTGTCTGTGTGTGTGTGTGTGTCTGTGTATGTCTGTCTGTGGATTACGTGTGTGTACTGATATTTGTTCGACGTATTTAAACACACCTTTGTGTCTTTACATCTGTGTGCATCAGGTCAGCTTCCTCCACCACCACACACTCCCCTCCGTGACCCCAACTACCTCCACACCACACCTCCTTCCGTGACCCCCACTCACCTCCACCATCTCACCTCCCCCTCCCTGACCCCACTACCCTCCACCACCACACCTCCCCTCCGTGACCCCCACTACCTCCACCACCACCTCCCCTTCGTGGCCCCTACCCTCCATCATCTCCTCCCCTCCTGACCCCCTCCCTCCACCACCACACCTCCCCCTCCCTGACCCCCACTACCCTCCCACCACCACCTCCCCTCTGACCCCCCACTACCCTCCACCACACCTCCCCTCCATGACCCCCACTACCCTCCACCACCACACCTCCCCCCTCCATGACCCCCACTACCCCTCCATCACCACACCTCCTTCCTCCCTGACCCCCACTGTCTCACCACCACACCCCCCCGTGACCCCCACTACCCTCCAGCACCACATCTCCCCTCCCTGACCCCCCTTACCCTCCATCACTGCACCTCTACCCTCCCTGACCCCCACTACCCCCTTACCATACAAGGTAAGAGGTAGGGCAGGTACAAATTACTTATCAGTTTTGACCTTAAGCTGGTGACCACCTCCAGCAGACAGCCTCTCACTGACTACCCTACCTGTACTTCCTTACCTGTTCGCACCCTTAATTAACATGCTCACAGGTGATGATCCTCAATTAACATAAAAACTTGTTAACTTATCCACTTCTCGTGTCTCGGTAATAACCTATGATCGCCAGACGGTGTTTCTTGTCGACGTAAATGAAATTACGGATATATGTATAATTAAAATACAGAGGGTCCAAAGTTGATGGGAATACACCTGTAGAAGGAGACTCCATAGAACAGATGTTTGGGTAATGATGGAGTTATAGGGTGACTGTAGAGGGAGAAGGAAGAGATGTACTCGACCTCGTTGCTGGAGACAGAATGGGAACTTTCCTCATCTCTTACTATTATAAAGTAACTAAACCTTTTATTGTAGGTATTATATAGTTAAGCAATCAACATCACGGCTGCACCAACACACAGGTGAGATCAATACATCACCCGAGACAGTGTGTACTTTACCTGGCTTATATAAGGGTACCAGCATTTCAGTACTATAGTCAGTTTTGCATGCTTATGGGTGCTTAATCTTCAGGTGATCCAGCAGGCTTTCCATTCTCTCACGTGAGTTTAATTCTGAGCAGTAAGGTTTGCTCGAGTAACTGAAGAATTTATTGTGGATTAACCAATGCGTGGCCATATCGAGGTAAGAATGAAAAGTGTTGGGTGTGACAGATTACGTACGCGAATAGTAAACACCAGAGGAGCTAAGACTTGGCCCTGAGGTACACCGGGGTGAAGATCATCCAACGTTTGCTTTTATGGATGAAAGTGATGATCGATTCCTCGATGGCGTGTGTTGCTGTTGTATATTACTTGTGTGTGTGTGCGTTTATGTGTGTATGTTATGTTATGTTATGTTATGTGTGTAATACTATAATTATGCGTTCATGATAAGTGAGCGATGTTTCAGGAAAATTGGAACTCTAGTTCGATCGAAACCTTATGGAATAGATTGTTTTTCTTCACATCTTCCAATAGCAGTGTAGAAATATATAATGTATCAATTCACCTGAAGATTCGGCAACGCAACTTATTTCACTTGGTTAATTAAACACACTAACGCTACCTGGAGGAGTTAGGTTAGGTTAGGTTAGGTTAGGTTAGCTTTGTGTTACGGAGTTTAGTCATCATTTGGAATAAGCTGAGGGTATCTTAATTTTCAGGTGATCAAATCTAACCTTTATACCTGTATCCTTCAAGCGCACACGAGATTAAAATGACCATCAACAGTAAACTCCTGTGATAGTTTACTTTATTATTCAACATTAATAGTTAGCCATTCCCTTACAACTATTATCACATTCAGTTTACAATCAGTCCGAGCTCTGTTACAATGACAGCAGCTCCTCACCTCCCCAATCGCTGTAAATAATTCTACATTCAGGTCTTAATCTTGAAACCATTGTAGGTCTTACGATTATGTCAAGATCCAATCCCCAGTTATTGTCGCATCTCCAAATTTATCTCCGAATCTGAATCACTTATTAACCTCTACCATTCGAATTTATTTAACTGCAAATAGCACTTGAGGTGTATCTACTAATCCCTACAGTAGGCCCAGTCTCAGTTCCTAATCGCTCCATTATCCGTAGCCTAATCTTGACATCTGCCAGACCCGGGTGGTAATCCCTGTAGCACACCTTGTCACCTGCCATACATGGGGGTACAAGAGGCGCTGTGATTCACTGTTGACGTGTTATGAATAATTCACTCCCTGGGTCCTTCCCCCTGCCTACTTCTTTCTCTCTCTCTCATACACAAAGATACACTTTTAAATATATACAAATGTGTGTATTTGTACTGTGGGTGTGGAAAATCGCAAACAACGGTAACGATACTTTTCTTATTTTCCTTTACTTCAACATTTTGAATTAGTCTGCTGTAATACGGGAATTAACGTAATAGGACGATCATGTAAATGTAATAATAATTGTAATTTAAACTTTAAATGAATACTATTATTACTAACCTTACCTAACGAATCTTAACTAAACCTAACCTAACCTTTTTGTTTCAAGTGTTTGTTGTAGATAAAGATTTAGACTTCCGCCCACGTCAGTTGTGTCAAAGATCTGGTGAATCTTTAAATTAGACAGAATTTTGCCTCTGAATCTGGTACTTTGAATTAGAATCTTTCAAGTGTCGGGATTATAAAAAAAATATGATATATGATTTTGAAGTATATTATAATTTGACCGTTCACCCGACAGTATTAGACAGTTATATATCAAATTCTTCTGTCAATGAAAACATTTTAAAAGATTATACACTTACAATTAGGGTAGAGAGTTCTTGGCTCATTTGTTCGCCATTTTTATGCCTTAACTCAAGAGTCATACATATATATATTATTTTAATGGTTCAATATTGTCTAAGGAGCCCAAATAATTTAACATTACAGTACATAATTGAGATGAATGATATATATATATTTTTTTTGAATATTAGTTGACTGGTTTAGATATTATCTCTAAATTCATGGTTAAATGTGAGTCAGGATACATAGAGACTCAGAATATATATAACGATCGTCACTTGTTAGTTTGCTGGGTTCAGACGCACATACTGTACACACCAATGGCTTCGTCAGAGGAATTATGGGCGTGTGTGTGTGTGTGTGTGTTTATTTTTTTTAACCCTGTGCTGGATAATGGATTTTATCTGATAGAGACGATCGTCATTTGTCATTTAGGAACCCAGAGTTGTATAAGGATTCATCGGGTGGATCTTATATATGTAGCACAGGGGAATCAAATATTTTATCCAATAAGACCGACTGTCATTTGTTACCCTGAGTTTTAATAGACGACTGACTCTTAATAAAGCTCTTGTTGTGACGCCCAGCGGTTCAAATACCTTTATCAGATAAGAACGATCCTCATTTGTCAGTTAGGCGTCCAGGGGTTTTGTATAAGGTTTTAAGCGGGTGAATCTATAATGTGTTTGTTCTGGCGCAGTGGATCATATATTTTTGACAGATAAATCGATCTTCATTTGTCACCCGCGACGTGTGAGGAAGAGTCCGGGGAGATGTTTATAGATACTTATTGTCTCTTATAGTACCAGCTGAGGATGTCTCTTATGATGCCAGCTGGGGTTGTCTCACCTTGATGTCAGCTGAGGATGTCTTCATGATGTCAGCTGAGGATGTCTTCATGGCGTCAGCTGAGGATGTCTCTTATGATGTCAGCTGGGGTTGTCTCACCTTGATGTCAGCTGAAACGTCCTATGACACAGCTTCGACGTCATCCTCCCTTATAATACTGGCTGAGGGCGTCTCTAATGCCAGCTGAGGGCGTCTCTATAATGCCTGCTGAGGGCGTCTCTATAATGCCAGCTGAGGGCGTCTCTATAATGCCTGCTGAGGGCGTCTCTATAATGCCAGCTGAGGGCGTCTCTATAATGCCAGCTGAGGGCGTCTCTATAATGCCAGCTGAAGACTTCTTTATATTGCCAGCTGAGGACATCTTTATAATGCTAGTTGAGGGCGTCTCTATAATGCCAGCTGAGGGCGTCTCTATAATGCCAGCTGAGGACTTCTTTATAATGTCAGCTGAGGACTTTAAACGCTGAGAAAATGTTGCTTGACGTCTATTGCTGATGAGTCGTGAGAGAGGTTCGTTATGTATACAGTGGCTTAGTGGTTATCACACTCTATTAGGCATAGTTTCTGTCCTGGGCTCGACTCCACACTGTGTGACTGATGGCTGGTGTGAGGCAGTACTGGTGTCACATCCTTCGCTGGTGGCTGGTGTGAGGCAGTACTGGTGTCACATCCCTTTCTAGTGGCTGGTGTGAGAGCGAGCGCTGACCATCCCTGCTTTGTTGACTGGTGTGAGGCAGTACTGGTGTCACATCCCCTCGCTGGTGGCTGGTGTGAGTGGCCACTGGTGTCACATCCCTCGCTGGTGGCTGGTGTGAGGTAGTACTGGTGTCACATCCCTCACTGGTGGCTGGTGTGAGGCAGTACTGGTGTCACATCCCTTTCTAGTGGCTGGTGTGAGGTAGTACTGGTGTCACATCCCTCACTGGTAGCTGGAATCACATCCCTCACCAGCTTGACGGTATAAAACAAGAAGCTAACAGACATACTGTACACATACAGACCAAAAAGGGGAAGACACATTTACTTTATCTCACCCAATCTATGATACATGACTCCTGGGGATGACTCATAAACGTCCCTGGCTTGAGAGAGAGAGAGAGAGAGAGAGAGAGAGAGAGAGAGAGAGAGAGAGAGAGAGAGAGAGAGTAGACAGGTACGTGGCTGTCTGTTGATCGTGTCCTTTCATATAATAAGACAGAATGGTGGACGATACGGCGCCCCTGACGGTATAATACAACACAGTGAGTACAAAAGACAGTACTTGTGGTATTCGTCACTCTCTCGCGCCTTTAATTACGTCACTCAACTGTAATAAAATATTTGCACCTGACTCGACCATTTCACATGCACCGAGCACTGACCAGGCACTACAACAACAACACCCTCACACCGACTAACACGAACAGGAAAATCAACTAAGGTGGAAAAGACAGAAGCTAGTGGGGAGTCTTGGATGTTGTAGGAAAAATCAAATCAAAGTTTCATGTTCCCTCGTGTGTGTGTGTGTGTGTGTGTGTGTGTGTCAGTGCAGCGTTTTCCTGAATCTGAGGGTTGTATGTTTTTGTTGTTATAGTTGTTTTTGTTGATGTTATTGTTGTAGATGATGATTTTATTGATTTTTTTATTGTTGATATTTTGTTGTTGGTGGTGGTGGCACTTGTTGTTGTTATTATAATACACTTAACATTTACCTATAAGATATTATTTACACTAGACTTGATAACACTTCCTTATCTAAATTAAAAATATCATCATAAGTTTGTGAGTAAAATGACCCATTCTTAGTTCTTGTCAGTGATGGTAACGTCAGGTTGGTCATGTGGGTGTGAAGTAACCTTGAGTCCTGCCATCTGCCATTCTTACTTAATACTACCTTGGTATGTTGGTGTATGGTGGTGGTGATGATTGGGGGGTCGTGTGTGGTGGTAGTGACTGTGTGTTGGTGGTTATGGTTTGTAATGGTGGTAGTGGTAGGTGGTGATAGTAGTAGTAATAGTGGTGATGGTTGGTAGTATATAGTAATGTGTGTTAATAATGTGTGATGGTGGTGGTGTGTGATGGTGGTAGTGGTGGTGTGTGATGGTGGTGATAGTAGTGGTGGTGTACGGTGGTGGTGGTAGTAGTGGTGGTGTGTGAAGGTACCAACCCCCCCCCCCTTTAAAAAAAAATCCAAAAGACGGTGATATCCAAGTATTCAAAGGTTAATTAGAGGCGAGTAACCCAATTAGTGCCCAGGGCTGAGGAGGAACCATGCAGCGGGTGACGAAGACCACCTGAGAGCGAGCTGAATATACCATCAAAGATATACCGCAGGTCGTGGGGTCGGGGGAGGGGGGGGGGTAGGATGGTTAAGGGTGTGATTGATACCTTCGTAATAATATGAGGCAACGTAAAGGAACATTTCAGAGCCTAATAATATAATAGAACTTGTATGTATTTTGTATACTATTACACAAAACGATAAAATCTTTGAGTATATTTCTTAACTTGACTCGTACTAATACAAACTAGGTGTATTTTTAGATATTAGCCTGATACGATTTACTGCATAACTAAAGTAAATCATATAGTCTTGGTATCATGCAAGTGCCATCGAATGTTTTTTTTTTAAAGACTTAACTCTCTTCAATTGATGTCAAGACGTCATGTCAGACGGCCAGCTGAAAGCGTTATTTACTGAATATTTCCTCATTGTTCCACTCGTCTCCCCTCTCTCGCTGTTGACCCTCATCCCTGGCCCTCATCCCTTACCCTCACTCCTGATCATCGTTCCTGATCCTCACCCCTGATCCTCATCCTTGACCCTTACCCTTGATCCTTACCCCTGATCCTCACCCCTGATCCTCATCCTTGACCCTTACCCTTGATCCTTACCTCTGATTCTCATCCCTTATCTTCACCCCCGATCTTTACCCCTGATCCTCACCCCTGATCCTCACCCCTGATTCTCACCCCTGATCCTCAACACTAATGCTATCCTCTCACCACCACCATCATCATCACAAAGCTGGACCTTGGCGGTGTCGTTTGATCTCCCAACATAAGTGAGTTCAGCCGGCGACACAAGGCGGCTCCCAGGGACCACACTTACAGAACTACACCCGGGGGGAGGGAGGGGGGCGACCACCTGGGGGCTGGGAGATTTTATTTTGATTTTGCCGCTTGCAGCGGCTACTTTATTGTGCACCCCACACTCATCCTGTGAGCGGTAGCGCAAAAGGATTACAGAGTAGAGTTTACAAAGGGTCATAATAATTAACCCCCGTTGTCAGGATATTATGGCACTGAATGTTACACATTATTTCATTTACATTATTTGTTTAGTTCTATACATAAAGGGTAACTTATTCACAAATGCGTGAGTACAGGCGTGTGAGGCAGTATGTCTGGCCTCACACTTTGTTATTCACATTTACGTGGGAAGTATTCAAGCACATTGCGTATTTGGTTCTGTACATGAGAATTGATATAGTTACTTAGTGCAAAAAAGTGGATACAATCTTAATATGTCGGCTATCTTGCCATTTGAGATGAAGTGTTGTGCCATTTCACACACAATGTGCTTGGACCTGTCCCTCCTCGACTGTGTGGGCTGGGAGAGGCGGTGGTACAAGGGTTGGAGGACGACGAGGCAAGGGGACAGGAAGGAGGAGGAGGACAGGCCAAAGGGAAAAGGAAGGGGAGGTAACCTAGGGGAAGATAAAGACTAGGAAGGAGGGAAAGGGTGGGTGAAGATGATCCATGAGAAGGGGAGAAGCCCTCATCTGTCAAGATGAAGGGTAAGGGGAAGAGGGTGATCTACAATGGACAAGAGGAGGAGCCACCCAGGGGGGACAAAAACAGAGGAGTAATGGTCACCCTGTGGGAGTTGGACCAGGCGGCTCTCTTGTCCACTCAACCATCATCTTGCTGGATGCTGATTTATCTGTGCCCTTGTGACTGGCGCGAAAGTTATGTTAAGGCGTCAACTGCAAGACATGGGGGCTCCAAACACACTATTGTACTCGTGGAATCAAGGGGGTCGAATCCCATTACGTGGAATCAGGACCTCCAGCTATGACCCTCAACTTCTGATGGTGACGATGATGATGATGATGATGTTTGGTTAACAGAGATGAATCCAATTGACTTTAGAATCAAGATCTATTACAGGTGTTGGAAGGAAATGGTCTTAGATTTTGTTGATTTGGTCAGGGAATTAGAGTCTATTACGTAGGATCTGGAATGCATTCTCTACCTCAACATGGAAGAAAACAAACTGAGAGAGTGACCATTTTTTTTCTATTTTATGTAACATTAACGACAAAGGATCAGATTATCTTTATTTGCAGTTGTCGTTACGTTATCATAAGCTAACTTAGCCTGAAGGAATTCCAACTCGCCTTGTGTTGACCTACATCTAAACTAACGGGGCTCTCAACCTAATGGATTATTGGAACACGGAAAGAAAAAGTCGGTGGGTTTATCTCTGGGGAGGTTTTATGGGGCAGGATTTTGTTCCGAATATCATTTTGTCATCGCACCTTAAGGGATATTGTATGAGAAAGCTCCGAGAGTCATAGAGCTCCTTGTATCATCGAGCTCCTTGTATCATAGAGCTCTTTGTATCATAGAGCTCCTTGTATTATCGAGCTCCTTGTATCATAGAGCTCCTTGTATCATAGAGCTCCTTGTATCATAGAGCTCCTTGTATCATAGAGCTCCTTGTATCATAGAGCTCCTTGTATCATAGAGCTCCTTGTATCATAGAGCTCTTTGTATCATAGAGCTCCTTGTATTATCGAGCTCCTTGTATCATAGAGCTCCTTGTATCATAGAGCTCCTTGTATCATAGAGCTCCTTGTATCATAGAGCTCCTTGTATCATAGAGCTCCTTGTATCACAGAGCTCCTTGTATCATAGAGCTCCTTGTATCATAGAGCTCCTTGTATCTACAATGGCAGTTTTCAATCTCGAAGAGTCACCTACCGATAGCATCAGTTGGCGTGACGTCACAGATGTAAATACAGTAAGGTCCAGGGTGTTGCAGAGACTTATCCAGTACTTCTTATTAACATACCCACCGTCATGGATATATATATCAACATCTTAATCTTTTTAAGTCTTGCATAAGCAGTCGTAACGCCAGACGTCCACTTACGCTGTGACAGGCAAAGAATACGTCTTCTGTATACTGTTGTGTGATAGCCAATGAAAACGCACACCCGGGGCATGACGTCATACCCCTACCACCGAATATGTGATATGAATCTGAGGGAGGGAGGCTGGCCACCCACCCACATGTTACTGTATGTATGTGTGTGTGTGTGTGTGTGTGTGTGTGTGTGTGTGTGTGTGTGTGTGTGTGTGTGGTTCTGCATCCACAAAATTTTCACATTTGTATCCGCTTCTAGAAGATATGGATGTTGGGGATTTTTTTTAATATTTATATAATATAGATATTTAAGAATATTAAATAAATATTTTAACACACACACACACACACCCACCTACCTCAAAGTGACACCTGGATAACGACACACGTGAGTTTCAAAGCTACTGGGACCAGATTGAGCAAAGATAGTCCACTCGTCTTTCTGTTCCGTCTATTTGACATATTCTTCCACCCAGTACGGGAGAGGGTGGTAGGGGTGACGGATCCACGGATTGAAAGTAGCAATATACGTATCTTCTTATCTCTCTCTCTCTCTCTCTCTCTCTCTCTCTCTCTCTCTCTCTCTCTCATGTCTAATAGTTCTTCAATTTCTCTATGAAAGAAATGGACTTTCACTATTCACAAGAAAGGGTTACATACCCACTTAGATGATTCCCCAATATACACCATTTGCCAGTTTCTCCTCTAAACAACGTGTCCAGGAATTATACGGGAACACGGGTCAAGCGGCTACGATCATCCAGGGAATAGATTTCGTATTCTTTTCAAAATGCAGATTAATGAGTGTCTATTTTCATTTGATTATTATTATTTTTAATTGTCTATTTTATTCATGAGTGAGACGTATTTATTAAAACTTGTGTGTTAACATGTCAATCGATCTACAACCAGGGTGAGTTATGAATCACTGAGTACTTCTATGGATATACTATAGACAATGTACATGTTACATTGCCAATTATTATTTGTATTTCATAGTTTTCTAACTTTACTTTGTTATAAGTCATCAAAAAAGTTTCCTTAACAGAACAGTAATTACAAGAATTCTTCACTCATAATGTATACTTTATTATTGTACTGTAAAATATAAAGAAGATTTATATTGTTAAATTAGCATATAGTTTCATGTTATTGTATCAATGTATTATATATTGTGATCCACGATTGTCAGAAATCTGGTCATCCTCTCCATCATTAGTGTGTGTGTGTGTGTGTGTGTGTGTGTGTGTGTGTGTGTGTGTGTGTGTGTGTGTGTGTGTGTGTGTACTGGAATGTTAGTCAGGAGAACAATAATTAAATATAACAAAAGTATTAATATGATAACACACACACACACACACACACACACACACACACGTGACAGCTTACTTTCTGTATTTTATAAAATTTAAACATCATCACCAACCAGGAATTTCCTAAACCCAGATGAGTATAAACCACGAGGGAGTCAGAGATTATAATGATCTTCTCCGGCTTTATCCACCAACTAACATTTCCTGATTATTATAAATTTCCTCGAATAACTATAGCCACTAGGAAGGATTATTGAGACACGTCAGCTACTGTGGAGGTCTCGCTTGTAATGTTTACCACCAGGACATGATCAGTGTACCTGGGAGAAGGTTTACCAGTAAGACGATCAACACTACTATCAGGTTTATTTTTTTTTAACTCTACTGCTGATAAACATAAGCTAATAGAGAGAGTGAACCCTGTCATGTATTCTGTCTGTAATGTTGATCTCATCTTATAATTCTCTATCTGTTTGTCTGTCTTTTCCAGCGTCACTTTTTGGAGGGTTCACTCGTGTCTCGTGTAAAAAAAAACTTCCCCCGCACCAGGATCATATCTTCTCTTTTATGTCAGTCTGTGAACCTCCTACTATACTATTACCCAGTGTTAGTTTCTCTCTCTCTTTCTCTCTCTTATACCTCAATTAACCTTTACCTGGATATAGAGGTCTACAGGTCTCTCTCTCTCTCTCTCTCTCTCTCTCTCTCTCTCAATTTTATCCTTCATTGGGATTTACATTTTTTGTACACTGTCTCTCACTTAACCTTCAGTCAGAATTAAGTGAGGTAGGATGTGCTGGGTGTTCTCTCATCACGTGTATACTCTCGCTATATCCTTTATCCTTCGCTTCTCCTCAGCTTGCGATCCGCCCTCTCCTTCACTCACCTCCACTCAGGCGAGACGAGGCGTGGCGACCCCTAAACGTACTCTGTCACTTTGCCTCAAGACAGAGAGTTGCAGTAGTCTTAAGTGGGAGGCTGTGTGTGTGTGTGTGTGTGTGTGTGTGTGTGTGTGTGTGTGTGTGTGTGTGTGTGTGTGTGTGTGTGTGTTATTTACAGCTCGGGGTCTAATTCGTCGCAAATTTATGGGCGGCGTTTACACTTGAGGCGTGAATACCGTGTTGTTTAATGGGTGTGTCCGCTATTCATGAACGTGTACTAGCATTTGGACTCTTGTTGATTCATTCCTGTGGTCGGGGAGTCACATGCGAGTCTTGTGTGTGGAGTTAAAGACAGACTTATGAGCGTGGCCTGTATAGAACCATCCCGGTATACCGCTTCTCTATACCCTTCACCTGACGGGGGTATGGACGTGCAGGTAACACCTTTGTGGATGCTACTGCTGTTTCCGCTGCTGTTAAGACTGTTGCTCCTCTCTTAGTTATTGTTGTTGTTCCTCTTCCTACTTTTTCTTCGTCTTCCTCATCATCTTCCTCCGAAAATGAACAGCAGAAGACAGCCGAGAATTCTGTTAAGGAAAGATTTGGGCCAGAAAGTGCCTCACTCCTGGTCACCATATGCGGGTCGACAGGACGCCCAAGACATTGAGAGAGAGAGAGAGAGAGAGAGAGAGAGAGAGAGAGATCCCCTCCCTCAGACCGAAGAGGCGAGTCCTTGGTGTAGGTGTCTGCTGGAGAAGATCAAACCCACACAATGACACAGAAACGTAACATGACAATACAGTTTCATTTCTCACTGACATCACCTTCAGTTGTGAATAAGAGAGTGAACTCACTCTGGTATTCACAGCTCATGATGTCACCGAGCATCGAAATTGTATGTGAGTGGAGGAGGAGGAGGAGGTTTTTAACGTAGATGGGATCCTTAACACACGTGGGGGAGGGGGATCCTGGTGTGCATGAGAGGGTAGGAAAACTCCGTATATAGGTGGGAGACAACAGGTAATACCCCCATCCCCTGGACATAGGTGGGAGATCACGCCCCGGACCATTACACTCCACCACTTAACATGTACAATAAAAGACTTCCTGAGTTAACGCCGAATAAAACTCAAATGAAACTTTAAGAATTGCTTCTCAAATCTGGTTCGACAAAGTTTTCACACTTTTGAAGACCCTCATTCTCACCTAGGGACGTACCTCAGGTTTGGATAATGAAAGATTAGTACGTTTAAATGTTTGGTTTAACAGCAGGACGAGAGAGCCCCTATCTAATTTATTTAATTTAAGAGTCTTAATGTAATTTCAACTTTGCTTCTCACCTCCACTTCTTCACGACGTAATTTAAGACATACATAGTGAGGGAGATAGATTCAGCGTAATAAATTTTGGGTATGTGGACTATGGGTGAGGCAAGGTACGAGGAATTAGCTCCTCACCACAGCACAGACGCAGTTTACCTCACTTGTTTACAGTGTGTTTACCTAGCGCTTGATGACGAGGGATTTATGGGTAATAAACCTATGCAGGGGAAACACACACACACACACACACACACACACATGTATACGAACCACTGCTGCCGCCTGTGGTCTGATATTGTCGGGTATGACCTGATAGTATCGAGGTGGTCTGGCCTTGTCTGGAGTAGGAAATGGGATTCTCATTAGTGAGACGCTGGGGCAGAGACAGACACAGACATGCAGGCAGACAGATACACAAACACGCAGACAAACGCAAGCATACAGTCAGACACAAAAACAAACAGATAGACAGTGACGCAACATATCTATCTCTTCCCAGTAAATATTTCACTAAATATAGTCTATCCTGAAGGTGTAAGATATGTACCTTACTTATATATCTGAAATATCTCTAAATATCGTGTCCTTTTTTTTTGTATGGTGTGTGCAGTCAGTAGTCTAGGTACACACTCGTATGTCACTACGCAACAGGTGTACATATACCTGCCTGTCGCCTCGTGCTAATTAGCTGCTGTATTGGTGGATGCATTTAGTTAGTGAATGGTGTGTGGAATTTTTGTGCTACTGGTTGTGGATTTAGGGTGACGCATACACACACACACACACACACACACACACACACACACACACACACACACACACACACTTCAAAACGTATCTTAACGGATGGCTCCTCTGATTATCAAAATGAACACTGTGACTCCTGTTGTATTATTAGGGTTATCAAAATCCTTCGTCCGTTGTCATATTGTCTAACATAAAATCGTAAGGATTCTATTTGGAGCGTGAGAGAATGAAGTATCTTCCCGAGGTTTTGAGGAGTACATCGCAGAACGGTTGAGCCACTTGCCACGTATACATGTGTGGAGCCCATAAACAGTTGGCAGGTCTGTGGAACCTTTGGAAGGGGTCGCCAGTGACACCATTCATTGTGTTAGGTAGCCCGGTTTCATTATACTTCGGCCAGACTTGTACGAACACGATCGGACACAATGCATAATCGAACGAAAATATTTTGAAATACACATGTGACTGTACTTATACGCACATGACCAGATATCTACGCACACAGCGAGACTAAGACGTACATATAAATTTAAATATAAAATGACTAGATGTAAATACCCACACGATTGGGTATTTACACACAACACACTTGTGTACTCACTGCATGACCACACCTATACGCGTACATATGAAAAATACGCACATGACCAGATTTACGCTACTAAATACTCACGCAAAATTTATTCATATACAACTAAACGTAAATACCCACCTGACTAAAATACCCACGCAGCCACAGGTAAACACACAGTCATTAGGGCGTGGGGCGTAGTTTTTACGGTAAAAGCCAGTGTTTTGTCCAGTGAAGAACCACCGCCCGAAGGAGGGGCGTACTCTGATGGTCTAACTGCTGAACTACTTAACAGCCTCGTTAACTCTCACACACACCTCCATAAATTATGTTAATAGCGACACTACTACCATCATTTCCTTGTTACTCGCTGTGTGCTTAGTGCCAGGTGTGTGTGGGGGGGAAGGGGGGGTTAGTGTCAGGTGTGTGTGATTGCACATGTGAGTTTGTTTACGTGTTTACGTGACTGCTGTGTAAACTGGCTACCCAAACACACAAACAACAAAGAACTAAACCAGGCATACAGAACATAGAAGCAACAAACACACACACACACACACACATATACACACACACACACAGTAACAAACACATACACAGTAACAAACACACACACACACACACAGTAACAAACACACGGGCAAGTAAAGGGTTACGTACTTTCTCGTTTGTTTTTCTTCCAGATGTATTGAGTACGATAGTATAATCTCTTTGAGTACCATTGAGTAAGATATCTCTATCCCTTTGGTACGATAACTTAATCCTTGAAGTACAGTAACTTAATCCCTTGAGTACGATGTCACAAACTCTTTGTATACGATGACGTTGTACTGTGGATGGTAGAGTCATCGTTGTTAAGGGGTTAAAACACAGTGACCCCCATATTCCACAAGTGTTGTCTATTAACAGTGGCGGTCAGTAGCCGTGGGATGTGGAAATGTTTTGTTTTGTTTACTGTGGTGCATTCTGGGAGTGAGGGGGGGGGGTGAGAACGTGAGGGGGAGGGGGGTGAGAGAACGTGAGGTGGAGATCATCCCTCCCAAGACAGTGAGAAATGATGGTGTCTAGCGTGTCTGTCAAACGGCGGCCCAAAGTTCGACATTTAAACGATTTTTTAGGTAAGTTTTGGTACAAGAATAACAGTTGATAGATTAATGTGGTCGTTTGGTTTTAATGTCCCACACAATGTGATAATTTTAACTGGGTGTTTGTGGGCCCAGGGGGTTGTGTCGACGTAAACCTGACTAGGATATCTTAAAACGTTATTTGATGGGAACCTTTTTTTTTTCTTTATGGTTAGTCAGTTTATACAGCCTTCAACAACACGTGTAACCCTCTCAACTAATACTTAAAATACCATTAATATTGCAGTTGTGTAGGAATAATAGAGTTGACTTAGTAAATCTTATAAAACAGCTAAGAATTTTGTAATCGACCATAACCTTGATCTGTCGGTTGTCTTGGCTGCTTTAGTTTTCCTCGCTTTTTTTAAGGAAGTTTTTTTTTTTTTTTTTACAAGTCTTAACCTCATTTAGGCTCCACGCTTCACGTTAATATGTTGTTAAAATTGTTGGTGTCATGTGGGAATGATTTGTGTGTGTGTGTGTGTGTGTGTGTGTGTGTGTGTAGCAGGAGGTAATGTTACTTGGCTGTGTGTGTTTTAGTCTTGCACTGCTCACTAGACTAGGAGAAAAGTATCAATATCAGCCTTTATAAAAAAAAAATCTTTTAGCTAACATTATGAGAACGTCACTAGGTAAGCCATCAGTTGTGGTGTGTAGTGTAACGCAAGAATATAACATTCCGAGTATGGAGCGGCGTCTGATGAGGAAGCGATTATTATATTATTTAAAAGGACCTGTAAATATAACCAGATACAACTTTATTATTATTATTATTTTATTATTATTATTTATTCATCATTATATTATTCATCTTGGTGACAAAAGCAAAAATTTTTCACTGACTATTTATCCTCACCTCCCGCTGGCCTGTATAACACTGTCTTCTACCAGCCAGGGGACTCGACTTTTAGCCTGGTTGGCGCCCTTAATACAGTACCAATAACAACCTTAATAGTTTGTGAAGTAAAACCAGGACGAAGACGACCCCACTTGTTGTGAGAGTCAACCAGGGAGAGGGAGGAAGGTCTGGCTCAGGTTAAAAAAAAAAATAATTCTCACGTAACTTAAGTCAATTTTATTTTCGATTGGTCTTAAAGATTTGTACGTTCTTTTTTTTCACCGTAACTATAGGCTTGGAGATCACTTAGCTGAAGTACCATATAAAGATAGCGGTCACAATATTACAGTGAGAGTCTACGATAACCAAATGAGTTTTGTTGTTGTTAGGAGGATATGGACCCGGGATGACTATCAATATGGCATCGAAATTACACTTGAGAGACGACCTTTATTGGGGTATATATTTGAGGGTCTATTTATGGTGTTCAAAGGTGACATGACACACACACACACACACACACACACACACACACACACACACACACACACACACACTCTCAAAGAACAGTATTGTGCCGTCATTGAACCCCAGAAATAACCGCCTGAAGGTATACAGAGTTGGGGAGGTGGTGGTCGAAAGAAGGGCGGCGTGAGGCCCAGGTCAACATACCTTGTGATGTTTGTGGTTTTTGCCAAGTGGAATGTGGAGAGAAGGTGACGCTAATGATGGCGGGGGAGAATGACTGAGTAATGATGTGTTGGGGGGATGGAGGGAGGCAACAGGCAAGGTCGAGAGGTACTTCGGGTGGGTCGTCTGTTGGGTCTTGGGGACGGGGGAGGGGAGAGTACTGACAGCCCGTATTTTTATAATGGTGTTGCTTGTGTGTTCTTGTTTGTGTAAGTTTGGGGTATGGGCATGTATGTGTCTCTATGTTTGTTGGTATGGGTGTATTTTCAACAACAATAATAATAATATACGGTTTATTTCTAAGAACTTGACGTAACAGTTGGATCTTATAGAGAACAATTTATTCAGAATGTTACATAATACAATACACACACGTCAGTAAAATATAAACAAACAATTAATAACAACATTTGCTATAATAACCTTGAAGTTAGTTTGAACCACATTGACACCGTTACCACATGATGTATTGATAGAAGGGTGACGGCAAGGAAGACTTTATGGGATATGAATAAGTATTTGGTTTACTTATTACTTCCACTGCTCTAGTCCTTACAGTTCCTTGTTAAGTATACTAGACACGTTACTTGGGGTGGTGGTCTTGTAGCGTTCAGTCTTGCATCTTGGGTTCGACTGGGAGTGTTGTGTGGCGTGAGTTGCGTCCATGTATGGAGATAGCAGTGGGTGACAGGTGGTGGTGTTGGTGTGTGTAGAGTTGGTGGCTACGTAAGCTCAACCAGATCTAAGACACAGTTCTGAATGTCTGTCGTTCATGCAGTGTTTGTAAGGTTATGTTGACCTGCTTTACCTCATGTTAGAGCAATTTAACATCATGTCTCTCTCCCTTGTATCATCTTGTTTCCCTTAATGAATGGTGACATTATTTTTCCCGTGTTTCTTAATTATTCGTCTATTCTCCTCACTCGTTAAATTCTTAGCAATAAAAATTAATATACAAAGATGTAAACTTGTACCTTGATCCAACACGATTAATTTTTTTTTTTTTTTTTACGGTTTTGATTTGTCCTCATCAAGAATTTTGTGGTTTCAGAGGCCAGATAACCCAAGACGTATATATTTTGAGCTGTTTGTTAATATCAAGACCAAACTCACTTACACAAATTATCAGAAATACACCCGAGACCTGTTCGTTTCTGTCCATATTTGTTGTGGCCCAAATTCACAAAAAATACCTAATTTGGTGGTTTGATTCCATTATTCCACCCAAGAATCCACCATAGTACAGTACACAAGTCCTGGTACCATGATACCTTACATCATCCTCAAACTGTAATATAAATACATTTTTATATCATGATCTTATGACCATTTTACAGGGGGGGGTCAGACGTCACCAACGCGTTAAAGTGTTACTGAATTGGTGAGACACTTTACATTTGCCTGAGTCCTTCCATTTTATTGTGTTGGTGTGTGAGTCTTCAGTACCATGTAGAGGCGTCATCCTCCTACTTGGACTTTATACCCCACACCTGACACTTGACCATTGTACTGCTTGAGGACCTGAAGTGTTTGCTGCCCTGGGTATTAACTGCCTTACTACTGACGTGTTCAGCCTGGTGGTCCTGGTCAAGTGCTGAGTTGATGTGTGTGTTCCTTTATACTTTAACACGGTCAAAAGTGGGCAGTCGGGCTCTGTACTGGGTGAGGGTGGGCGACTTTCCTGTTTCTTTTTTTTTCTGATGGTACATGTGTGTATATAATAATAATTGATAGTTTATTGAAAGAATATGACAGTCAAAAGGTTGAACAAATATGTACTGTACAGTTACATAATTGGGGAATGGATCACTTGATTGACAGTTCATATATAAGGAACATAAGTGATACAAATGTGATATATAAAAAAGAAGAGGAAAGGAGGTCATTGTACAGGGAATTTTAGCATACTTTAGTTACAATACAAAAGTAAAGTTGGCAGGGAGTGAACACAGTGGTTGACTACGAGTTGTTAATATTTCTTATTATGGATGTGTGTGTGTGTGTGTGTGTGTGTGTGTGTGTGTGTGTGTGTGTGTGTGTGTGTGTGTATGTGTGTGTGTGTGTGTGTGTGTGTGTGTGTGTGTGTATCAGCACTAGATGAGTTTGGGATTTATCCATTAAAACATCGTCTAAATCCCCGCTCCACAACACAGGCGAAGCTCGGACGAAAAAGTAATATAAATTAAAGTAAAAAAAAAATCTCCTCCCAGAGTATTGACTGAACGTAACAAACGGTAAGGGTCATGTCAGATGAAGCAGTAATACTAGACAACAAGAATGTCAGACTTACAATTACTTATGCAAATGACCACAATCCTGCCTTTTTCTGGGGACACGGCCTTTACATACAAGGGTCCGTCCAATTATTTGGATTATTTTTTGTAAAGGATTATCTATGTAAACAGGGTGTTCTCGAGGCTCCGGCTGGACCCTCCAAAGATGGCTGGCAAAGGAATCTTAGATAAACAGAGAGACGCACGAGTACACCAGGAGAGACGTAATTACAGATAACTACAATATCTCTTCCTCTCTGTCTCTCTCTTTCTCTCTTCCTAACCTCGTGGTACAGTTCAGGCTCGAGGCACCGCTGTTGATACACTTGATCTGATCTCCACGCCAGCTTGCTCCAGCAGAGGTTGGGTTTCACACGTCAGCAACACCCACCGCCGCCCGGACCAGATTGTGTGACCCGTGATTTGGGCGTCGCTGTCCATCCACACAATTTGCTGCTGTTCCAGATTTCACGATAATAAAACTGGGGTTCGGTCAAGTATGAAACCGGACTCGAGTAATCGACTTGTGGCCAGTTTCGAGGCTCGTCTGTTTGACCTCATTCATTATGGTGTTGATGGTGTGGTAACTTTATACTCCTATGTGGACTGGTGGGCGTCGTGACCTTCAAGTAGGCGTGTGTGGAGGGAGTGGGCGTGTGTGGAGGGGGTGGGCGTGTGTGGAGGGGGTGGGCGTGTGTGTGGGGGGTGGGCGTGTGTGGAGAGGGGGTGGGTGTGTGTGGGTGTAAGGGTGGGTGTGTGTGTGTATCTACATAAGACACTCAAACACTCTCATAACGCCATCTACACAACGCCCTCACATGCACCCACCCAAGGCCGTCAGACACCCACACAAGATCCTCACCTACAACTGCATAACACCCTCACACACCTACACAACACCCTCACACACACCTACACAACACCCTCACACACTTACACAACACCCTCACACACCCACACGGTCTCTGTTCACACAAGGCAGTCCAGACACCCACACAAGGCTTAAAAATCACATAATTGTCCGTCTGCTGCTCGTAACCAAGAAATAATTATATTCATTATTATATCGCTTACACAGGTGTAGGTAGAGTTTTATAGCCATATTCTTACAATAGAGTGAGGGAAGGGACGGGGAGAAGAACGCATAAACATATACGGTAACACACACACACAGAGCACCTCGACGTGATCAAAACATGTACTTAACACAGGTATAGTGTGTGTGTGGGTGTGTATAGTGTGTGTGTGGGTGTGTATAGTGTGTGTGTGTGTGGGTGTGTATAGTGTAGTTCATGTATGGTTAACTGAATATTAAAGGGTGTATTTTACCCTCGTATATTATGTAACAAAAGAATTCATTTAAACACGATAGAATCTCAGTTTTGATGCCATTTTTGCCACCAAGTTTACGACGTATGGTATAAAGTGAATCAGCTAGGTTGCGTTCTTGTATCACAGGGTCTAGTTCGTATAACCTTTAGAGAATCCGGCTTCAGCACACACGAATAAATTTTAATCTCTGGTGAACATCATCTTGAATTTTTTTTTATGTTTATTTGATGATTTGTTTTTGATTATTTTGTATAGTAATATATTGATTTGTTATTAATTTGAGTTTAATTCCCACAGGTAAGTGATTAGTCGTGGTGATGGACGTGGGAGCCAGGTGAGTGTACAGGTGTTTTCCGTCTCTACCGTGTGAGTACTGACGGCCATTGAGGGGAGTATTTCTGATGGTTTTAGTCCTGTAATAAGCATTTATATCTGTATTGTTTATTAGAACATTTATTAAAACCCACGATTATATTTCCTTCCTTCCTTCCTTCCTTCCTTCCTTCCTTCCTTCCTTTCTCCTCCCCTCCCCTCCTCTCTCCCTCATGCTCCTCCACCTCCTCCCCACATCCCCTCCCTCCGCCTCTCTGTACCCCCTCCCCCCCTCTCTGCCCCCCTTGCCCCCTCTCCCCCTTTGCCCCTCTCCTTGGCCTCATCCCCTCCCTATCTCAAATCTTATAAAAACAAGGCTGCCTCTGACCCATACACGTTCCCCTTAACTACCCTCTGTGGTTCATTAACTTACACCTAACAAGCCATAAAGCGTCAAATGAGGTAGTTAAACTAACCAAATGCACGCTGCCGTCCTAAGTGGCCCCCTTCCTGCCCTACAGTGGTCAGCTCTTGCCCACCTGATCATTCTACCCTCTATTGCCCAACGCTGATCATCTCTTGCCCACCTCACCATTCTACCCTCTACTGCCCAACGTTGATCAGCTCTTGCCCACCTGATCATTCTACCCTCTATTGCCCAACGCTGATCATCTCTTGCCCACCTCACCATTCTACCCTCTACTGCCCAGCTAGTCATTCTATACTCTCTGGACAGCTGATTATTCTGCTGACATCTCCTTCACAATTGATAGTTCTCAGTTCAGTTTAGACCAACCTAGCCGATGTTGTCACTAATTATATAAATTGTTTTCCGACTTATATTTATTTATCATTTTCTTTCGTACCTAACCTAACCTAACCTAACCTAACCTTGAGAAAAAAATCCTCGGTGTTTTGTTGCAAATTAATTTATCTCTGAAGTTCGTTTGTGAATAGTTGGAATTTGGTGCGAATTTTTGGTAATCTGAAAATTGCATATATCATGTTATTTGTATCCTGTTGTATTATGTTTTAATAGTTTTTATTTTTTATTTTTTTTATTCATTTATTTCCTGTCCGTAATATCATTCATTTGCTTGTTATTTATTTTTCTTAAATTTTCTCTAATTATTTATTGATTTATTGTGACCTACATTATGAAACCTTGAGTATAAGTTGACCACCAGGTGTGTGGAACAAGTGTTTGTGGTGGTTGGGTCGTTAAGGTTTAATTGATTCTCCAACGATGGTATCAAGCGAGTACTCTGTGGCCACGCTAATTGATTGTCAGTAGTCAGGTAGATAATGACCCATCACCAAGGGAGTGGTCTACGTGTACACATACATATATACATATACATATATACACATACATATATACATACAAACACAAGCATATGCACATTATTATTATTATTATTATTATTATTATTATTATTATTATTATTATTATTATTATTATTATTATTATTATTATTATTAAATTATTATTATTATTATCATTATTATTATTATTATTATTATACGCACCGACATAAACTCCCACCCACCCCCACCACCCACCCACCCACCCACCCACACCTACTAGGACGATAACTACAACTAGCACGATAACTACAACTAGCACGATAACTACGTCTCGGTAAACTAATACTGCTGTTGGTTACGTCGTTGCTTCTCGGTGTCCTACTTACAAGGTGTGAATATTTATAAGGTGGATGTTGTGGTGCTTTCTTCAGGCTTATCAGTATTATTTTGTAACACATTAATATTCATATGTATATTTACGTCGTATAAAGTTGATGAAAGAGTTAATTTAACCTATGAGTGGGGTTATGTTTTTAAGGGAGCGACTACGACATATTTAGTGAGAGGTTTTATTGTTTAATCCGACCTGATAGTGTAAACAAGATTGGCCATGACTACAAACACAACTTAACTTAAAACCAAAATTTTAAGTCAGGATGGTGTTTAATTATTTTGTTTTAACATATATGTGAGTTATGTATAGGTTTTAACGTAAAATTTAACCTTATTTCACAAGATTTTAAGGCCTAATTCGGACTGCACTGAACAATTTACGTTGTCTCGTTAAATTTAGCCATGTTCTTGTTATGGTACCTCGTGTGACGTCACGCTTCGCTCTCTGTTTGGGGATTTTTCTTTCTCCCCTGAATGGTAAAAGGGTAAGGGAGGGGTGAGGGGAAGGAGGGGTTGGAAGAAGTAGAGAGAGAGAGAGAGAGAGAGATGATAAATGAGGGAGTCAAGGGTCGTACATCATGTCAACTCAATGGCTACCGAAATTTAAGATGCTGATAACGACGCTATCACCTCCCTGCCACCACTACCACCATCCCACCACCCCGCCACTACCACCACCTCGCCACTACCACCACCTCACCACTACCACCACCTCACCACTACCACCACTATCACCACCCCATCACTTTCAGTATAATTAAAATGGGATACCGCACTGAGCACTAAACCTTCAGTACACAGGAGGTTGTGTGTCCAGTCCTCCACTACACCTGACCCCCTCCACCCACAGCCAGGTGGACTGAGGCTGCCCCGGTCGCGAACCAGTGACCTTTAGGACGGCAGGCGAGTTATGTCTCCTCTCGGCCACCGCACCCCTATTGAGTATAAATTCCACTAGAAATTACATCAATAGACAAAACAAGATGATATAACCATTTTGAGTCGACGACCCTTGAGGCCAGAGTTAAAGTATCAGATATACGCGTTATAACTTAGAAGTATATATGTATTATCTAATCTTAAGACTGATAGGATTAGTAACAGTGACTAATGTTGTCGGGAAGCTTGACGGTGATTGGTGCTCTGTTGCTGGTAATAAATAGGTGATTAGCTGTTCCCTGACATGAAGGAACACGTTCAGGCGGCAGCTGACGGCCTCTAATCCCCGGTGAACGATTTGTTGCCGCCGGTGGTAGGTGGGGAGGCTGCGGCAAGGGGAGGGTGTAATGGTGGGGAGGCTGCGGCAGGGGGAGGGTGTAATGGTGGGGAAGGTGAGAGATTGGGTGGTAATGTGGAGGGTGTGGTGAGGTGGTATTGTGGTAAAGGGTGTAATAGGGTGGGAGGCAGAGGAGGATGTGGTGAGGTAGGGTGGGAGTTATGGGAGGGTATGGTGTGATGGTATGGTGAGGTGGAGGGAGGAGGAAGGAGGAACCACAGTCGGAGGCAGTGTGGTGGTGGGAGTGTCGATAGGTAAACAACAGTAACACGTGGTGGTGCCTGTCAGCTGATGACAGGTAAACAGAGCCTCGCGTCCTGTGTTGAGTGGTGGTTCACCCTGGATGATAGTGAGGTCTTGTATATTAGGTTACACTTGGCTAGGTTAGGTTAGGTTAGGTTAGATTAAATTTGGTTATGTTAGAATAAATTAGGTGTGGTTATATTAGATTAGTTTGGTGATGATGTAAGGACGTGAATTAATATAGTTTATATTGCCAAGTATAATCCATATTGATAAAGAATTGTTAAATGTCTGCCGGGTGAGGACTCCGCTAAACAAGGACGTTAACCTGCAGTGAATCCTCTGTTTAACGGACTATACAGAGATGAGAGTCTGTTATATCGAGTGTCCGTTAGATGTAAATCCTCCATCTAACGGATTATACGGAGAGAGAAGTTCGTTATATCGAGGGTCCGTTAGATGTAAATCCTCCATCTAACGGATTATACAGAGAGAAGTTCGTTATATCGAGGGTCCGTTAGATGTAAATCCTCCATCTAACGGATTATACGGAGAGAGAAGTTCGTTATATCGAGGGTCCGTTAGATGTAAATCCTCCATCTAACGGACGGAAGGTTCGTTATATCTAGGTTTTGGTGTATTGTATGAACTTGAAATTGTTAAACGTATTTGAATGTATGGAGTTATTAAGAAGGTACTGTGAGTAATTGGGATATAGTGAGATATTAAACTTAACATTATGAGTAATTACAATAAATAGGTTAATATGAGATCATGATGAGTTGAATGAGTATTGTGAGTAATTGATGAGTAATGAACAATATGAGATAATGAGTATAATAAAATATAATTAGAATTGACTGACCGTATGAGCAATTAAACTTAGATTAAATATATATAAATTTCACCATACAATTGTGTATAAATGAAAGTAAACACACACACACACACACTACCTGAGGCTCTTATGCTATGTATATACACATACTTAAGTACTCACTACCTGCTCAGTACTCACTAACTAAGATACCAAACTAGTGTGTGTGTGTGTGTGTGTGTGTGTGTGTGTGTGTGTGTGTGAAAGGTGGGGGGGGGTAGTTGTGTTAACAGGTGTGTGTGTCAATGTAATAGATGTGGCAAGTATACTTGTAACTGTGTTGTAACAGGTGTGGCACGTGTGTTGTAACAGGTGTGGTAGGTGTGCTGTAACGTATATGGTAGCCACACCCACGCAGCTACATCCCACCGACACTCCAACACTACACCCTCGCCACCACACCCCCGCTAGCAGTACCATCACCAACCATACCATCCCCACCACCACACCCTCTCAGCTACACCTCAAAATCACACTCCCGCTACCACACCCTTCTAGCCACACTCCTTCCACCACCATACACTCTCTCAAACACTTTCGCACCTTCCCACATACAACATCTCTTCCCACACCACCACTACCCACACCACCACTACCCCACACCACCCTACCACCACACCACACACCACACACACACACCACCACACCATCACTACCCACACCTATACCACACCACCACTACACACCACCACACACCACCACTACCACACCACCACTACCCACACCACCACACCACACCACCACCACACCACCACTACCCCCCATCACAATCCACCACCACCTCCTCCCTGCTCCTCCTCCTCCTCCTCCATCTCCATCTTTTCCTCCTCCTCCATCTCCTCCTCCATCTCCTCCTCCTCCTCCATCTCCTCCTCATCTCCTCCTCCTCCTCCATCTCCTCCTCCTCCTCCCTTATCCTCCTCCTCCTCCTCCTCCTCCCTCCTCCTCCTCTCCTCCCTCCTCTCCCTCCTCCTCCTCCTCACTAACAACCAACACCCGAAATGCTACCTAATGGTGCAAATTCCAACACCCCACAACAAGCAAACAATGTCAGAGAGAGAGAGAGAGAGAGAGAGAGAAGAGAAGAGAGAGAGAGAAGAGAGAGAGAGAGAGAGAGAGTTTTTCCCACCCTTCTCTGTAACAAACTAAACAGGTGTTATGATGCCACACCCTATGAGAGAGTTAAGTTCACAGGTCACTCTGGGATCTCTCTCTCTCTCTCTCTCAATAAAGCACAATCTTCCACTGTAATATAAATAACAAGAATAACCAAACACCATAACTATAGAACAAAAAACACAACAAAAGGAGACATGAGTGAAGAAATAAGAATCGTGTATCAATCAGGCGGGGACCTTCCCTTAGCGCCTACACAGCGGAAGCGATAAATTGATCAAGCAGTAGAGGTGAGGGAGGGAGTGGCCGGGTATGGTGGAGGCTAGGGAACAACCACTGAGTCTAAGCAGTGATGTGAAGCAGCGTTAACTGAAGCATTGTTAACTGGAAGCATTGTTAACTGAAGTATTGTTAACCGGAAGTATTGTTAACTGAAGCATTGTTAACTGAAGCATTGTTAACTGAGATTTAAGAGCGTTAACTGAAGTATTGTTAACTGGTGTAAGAAGCATTGTTAACTGAAGCATTGTTAACTGAAGCATTGTTAACTGAAGCATTGTTAACTGAAGTATTGTTAACTGAAGCAGCGTTAACTGAAGCATTGTTAACTGAAGCAGCGTTAACTGAAGCATTGTTAACTGAAGTATTGTTAACTGAAGCATTGTTTAGAGTATGAGTGAATCAATGTTTTAACTGAAGCAGTGTATGAAGCAGCATTAAGTGAAGCATTATGAAGCAGCGTTAAGTAAAACAGTATTAAGTGAAGCAGTGTTAAATATATGAGTAAATAAGTTTTAAGTGACAGCATTAAGTGAAGCAGCGTTAAGTAAAACAGTATTAAGTGAAGCAGTGTTAAGTAAATGAGTTAAATGAAACAGTTTTAAATGGAGCAGCGTTAAAGTGAACCATCGTTAAAGTGAACCATCGTTAAAGTGAATCATCGTTAAAGTGAACCATCGTTAAAGTGAACCATCGTTAAAGTGAATCATCGTTAAAGTGAACCATCGTTAAAGTGAACCATCGTTAAAGTGAACCATCGTTAAAGTGAATCATCGTTAAAGTGAACCATCGTTAAAGTGAACCATCGTTAAAGTGAATCATCGTTAAAGTGAACCATCGTTAAAGTGAATCATCGTTAAAGTGAACCATCGTTAAAGTGAATCATCGTTAAAGTGAATGAGTGTTAATTCCTTTTTTATTAAGACTGAGAGAAGAGATGAGTAGCCGGTAGGGTGGTGAGGTGTTGTAGGTAGGGACCGAGGAAGGTGTGTGAGTGAGTAGTGTGGTAGTGTGGTGAGTGAGTGAGTGAGTAGGTAGTGTGGTAGTGTGGTGAGTGAGTGAGTGAGTGAGTAAGGGTAGTGTGGTAGTGTGGTGGTGGTGGTGGTGAGGTGAGGAATAGTGTGGTGGTGGTGGTGGTGAGTGGTAAGAGATGGTGTGGTGGTGTGGTGGTGGTGAGTGAGTGGTAGGAGTAGTGTGGTGGTGTGGTGGTGGTGGTGGTGGTGGGTGTGTGTTGGTGGTGGTGGTGGTGTGAGTGAGGAGGTGTGGTGGTGGTGGTGGTGTGGGTAATGGTGGTGTGGTGGGTGGTGGTGGGGTGGTGTGTTGGTGGGGTGTGGGTGGGGTGTGGGTGAAGGTGGTGAGTGGGAGTGGTGTGGTGGTGTTGTGGTGGTGGTGAGTGGTAAGTGGTGTGGTGGTGTGTGGTGGTGGGGTGGTGAGGTGGTGTGGTGGTGTGGTGGTGGTGTGTTGGTGGTGGTGGGGAATGGTGTGTGGGTGAGGGTGGTGGTGGTGGGTGGGGAGTGGTGTGGGGAGGTGGGGTGGTGTGGTGGTGGGGGTGGTGTGTGGTGGGGTAGTGTGGTTGGGTTGGGGTGGTGTGTGGTGTGGTTGGTTGGTTGGTTGGTTGGAATGGTGGGGTGTGTTGGTTGGTTGGTTGGGTGAGTGAGTGAGAATGATTGGTGTTGGTGGTGGTGGGCAGGAGTAGTGTGGTGGTGTGGTGGTGGTGGTGGTGGTGGGAGTAGTGTGTGGTGGTGTGGTGGGAGTGGTGGTGGGGAGGTGGTGGTGGGGTGGTAGTGTGGTGGTGAGTGAGTGAGTGAGTAAGGAGTAGTGTGGTAGTGTGGTGAGTGAGTGAGTGAGTAAGGAGTAGTGTGGTGGTGGTGAGTGAGCGAGCGCCTTGTCTGGCCTGACTCTGGAGAACACACGCTGGCCAGCAGAATGAAGGCTCAATTATCCTGCTCATCTCATGCCAAGGCCACTACCTTCCCTCCACCCCAAGCAGCGCCGCACTCACTATAGTTGTCACCTCTCACATGCACTCAAGGGTACTCACATGCACTCCTGGGTACTCACAAGCACTTCTGGATACTCACAAGCACTTCTGGGTGTTTACAAGCACTGGGGGACACTAACAAGCACTCATGTAAACTTACAAATACTCCCGGGCACTTACAAGCATTTATGGGGCGCTCACGGGCACTCACAAGCATTCGTAGACACTCCCTTACAGTACACACTCAGTCACAAGAAGTCGTGCTAACATAAAGTCACTTAAACACTTATGGGTACTCTCTCTACCAAACAAATATACTCATAAGAACTTAACCTTACTCACAAGACACTCACAAGACTCTCACAAGCACTGATAGACACTACCCAGACGCTGAGAAGCACGGTTAGTACATACAGTACAAACACTTGCAGGCATAAAAGCTCACAAATTGGGTCTACTTACACGTGTTTACAGAGCTCTTGTACCCCACAAACACTGGCACTCGGGGGGGATCTCAATAAACATGGCAACATCAACAGTAAGCAAGGACAACAAAGCAAAAACGAACGAACAAATAAAAATACAGAGAGAAGAAACAACATCATTAACCGCATTAATTCAAAACAAAGAAAACAAATTAAATCAACACATGTGGGGGTGAAAAACAATAACAAAAACAACAACGAGAACAACGAGAGAGAGAGAGAGAGAGAGAGAGAGAGATTAGTAAAGAAATTGATTGAAATAATTACCTTATTAAAAAAAATACTTTAACTACAAGGTATTATGATTTCTACCAAGTGACCCCGTACTAGTGTGACCCTGAGACCCCGTACAAGTGTGACCCTGAGACCCAGTACAAGTGTGACCCCTGGACCCCGTACTAGTGAAACCCCGTGATTCTGTACAAGTGTGACCCCGTGACCCCATAACTCCGTATAACTGTGACCCTGTGACCCCTTGAACTCGTACTAGAGTGACCCCGTACAAGTGTGACCCCGCGACCCCGTACATGTGTAACCCCGTGACCCCGTACAAGTGTGACCCCGTAGAACTCTTTGGGTAGCGGGTCTCGTGGATGGGCCAGGGTAGTGGGTCACAAGGAATAGGTCATAAGATGCGTCAAGTTTATGGGGCGTTGTAGTGGGTTTTAAGGGTGGGTCAGAGTTTTAGGTCAGGGTGGTGGGTGTGAGACAATGTGGGTGTGTGACAGGGAGGGTGGTGTGACAGGGAGGGTGGTGTGACAGGGAGGGTGGTGTGACAGGGAGAGTGTGAGACAGGGTGAGAGGTGTGACAGCAGGCGTCGTCCCTTGTGTCATCGCGTCTCGTCTTTACGCGGAGGCACAAGTGAGTATTTACTTAGTAGTGAATACCACTCGTTACACGGCTGTTGCCCCTCCTGCTGCTGATGCCCCTTCTGCTGCTGATGCCCCCTTCTGCTGCTGATGCCCCTTCTGCTGAATCTCCTATTGCTCCCCCTCTTGCTATTGACTCCTCCTGCTGTTGCTCCTACTATATAGTTGCTGCTGTCGTTCCATCTCCTACTGCTGCTTCTCCTTTTACCTTTGGCTGCCGCCTGCCTCCGCCACTTCTGTCACCACCTGGGTACCACCACACCTCCGCCGCCATCATCTCGCCGCCGCCACCACCTCCTCCTCCGCCACCACCACCACCATCACCACCACCACCACCACCACGCCCACCACCACCTCCGCAACCCATCCCCGCCGCCACCGGTCCCCAGAATGCTCTCGTGTGCCGTCATTACTCTGTATGTTACTACAAATGGAAGTATAAAGAGCGAATTTGTACAGCTAACTCTCCTTTTGAGTCTATTCTGGTCTTGGTTAGTCACTCCCTGCCTGGCTCTCCTCACTGACTCACCGATAGTCTTGTCTCCTGTATTCTAAGGGACTATTTTTAGATCACCTGAAAATTAGACACCTCAGGTTATTCCCCTGATGATTAGATACCTGAACGTTAACCTAACCCCAGTTAATTTTTTAAAGGAATTTTCACTACTGGGTTAAGAGTCAAAAGGGTGTCGTCTTATCGTGTTATAAAAGGGCTCAGCAGGAGTCAACTGTAGAATAACCTCACTCGTGCCTTCTATAGCAGTAAATAAAAGACAGGAACAAGATTGAGTTTATTTGAGAGAGAGAGAGAGAGAGATTATTATTAAGATATCTTTCTATGAAAATCAAGAGAAAAGAGAAAATAGTAAAAAAATAAATAAGGATAGCACAAGATAATGAGACAAACAAACCAGACGAAATTAAAAGCTGTTGGCTACAGTTCCTGATGTAACGTGGTAAAATGATGGATACATGTCTGATAATTTTACACTTTTGTTAAGTTAGTCGATACCGCACTGACCTTAAATCTGTACGATATCAATTTACGATAACAAAACACAAGGGTTAGATAAATTACAGATTATAGCTATATATATAATTTACTAATTGAAATACAGTAATTCTTTTGTTAAATATAAATTTTAAAAAGATATAACTATATACTCGTACAGTAAGTATAGCAGACAGTTTACGATATATCAACAAGACGTTTTAAGGTGCTGTACATTAACCTATACTGGTAAGACACGTGGAGGATTATTATCATTATTCCATCATCTCCTGTTGGGTAAATTTCCAACATGTATAAACTGTACCTCAGTAGCTGGTGCCCCGTCATGCGTCTTCACCTGCCGGCCGAGGATCACATGATGCTGTTCCTACTCCGTTAAGGGAGATGCTGAGTCTGGCATTCTTGGTCTCCGCCAGCATTAAGTCCGGCGGTCGTCGACTTTGGTGTTGTGGTGACTGATAATACGCTCTGTTTCCATTGACTGGGGTGACATGGTGCCAAATGCTGCTAAGGTTTTTGAGCTGTTGCCACATGTCACTGGTATCAGTTGCCAGATTCGGACAGAAATGGGACATTCGCTGTCGCTTTCTTGAGGTAGGTGTTGGAGCCCATTAATTTGTAGCCACTGTTCATAGAGTTCATCTGTGAATGTCTGCAGATCGAGGAAATAGCCAGTCAGCCAGCACAGACTCATTACCAATAAGCTGGCTGAGGTTGGATACTATCACAGTTACTTGCATGTGGTGAAGTAGCGCATCTTGCTCGGTATGTAACTGCTCATTTAGGAAAACTTTAGCAGTCTGAATCACTTCCATCGTGATTGCACTGAAATCTCCTCCTATTGGTGGTCCCCAGACTGAGTAATTTTGCGTTCCTGCCAGTCTCACGTCTCCCTGGAAATAGACCTTGATCTTGACCCATGAGATCAAGTTTCCTTACAGCTGCCTCAGAGATGGTGCAGACATCGCTTTAGAACAGGTCGCTCTTTTGTGGCTTTATTAGTATAACTTCATATACCTCAAATATGTCCCCCATCAAGGCTGTTAACCACATCTAAGTTGAGTTTCAGGTGTGTACAAACTCCCGGGTCTCTGCCTTCTTCCGGCTGCTATGCTCCACTAACTGCTCCCATACCTTCTGTTGGGGGGCTAATGTTCAGGTGATCGCCTTAAATTGCCTTGATTCTGCTCATTATCTGCCTGAGTCTCTTTTCCTGCTCTACTCCCACGGTTCTGTTATTCTCCCTCCCGACCAACACAGATTTTCCTCCAGTGCTGCGGAGAAAACTTTTTATTTTCTGACCACAAGGAGGGACTGAGGTAAACATGGCTGCAATTTTTATTTTATCCCGTATTTTTTTCCCCCTCTGTTGAGCAATATATACACTATTATAGTTACTGAATTGCAGGGTTTCTTGTTCCCTGAAAATGTTGACACTAATCACAAGGTTGGGTAGGGTTGGATAAATAGAAATTAGGGGGAACTTGTCAATATAAGGTTACTTAATAACATCCCTCCCTCATCACCCCTTATCAGCTCGCCAAGTTGCCAGACACACGATTCATTCAGCAACACCATTGATACTCTTATTTTTTATTGAAATTTAAACCTTCATAAAAAAATAAGATAAAATATCACATAATTACACATCATTACTCGGTTTTATTCGTTTGATTAAATATGTGAGGCAACAACACCACTGGCTGCCACTATACGAAATTACTTACCGTCTGTTATTATTGTCTCACCCTCGGCAGGAGAGAGTGACTGAGCATACGACTACAGATTTTGTACATTTATAAAAACATGGAGTACTTGTAATATATGAGTTACAAATACTACAAAAACTCTGTAACATGATGTCGGCAGCTCCCAAACAGGGAGGTACTACCGCCTGGGAAGATATTGGAAGCATAATGTGTTGTCTAATGGTAGACCCTGCTGCCATATGGCATCACGAAATTGTGACCAAGTCCCAGGTTGCTGATCTGACTTTCTGCCTCATTTACACACAATTGCAGGGTCTCAATTGTTTCTCTTACTATTGACAACACAACATACAGATATTGTTTCTCACTCTGATCTTATTTTTGTATTTTTGTATTTATTTATGGCATTAATATTATTATTATTATTATTATTATTTGTATTATTATTATTATTATTATTATTATTATTATTATTATTATTATTATTATTATTATTATTATTATTATTATTATTATTATTATTATTATTATTATTATTATTATTATTATTATTATTATTATTATTATTATTATTTAAAATTTTGTATTAGTATTAATATTTTCTTTTATTATAATTAATTATTTTTATTAATTTTATTATTATTATTATTACAGTATTATTATCATTATTGTTGTTATTGTTTTATTATCTTTTCGCCCCCCCCAGGCCTTGATGTGGGTCATTAAAAATGACCTCTGCCTGAGTGGGCTAATGCCCGTAAAAAAAAAAAAACTAGATAATGGAGAGGTATATGTGGTTAATTCTTTATCAGATCAAGAAATACGAGAAGTCGCTCTTTTCAGTAACTTGCACGTGTGATAATATGTAACAATGGTTAGTATACTTGTATAGACTATAAGAGATACACTTGATATACCTGAAGAACAATATTTTTTTGTTCAATTAATAAGCTTGATAAGAACGCCACATAAAGTTATAGATTGTTTTTATTCATCGAAATCTGATATAAAATATGTTAAACACACACACACACACACACACACACACACGCACGCACACGCACACACACACACACACACTTATCAGGTTTCAGGGGTGTTGAAGTTAGCAACAGCGGGTGAGAACTTGCCATTAATGGTGTCGGTCAGGTATTTTAGGTTTTATCAGTATATTATCTTATCGTTGTGAGGAAGAACACGGGAGACTCAGTCATTAGAGGTGTGTAGGTCACTGTGGGCCTCAACACAGCCAGAGACGTGTGTGTAGGTCACTGTGGGCCTCAACACAGCCAGAGACGTGTGTGTAGGTCACTGTGGCCCTTAACACAGCCAGAGACGTGTGTGTAGGTCACTGTGGGCCTCAACACAGCCAGAGACGTGTGTGTAGGTCACTGTGGACCTTAACACAGCCAGAGACGTAAGAACATAAGAATGGAGGAAACTGCAGCGGGCCTATTGGCCCATACTGGACAGTCCCATTTACACCCAACCCCTAATGCTCATACATCCATCCAACCTATGTTTGAAGCTACCCAGCGTATTCAAGTTAATCGTGATATTTGGTAACTTGTTCCACTCGTCCACTACTCTTATTTCCAAACCAATGTTTACCTATTTCGTGCCTAAATCTAAATTTGTCTAATTTAAAACCGTTGTTACGATTTCGCTCCTGGTTGGATAGTTTGAGTACTTTTGTAATGTCCCCTTTGTTTAGCCCTGACTTCCATTTATACACCTCTATCATATCGCCTCTCACTCTACGTCTCTCGAGGGAGTGGAAATTAAGATGCTTTAACCTGTCTCTGTACTCAGGGTTCCTAATGCCCGGGATTAGTCTTGTCATTCTCCTCTGAATTCTTTCCAAGGATTCTATATCCATTCTGTCATACGGTGACCAGAATTGAACTGCGTAATCCAAGTGTGGTCTCACAAGCGCAAGATATAGTTTTAAGATGACCTTGCTAGTCTTGTAACTTAACACTCCTTTGTATGAACCCAAGTGCTTTATTAGCCTTGTTTCGAGCAAATACACATTGTTTACTTGGCTTAAGATTCCTACTTATCATTACTCCTAAATCTCTCTCGCAGTCGGATTTCTCAATGGCATCGTTGTGTTCATCTGGTATCTGGTTTCCCTGTTTACATCTCCTATACTGAGTACTTTACATTTGTCCTCATTGAATTTCATCTGCCATTTTTCAGACCATTCGATTTTTTTTTATAGATCTTCCTGTAGTATTGCGTCAGGTTTAATTACACGCCCTATTTTAGTGTCATCAGCAAGTTTACTTATGTTGCTGTCTACGCCGATATCTATGTCGTTTATGTATATAATAAATAATAATGGTCCAAGTAGTGAGCCTTGGGGAACTCCACTAGTGACGTGTGTGTGTATGTGTGTAGGTCACTGTGGCTCTCAACACACCCAGAGACGTGTGTGTAGGTCACTGTGGCTCTCGAAACAGCCAGGGTCGTGTGTGTTGGTCAGTCTTATTTCTAGATATCTAATTTATAACAACAGGTGTGTGAATGTTGTAGTGGAATCGGAAAAAGTTTAATAGCCAGAAAAAATACAAAGTGTGTTACAACAATAGTGTCATGGCTGAACCTTTTGAGTGCCGGAGTTCACGTGAAGGTTTCTGGTAAATACTGTATATTTATCTCAAACTGGTGTGTGTTGTGTCAGCCTTCCCCCAGTCACTCACTAAATCCAGTCGTCATTTGTGAATAATAATGATAGCAAAATAAATCAGATTTACTTATATCACATACAGGATTTCAAAGTAGATATAAGAATACGTATTTCGTCTTGATATACCGTAAGCTTATAGTATAGGCATCATATACGCTTGTCGCTAGAGTATATCATATGCCATAAAAAATATAATAAGTTAATGTGCTTCTCAGGTTTGGCTTCAAGATCGTTATCTCTTAAAAGCTTCAGTCATATAAATCTCGCTGTTGTAATATCTTTGGTGTATATTATTATTATTATCAGGATAAATAGTTGGTGTTGTCCTCCCCGTGGTGGTGTGAACACGTGGTACACTTAACGTAGTGTTTGTTACTTAGTTATATTATCTCTGTGATGGCTAACTCTTATACACTGTTGCTGGGGATCAGTGGTGAGGTTCATCACTCCCTCACTGCCTGCTGTTCATTCATGTGTGTAGGTGTGCGTGTGTTTGTGTGTCTGTGTATGTGTGTTTCCACCCACTGAACACACCGCCCACTGAACACACACCAGTGGTCTTTATTTCATCGTCGAGTGGACCAGAGAACCTGAGAATTAAGCCACATAATTTCTTCCATATACTGTATAAAAGTATACTGCTATTTTCAGTAACGGCGAGAGAGCGTCCCTGATTTACCTTAAACCCAAACCGCATGTCTCGTTGACTGTTCTCGTTGTCTTCACAGTTCTTCCTGCTAATAGATCAGAGAAACCCAAGCATGTCATCACCATCAGTACCGTCACTCTGGTATCAACGTCATTCCATATAATTCCTACTGAAGCATTTTGTCTGCTGTACTGTAGGTATCATGTGAGCTCATTAGGTCTTACCTGTATAAGTTGAGATGTTTGATCGTTTAATGGTCAATTACCTTAAAGATAGTTTTAGGTAAAGGTGTAGAAATTCACACACCTGTCTGGATGTGGAAGTCCTGGAAATCTATTGTTTACATATGCTTCGTCAAAGATCAAGGTCAGGCCCGTAAAAAAACCTGTTGAAACTGTTGGTCAAGAACGAGTCAAAAGAATGCGTTGAGTAGCTCTCGCTCCCTGAAGGACGATTGTCTTGTTTATGATCTATTAATTTTTTTATTTGTTGAAAGTATTGTCCCCCCCCCCCTACGCCCCACACCAGAGTAGTGACAGTGGATGTCGGTGTGTGACGAGGCCAGCACCTGGTGGCCAGAGGCAGTATGTCAAATGCCTGACACTTGCACTGTTGCCACACAAGCAAATGTTTGTTCTGGCGCGGGGTCAATATTCACTCCCCCAGCACCACCACCCATGGGGGCCGCCATCTGCTAACACAGACCCTTGTCCTCCAGCCTATAAGGCTCACTCTTCTATGAGATTTAATGCAAGTAAGGAATTTTTACGGCCACGAAACATGGAAAACAAGAAATCTGAGCAGAAAGCGATTAACAAACACGGGTGTAGGGTGGTCGCTGGAGGAGGCACAGACAACAGGCGGGGCCAGACAACAGACGTAAACAAGAATTGTTGGCTTAAGAAAAATACCACCAGAGACAACAATATGTTTCATGGAGACAAAACACTTTCTTAAGAAAACTTAAATAAAAAAACTAGAATATATTATACACGTTTGTGTTTTTGTAGATGTTTACCCCATGCGGTGTCGTCCTTCCCTGTACAAGTTTTTTCACAGGACGTGACTCGTTGGATTGATTAAATGTTGTGTCAGTTCTTTACACCTCCTGGGTACGGTGAACACATAAGAATTTTTATTGAAAAACTAATAAAATAAAAAATTAAATAGACTCTAAATGTTTTTTGAGCATTTTCAAGCATCACAGAACGAGGATACCGGCCGGGAGTGTCTGGCGTGTCCCGCTCGGTGGCAGAAGCATTAAGGGAGGTCTGTCTACCACATCCTTGCAGCAGTAGACAGGTCCCGTGTGTCTGCCTTCCTCCTTTACTCCTGCTGTGTGTTTTCTGCCTCAAAAATGTCAGATTGTTCGTCCAGGAGAGTTACACATTGCAGAAAGAAACCAAATAAAGAAAATAATAGGTTGTTAATCGGAAATAAGAGTTTACCGCATAGTGACGAGGTGTTTCAAACCATAGATGAATGCTTCGGTTCATTTAGCATAACGATAAAAAGTGGGTATTATTTAATATTTATGGGTGATAATTGTAAAGAGAATCTATTAGCCTCTCACGGGGCTACATGTTGTTATAGGCCAAGTGCAAGGTTTCCTGTTTTATGTCGAGTAGTAAATAACCTTTAGTTTATTAATATAGAGATTATTGAACGGTGAGTCGTCAGATTCTTTCCAAACCTTTTATCAAAATCGTTCACCAGTACAGTGTTATTTTATTGACCGTCCATAATGGTACATGTTACGAAAATACTACAGTCAGGGCAATAAATAAGTTTCAGTGACATTAACTACTGAAGTGAACGTGAGAGACATATACTAGACCACAGGTGTGGCCGTGGACTAGTAATTCCTAGTTTCGCCAGGTAAATAACATCCACTTAACTCCCATTCTACATCTCCAATTCTCAGTTATATTCCACAGTCAGTCATATTTATTTTTATTTCTTCTACAGTTCCATTCACAGCGGCGGTGAATAACTTAAGAGGTGACAGTACACACCCTTGGGGCAGTCCTCCAGTTACTTCACACCCCTCAGAGCTTTCACTTAACTTACGCGTCGTACAAGGGCTTTCCTGTTTACTTTATCAACAACAGTATATGACTGACATGTTTCTAGCTGGAGAAATGCATATACTAAAGGTGAGATTTTAGGTGAATATCAACAAAGCTCCGCCATATTGACCCCGGGGGAGGACCTTCATCACCTGGTGGCCAATATTTGCGGCGACGTAGTTCACTGTTAGTTCTTTGTTGGTGTTATTAGTTAGTATTGTACATAGAGGTCGAGGCGCAGCGCATTCTGTTGGGACGTGTTTTAGGAGAGGCAGGTGTGGACGGATGTGTAGCAGGTGTGGACGGATGTGTAGCAGGTGTGGACGGATGTCTAGTTTTAGTTAAAAAGAAATATGTTTTGAGATGTACGAGTCATATATAAACATACGACTAACTCCTGACACTGGGTTTTAACTTTTGGGCAGAACAAAATAAGGCGGTCCACTAATAATTCTGTGTACCCAAAATTCTTAAAAAGGAAGTATTCACAAATTCTTTCTTCATAAGTTTGTCAGTGTTGAGAAACTTTTGCTGAAGGATTTTCGTGTATGTATATTATTCAGTTGTGAGAGAGGGAACCATTGTAAGCCTGCGTGGCCTCTCCCTTATAAGATCCTACTGAATATTTCATACTCTTGTTTTATTGGAAATGTTCTCCAAGATGTTTTTTTTTTATGATTTTATTTATATAAATTTTTTCGTTTGTGTTTATTTCTGTGTGTTGTCAGATAAGGACGGAACAAGCATAAGTAAAACAGGGATTATTTGTGGACGTGGAGCCCCCCACCCCCCGCCACATGCACCTACGCACACACACACACACACACACCTACACACCTACACACACACACACGCACACAGACACACCCACACACACACACACACACACCTACACACACACACCTACACATACACACACACCTACACACACACACACACACACACACACCATCCCGTACAGTGGCTGGATATCTTCCGGAAATAATAGTGCAGCAGGATTTAGTCGGAAGATAGATCGTGCAGCGGATTATTTTTACCTTGAACGTTCCTTTGATCTTGTCCGGCGGGATTTTTGTCTTCTCCAACCTGTACCTGCCACTCCTCCCCCTCCCATTCCCTTCCCCCCTCACCCCCCTCCTCTTCTCTCACCTCCCCTCACGTGTCCACCTCGCATAAAAGCTTCAGGTAGTAATAACTCCAGGCAAAACGTCATCCACATTGTATAAAACTTTTTTTTTTTGGGTGTGCTAAAATCCACAGAAGAGGGAGGAGGGGGTGGGGGGGAGGGGGTTGACGTGGGTTAGGGGTGTCAGGGGGGGGGGCTCAGAGGTGATAGATAAATATATTTTACGGCGTAAGTCACTTGAGTGTGGCTGTACAACCTTGACGGAGACGCCATATAAAGGTAGAGTGAATGTCATGCCAAACAATTTTATATTATTATGTTGCTTGTGTCGTAACTTATAACCATCGAGGGTGAAGAGTCTCACAGTTTCGTACAGTGATTTTTATCCCGTATTCTACTGTCAGTCTTGAGGCATCACGGGGGAAGGTTCTCATAAACATCTTACGTTAATATGTTTCCTTACCTGAGATGGGAGGGAGACCTTATCTGTCATGTCACCTTAACGTCAAGGGATCAGATTGTCAAAAGTTTTATGAATAATGTTTCCCCATCATGTAGTGAAGGTGGGACCGTTAGGGGGATAGTGAGGATACACCACACCTTGGCCGCCTTTACTACCCCAGTGGTAAGGTTAGGCACTGTACTTAGACACAACCAGGTGGGCGGAAGATCCATTAAAATTGAACCAGCGACCCTAAGGATAGGAGGCGAGTGCTTTATCCACCCGGCCAATGTACCTCTATATATGTAAAATCTTAAGGGGTCAGATTCTGAAGCATTTTAATATTAATATTTTGCCCGATATTATAAACCAGAGGAGACTGGCCAAAATGGAAACCCTATACTGTAGAGATGTATAAGAAAAGGGAGTGTGGTATTATATTGTCAACATGAACTGCCGAGCTATAGTATATACTTAACACCCTTACGGTCACTTGTCTGATGTAAGAGCGGGAAGTGTATATAATAGTCCCCTCCTTATCAGTTGTATAAGCGTGTGTAGATTGAGGACTTCCCTGCCTCCTACTCTCCTACCTCCTTTCCCCCTATCCTCTTCCTTCCTACCTCCTTCCTTCTTACCTAATATGATCCTTCCTATCTCCTTTTCCCGTACCATCTCTACCTACTCTTTCCTACCACTTTCCCCTTACATCCTCCCCCCTAAATCCTTCCTCCCCCTACCTCCTACCACCCGTACTTCCTACCACCCGTACCTCCTTTCCCCACTTCATTTCCTCCCCCACCTCCTTCCCCCCTACCTCCTTCCCCTACCTCCTTCCCCCTACTCCTACCTCCTTCCCCTACCTCCTCTCCCTACCTTCCCTTCTACCTCCTTCCCTGCCTCTTGCCCACCGCTACCCACCACCTCCTGCCCACCGCTACCCACCACCTCTTGCCCACCGCTACCCACCACCGAGCTGATTGAGACATTCATCCTTTTTTTTTCTGTGATTTCATGATCCGTATCGACACTAGGGGGCGGAACCTCACCTCTGAAGACTGTGTTTATTTTATTTTTTTGTCTGGTGATGAGAGAAGGCAACTAGTTATGACCGACCAGGTAGAGTCTCAGGACAATATCGATGACATTTTTACCCTCTATAGTCATACTCAGTTCTGTCATGGTGGAAGTGATTGGGTCAGTTAAAGTCTTGCATTACCAGTTACTTAAATATATACTTTTAAGCATGTAAGTGTGATGATGGTGTGTGTGTGTGTTATAAGTGTGATGTTAACTCCGCCCCCTGATTACTGTGGTTTAGTCTTATAGTATAGGAAGTTATCATACTTAAAGGGTTAAATCATAGTGCTTATAAAGGGTTAAATATTATCTTACTCGAAGGGTTAAACCATAGTGCTTATAAAAGGTTAAATACTCACAATCAAAGGGTTTTTAAGTCATCGTACTCACAGGGTTAAATCATCATACTCAATGGCTTAAATCATCGTACTAAAGTAGTTAAATCACAGTACTCAAGGGGTTAAATTATCGTATTAAGGGGTTAAATCATCGTACTCAAGGGAATAAATCATCATACTGAAGGGGTTAAATCATCGTAAACAAGGGGTTAAATCATCGTACTTAATGGCTTAAATAATCGTACTCGAGTTAAATCATCGTACTCGGGTTAAATCATCGTATTCAAAGGGTTAAATAGTGACCACGTTGGAGAAGGAAGCTGCTGACGGGTAGGATAATCTGTGTGTTGCCCGGATGAGTTTGTCAAAGGTGATGGTGTTTATCTCATCTGTGACTACGACTAACACACGTGACTCCTAGACTAACAGGAACTATCTGGTGTGACCTGTTATCATATTTGAGGTCTTGTTATCATATTTGAGGTCTTGTTATCATATTTGAGGTTTTGTTATCACATTTGAGGTTTTGTTATCATATTTGAGGTTTTGTTGTCATATTTGAGGTTTTGTTATCACATTTGAGGTTTTGTTATCATATTTGAGGTTTTGTTATCACATTTGAGGTTTTGTTATCATATTTGAGGTTTTGTTATCATATTTGAGGGTTTGTTGTCATATTTGAGGTTTTGTTATCATATTTGAGGTTTTGTTGTCATATTTGAGGTTTTGTTATCATTTTTGAGGTTTTGTTATCATACCCGAGGCCTTGTTATAATCCCCGAGCGTCTATTACCCTACCCGAGCTCCTGTTATCATACCGGAGCTCTTATCATACTCGAATTACTAAATTGGCAGATGGACGTACTATCCACTCTGATGATTGATTGATATATTTACAATAGATAACTCTTATCATATAGAACTTAATTGGTGTCTTTAACGGTCCAGTAACAGTCATCGTCCATGGGTCTAAACTAACTGGTGTTTTTAGAGGTATGTTGACAGTTATAGCCCATGGGTCTAAACTAACTGGTGTTTTTAGAGGTATGTTGACAGTTATCGTCCATGAGTCTAAACTAACTGGTGTTTTTAGAGTACATGGGGGAAAAGCTGTAAATATTCGGTAGTTCTACATTCAACATCACTTCTTAGTTCTCACATCTGACCCAAACGAGTTATCGATCCTCAAATCACAGCGTCAGTAGTGAGATATATAAGAGCTCTATTATCATATCCCTGACACTTAATAGAAGAAAATAAACTGTATACGATAACTTTTACAATGTTGAGACGACAAGCTTGCCGCCCGCCACCACCACCACCACCTAAAAGCATTGACGGTAAATATCCAGGTCACGGGGCAACACTAACCTTCCTTCCCCCTTCCCGTCTCACCTTCCCCTTCCCCTTCCCCCTCTCCTCCCCCTTCCCCTTCCCCTCTCACCCTCACAAAAGCCGCGGCCGAAGAGACAGATCACCCGTGTCTTCACCTTCCACCATCTCCTTCATCCATCAGGTGGTGGATGTGGCGTGGCGAGCGTGGATAATCGCAGCTGCAAAAAGACGGGGTAATAATATAGCGTTTGTGGGAGCCGGAATTAGCGGTACGGATAGAGAGGGATAAACGCGCGGGGGAATTCTGGTCGCTGATTGGTCCATTGTTATCCAGACGATTTTTTTATCCCCTCCTCCACTGTAGCAGGATTTTGTAGGCCTTAGGTAAAAAAAGAGAGTGAGAGAAAGAAAGAGAGAGGGAGGGAGGGAGAGAGAGAGGGAAAGAGAGAGAGGGAGGGGGAGGGAAAGGATCATTCTCCCTCACCCTCCTCCATCATCCTCCTTAAGCTTCCCGCTTTATCTCTCAGCGTCTCTCATTATCCCTCACTATCTCTCAGGTAGGTGGAGTAAAGGTTAGTATAGGTCACGTGGCATTGGGTTAGGTTAGGTTAGGTTAGGTTAGGTTAGGTTGGTGCACCGGTTGTTGTAGGGGAGGTGTGGTGGGTGAGGGAGGGGGAGGGTAGGGGAGGTAGAGGTATGAAACAGATATTTGGGAGGGGGGTGAGTGCAGAAATTAAACCAATCGTTACATCGTCATCCCCGCATACACGTGAGTTTGATTCCTGGGTATCTGACTGCCCTCACCACCACCACCACCACCCTCTACCAGTTAGAGGAATTCAGGAGGATGTTAGTTTACCTTTTGTTGTATATATAGTGAGGGGAACGACCAATCAGTAAACGCCATGCCCTCATTCAAGTGGAGTCTGCCAAAATAGTTTGCCCGGTAACTGAATACTGCCGTAATACTGAGAGCCTGACCAGACTTAACCAAACCCACGTCCAGGCCAGCTATAGGCTACCACACACCCGCCGGAATTGAACAGGTGTTTTAATGATCATCTTACCGTTAGTAGCTGTAGGGAAGAGGAGTAGGTGTAGGTGGTGGTGGTGACAAGACATGGCTGATAATTGAGTGAGAAACATACATCTCGGTGGTTCATTACTTGACCACTGATCACGTGTTGTTATGATATGTTGACTGTAAATGTGGTGATTGTGGGAACTAAGAGAGAAGGGAGAAGAAGAAGCAGGAATCGACGAGATATGAGAAATGACACAACACACACACACACACACACACACACACACAACGTCAATACAACAACAAGAAAGTGAAGATAGTGTTACGTTGTTTATAGAGTGAAACGTGATGGTATTCCTTCCTATACTCTTGATGCTGGTGGTGTGTGTTGACCTCGGGAGGATACTTGTAGTGTATCTGATCAGCGGGCAGTGTTGGTCATGTACAGTCACCCTTCACTAGTGTGTTTACTACTGCGTGTTTCCTTCTGTCGAGCGTAAACAAACACACGGCTGCCACACTGCACTAAACCTAACGAGCCCCTGTAAACGCACTAGTGAAGGTGGACTGTACACTGCTGTTCTCTGCCCGCCATGAACCAGTCGTGGATATATTAAAGTCTATTAAGTAGCGCATTCAGGTGCATACGACACGAAATTAGTGGTCTGCATGATGTTGAAATTGCACTGAGACTGTAACTTAGCCAGATGAGTTCTCAGTTTATTGGTGAGGGGAAAAAATGATGGTTACAAGTCCTGTACATAACCTGATCAGGACGCCTTTTTCATGTATTCTCGGTCAGGATGTGCAGACCTTTGGAGGGGTCACTTGGTTTTGTGGTGAAGCATCCTCTTACCACCTCATCTCCTTATTCCTCTCCTCCTCCTCCTCCTCTTATTCCTCTCCTCCTCCTTTTATTCCTCTCCACCCCCTCCTCTTATTCGTCTCCTCCTCCTCCCCTCCTTCCTTTCCTCCTCTCCTTCTTCCTTTCCTCCTCCTCTTCTTCCTCTCCTCTTCCTCTTCTTCCTCTCCTCTTCTTCTCTTAACCTAACCTAAACTAGCCACATTTAATCTAACCTAACCCATCCTAGCCTACCCAACCAACCTAACCTAACCTAACCTAACCTAACCTAACCCATCCTAGCCTACCCAACCAACCTAACCTAACCTAACCTAACCTAACCTAAGCAACCTAACCTACCCAATCTAACCCTACTAATAATATTAAGGTAAACTGACTTTCTTCTTGGGTATTTTTTCCTGGCCAAAATTGTAACTATAATTCTGTGATTTTTTTTCTTGTGACTTTTTTCCGTTCGCTGGTCTTGTAAAGGAGGAGGAAATAAAGAGGAAATAAAGTCAGGAAGAGGAATTGAGATAGGCAGGGGGGAGAAAATGAGGAACTGAGATAATGAGAAAGATGGTGTAACATGGAGGTGGTGGTAGTGGTGGTAGTAGTAGTGATGATAGTGGTGGTGGTAGTAGTAGTGATGATAGTGGTGGTGGTAGTAGTAGTAGTGGTGGTAGTAGTAGTGATGATAGTGGTGGTGGTAGTAGTAGTAGTGGTGGTAGTAGTAGTGATGATAGTGGTGGTGGTAGTAGTAGTGATGATAGTGGTGGTGGTAGTAGTAGTAGTGGTGGTAGTAGTAGTGATGTAGTGTGTGAGTGTGGTGGTGGTAGTAGTAGTAGTGGTGGTAGTAGTAGTGATGATAGTGGTGGTGGTAGTAGTGATGATAGTGGTGGTGGTAGTAGTAGTAGTGGTGGTAGTAGTAGTGATGATAGTGGTAGTAGTAGTGTGATATAGTGGTGGAGGTAGTAGTAGTAGTAGTAGTAGTGATGATAGTAGTGGTGGTAGTAGTAGTGATAATAGTGGTGGTAGTAGTAGTAGTGGTGGTGGTAGTAGTAGTGATGATAGTGGTGGTAGTAGTAGTAGGCGGCCAGCGCGGCGTGGGTGTCGTGGACCGTCCCTCCTGATCTAAAGTGTTATTGGTGGGGACATACTCGCTGTGTGGGAGCGGGAATTTGACAATGTGTCCGTGAATATCGGATGTCACCCTAAGCATTGCCACCCAAGGTTTCTCCTCATCCCTTACGGCATAAATTGTAAATATTCCGTGTGTTCACCGGCGTTCACCAAGTGAGTGGTGACCTGTGCTGGGTCAGTGGTAGGATAATGAGAAGGCTCGGCGCCAAGGTCAGTGTCGTTAGGCCTACTGTGACAGGGGTGGTCCCGAGACTATCGCCCCTATGGGGCCGAGAGTGCTGCCCATGCGGTCGCCCCCACCCCCCCACCACCATAGTAACGGACTCTTAATGTAGGGTCTCGACGAACCTAGTGAGTATACATAACTGATATTACACCAGTGAGACCATATAAATAGTGGTTATTTGTGCCAAGGAAATATAAACTAGTGCCTGGTGTGACAAACTCTTGTCCATAGTGTATCATTCTGATGTATGGATGGTCGCTATTAGGGGGGGTAACCTACACACCCACGCGCGCACGTATGCCCCTACTACCTGGACACACCAGTCCAGCCTGTCACCTCTCCGCCCTTCCCTCATAAGAACCAGTATAATCTTGTGCCTGGGACTAAATCAGATGTCCGGAGGCGGACGTTACCGTCGCCCAAGGTGCTGGTCACTATGCCTGGTAACATTCCTTGCTGCGTCTGTGCTAGCCCGAACCAAAACTGCACAAATTGTGTTTGTGCGAGAAATAACCGACCATGTGTGAATTGCAGGAAGCTAGACCAGTGTCGGAACCCACGTCGCAGGGAGCCGACACAGGCGGCCACAGTGGATATCGCCGGGACCCAACTACCCGATGATATCCGAAATGATAGCAGTGAGTCTACTCAACCCGATAATGTAGTACTAATAAATGCTGCTCCCTCAGTAGCAGGTGTCCACGAGGAGAATGAGAGACAGCCGCCTCAGTGGAATGGCATGTCGATGGAAAATGCAGGCGTATGGGTCAAAGAAACCTACTCAGAAATTGTCAAGTGGTCGCCCGCTAACTTATTTGAACCACCCAAGTGTGCGGCCACCAAAGAAATGATTCGGGAGATGACTCACTTCATGACTGATTACACTCAGGACCGCTTCCTCGCCCCCCTAGCTCTTCAAATACTGGCAATAATACCACATCTATTTTGTCAGAGGACACACACAAAGGCTAAGCACAAAGAAAATGTGGCAGCAATGAAGAGAAGGTTGACAATGTGGCAGACTGGGGCCCTAGATGATCTCCTATGTGAAGCAAGAACACTGCAGGAGAGACTAAAATCTACGGGTGACGGAAAGCAAAACACCGATGACGTGGCAAGACAATTTGGAAACAAAATGCGTGTGGGAAAAGTGTCTCTCGCGGTAAGATCTCTCACACATGAATCCTCCGGTGGAGTGATGCCAATAAACAGAGCGACATTAAAACTATTGAAAGAGAAACATCCCCCTGCAAGCGAAGATGAAGGCATCAGGCTCCAGGGTGCTTATATCCCACCAAACGCTGTCCTGTTCGAGAAAATAACAGGAGAGATGGTGTGGAAAAAGGCACTGAAGACTCGAGGCGGAGCCGGCCCTTCAGGTCTGGATGCAAACGGTTGGAGAGTCATCCTCAGCACAAACAAGTTTGGCCCTGTAGCAAGCGATCTCTGCACTGCCATTGCCACCCTTGCAAGAAAGCTTGCATCCTCTTGCTGCCATCACCTCCAGGCTCTGACGGCCTGCCGCCTTATTCCTCTGGAAAAGAAACCAGGATGTAGACCTATAGGGGTGGGGGAAGTGCTGAGGCGGATCATCGGAAAGTGTATAATGGAGGTGGTAAAGGATGATGTCAGGGCAGCAGCAGGGAACCTACAAGTGTGTGCTGGCCACCAGGCTGGTGGGGAGGCGGCCATTCACGCCATGAGATTGATATTTGAGCAGCGTGATTGTGAGGCCGTTCTCCTGGTGGATGCTTCAAACGCATTCAACATACTTAACCGCAAGGCGGCACTGCACAACATCAAGATCAAGTGTCCTAGCTTTGCGATGTATGTTGAAAATTCGTATAGGAATCCTTCAGACCTCTACGTAGTAAACAACAAGGCTCTACGAGGTGATACCATCCTACAGTCGACCGAGGGAACAACACAGGGAGACCCCGTTGCAATGGCAATGTATGCAATAGGCCTATCAGTGCTCCAACAAGAAATAAAGTATGAAACAACTGGGGTCAAACAAGTGGCATATGCTGATGACCTCACAGGAGCAGGAAAAGTGGAGGACATCAAAAAGTGGTGGGACCTGGTAACATCGCGAGGTCCACAAATAGGGTACCACCCAAACGCCAGCAAATCCTTCCTCATCGTGAAGCCAGATCATTATGATCGGGCTGTGGAGGTTTTCGGCGAAAGTGAGGTCAAAATAACTAAGGACGGCCAAAGACATCTAGGCGCAGTAATTGGCACTACGGACTTCAAGACCCAGTACGTAGGGGGAAAGGTGAACGAGTGGGTTAGCGAAATCCATGCTCTATCGGAGATTGCTAACACAGAGCCACATGCGGCCTTTGCAGCATTCACACATGGAGTCAAGCATCGTTGGAACTACCTGATGCGTACCATCCCTGAGATCCGACCCCTCCTCCACCCTTTGGAAGAAGCAATCAGTGTCAAGTTCATTCCCAAACTAGTGAAACACCACGACTTAACCCCAGTAGAAAGAACACTTCTTGCACTTCCACCAAGACTGGGAGGGATGGGACTAACTAATCCAGAGGAGATTGCTGACTCTGAACATCAAAATTCACTTAAGCTCACGGCAGCCCTCACTGACCACATAATAGCCCAGAATGCAACAGGGGAAGTGGACACCAGCGAAGTTAATAAGATCCGTAGATCCATTACAACAGATCGGCAGCACTGCCAAAATGACATGTTGCAGCAACTATTGCTGCAGGTTCCAGAAAATCTGACAAAAAAAGTAGCTATAGCGCAGGAGGTGGGCGCCTCGAACTGGTTAACTACGTTACCGATAAGGGCAAATGGTTTCAGCCTTAACAAACAAGAATTTACAGATGCCATTGCTCTAAGGTACGGTTGGCCAGTAGATGGTTTGCCCTCCCAATGCGTGTGTGGCTATTCCTATGATGGCGATCACGCCATGGTTTGCAAGAAGGGGGGCTTCATATGCATGAGGCATGACGAGGTAAGGGATCTCACAGCAAATATGTTGAAGGAAACCTGCCGGGACGTCATGGTAGAACCGACCCTCCTTCCACTGGATGGCGAGATCCTCCAACACAGGACTTCAAACACATCTAACGAAGCCCGTGTGGACGTCAGTGCTCGAGGATTCTGGACGCGGGGACAGCGAGCCTTCTTCGACATCAGGATTTTTGATCCCATGGCCGTTTGTCACCGTAACCTAGCTCTCGATGCTGCACATAGGAGGAACGAGAACGACAAGAGAAGGGCATATGGGGAGAGAATTCAAAATGTCGATCAAGGCAGCTTCACTCCGCTAGTGTTCACAACCTCTGGTGGGATGGGCCCAAGCGCAAGATGTTTCTACGCCAGACTCGCGGAGCTGATCTCCGAACAGAAGCAGCAGCCCAGAAGTTATGTCACAGCCTGGATGAGATGTCGACTGTCCTTCTCTCTCCTTCGGTCGGCTTTGCTCTGCCTCAGGGGAACGAGAGCTTCTGCCCCTACTCCGTCAACTGCTGCAGATATCGACTATGAGGCTACAGTCACCGAATGCCGCATCGATCTGCGGCTCAACTAATTTAACACAGATAGGATAGTTGCTTATGTATTAGGATATTTAATATTAAGGTAAATAAATGGTGGCGAAGGTGTGGCTATTGGGGGAGGCTGGAGGCCACGTTTAAAAAAAAAAAAAAAGTAGTGGTGGTGGTAGTAGTAGTAGTAGTGGGTAGTAGTAGTGCGTGGTGGTGGTAGTAGTGATATAGTGGTGGTGGTAGTAGTAGTAGTGGTGGTAGTAGTAGTGATGATAGTGGTGGTAGTAGTAGTGATAATAGTGGTGGTGGTAGTAGTAGTAGTGTTGGTAGTAGTAGTGATGATAGTAGTGGTGGTAGTAGTAGTGATAATAGTGGTGGTGGTAGTAGTAGTAGTGGTGGTGGTAGTAGTAGTGATGATAGTGGTGGTAGTAGTAGTGATAGTAGTGGTGGTGGTAGTAGTAGTAGTGGTGGTAGTAGTAGTGATGATAGTGGTGGTAGTAGTAGTGATAATAGTGGTGGTGGTAGTATTAGTAGTGGTGGTAGTAGTAGTCGTAAAGACAACATTTATAAACTAATTCAACATAATAAACATCTTTACAACATATTAACATTTTCACTACAAAGAGAAAAAATACAAATTATTTTACATTATCAACATTATAGAATATTCCAAACGCTAAATAACACGACTTTTATGGCAGCCAAAACAAATATGTCCCTTAACGAGGATGTAAATACGGTTTATTATTATTACTACTCTAACCGTAAATAGCAACACACACTTTTACGAGAGAGTGAAAGTTTCCGCCTTAAGACACAAGTGATTAAGGCTGATAATCCCTTCTTAGTATCAGATCCTGTTCTAATTTATCGGCAAATTACATTCGATTAGTCGTCTGTGTTTTGACTTTGATGTTTTTCTTATCTTGTGGAGTTGTTATTGTCCTGGGCAGAAAGTGTGACGTTTAGGGGAACATAATAGACTTTTAGGAATGTCGGAGTTTAAACCTTTTTTTATTTTTTATTTATTTTTTTTTTTATTGTTATTGTCTGGCTGTGAGGTGAATGTCAAGGAAGGTGAGACAGGTACAGTGACCACCACCATGACCACCACCATTACAATCATCACCATCATCACCATCACCACCACCACTGTCATGTTCTGTTTGATCGTCAGGTCAGGTAAGGTTAAGTGAGGTGAGGTGGACGACAACTGGCTGGTGAGACGAGAGAGAGAGAGAGAGAGAGAGAGGTCACTCATGATAGGGAGTGCCAGGTAGGGGGTGCCAATTAAGTGTCGACTAGGACAATAATTACCTTGTATATTATTATTATTAGTAGCGACAGTAGTAATTAGTGCTACTTACTCTCCCCTATATCTCGACTCTAATTACAAGACCTATATACAAGCCTTAACATCATTACACAGGCATAAGCCGAGAGTGAATAGCAACATGTACACAGTGAGTTACGTAACGTTGTGTTCAGTATGTTGCAAAAGGTTCGGTGATGATGAGAATAATGAACGTGACGAAGATGTTGATGATGGTGATGTTGAAGATGATGATGGTGTTGATGGTGACGAGGCAGAATGAGAACAACTAGGGTGCGACACTCCGACACGACCAATATATCATGTGAATTATCATTTTTATAAGACCAAACTGGCTTGGGACTTACTGCCTCCTGTAACCTGTTTAGTGAAGCAGTGGGAGGTAGTCTGTCCAGGTGACCACACTGGTGCCTGCCACACCTGATGATGCCCACAAGGTGAAATTCTCTCTCCCTCCCTCCACCTCACATCTTTCCAATACCCATCTCACACATCCTACCCACACCCTTCTCACACCACCCTCTCTCACACATCCCACCCACACCCTTCTCACACCACCCTCTCTCACACATCCCACCCACACCCTTCTCACACCTCCCACCCACACCCTTCTCACACCACCCTCTCTCACACATCCCACCCACCCTTCTCCACCACCCTCTCTCACACACATCCCACCCACCCTTCTCACACCCACTCCACATCCCACCCACCCTTCTCCACCTCTCTCACACATCCCTCTCTCAAACCTCCAACCATACATCCCATCTACACCCCTCTTACACATTCCACCCATACCTTCTTCCACCATCTTACACATCCCACTCATCTCCCTCTCCGACGACATCCCTCTCATCCCCTCCCCCTCTCCACACACACACAAGACCAAGTTTATGCCAAGCAGGAGATGATCCACACTCGTTCTCCCCACTCGTCCCCCCACTCGTCCACCCCACTCGTCCACCCCACTCGTCGTCATCACTCGTCTCCCTCAACAATGTTTACTCCCTCCCTCCACGCCCACTCCACGCCCACGAGAGGTAGCCTGGAGCTTCAAAATCAGGTAAATACGGGCGTAAAGGGGAGGAATAAGGAACAGATGGTGGAGCCAGACAAGACGCGTGACCACCTGTAGGATCCAGCACCACACAGTCCTGCTCTCTCTCTCTCTCTCTCTCTCTCTCTCTCTCTCTCTCTCTCTCTCTCTCTCTCTCCACCATATGCGTTCTATTTAGCTTTTATCCACATATTTCCTTTTTATTGTCTAGAGACGTGTGTATGTGTGTGTGTGTGTGTTTGTTTTATATTCAAGCTATGACGAGTGAAGTATACGTGTGTTGGAGAGGAGTGAAAGGTTTGTTATTGCCGAGAGAGAGAGAGAGAGAGAGAGAGAGAGAGAGAGAGACTGTCGCCCAGGACCAACTGGTACACACTCTCTCTCTCTCTCTCTCCCTTTTCTTTCTTTTTCTCTTTTCTCTCTCTCTCTCTCTCCTTGTTTATCTTCTCTCTCTCTCTCTCTCTCTCTCTCTCTCTCTGCCGTAGCCTTACACAGCCCAGCATCACCACAACACAGTTACTTAGCCAGTTCTTGGGTTACGACTGACAATAGCTAACTGTGATCTTTGTGCTGACGTCAGTGGGGGGGTATCTCACATAACTTGTATACCTGGGTTGAGATGATGCAATGATTTGTTGATGAACTCTCTCTTGGGTCTGTTGCAGATGTTCATGTTTTTCTCCTCCTTCTCTGTTCCTCATCCTCCTTCGCCTCCTCCTCATCCTCCTTCGCCTCCTCCTCATCCTCCTTCTCTTCCTCATCCTCTTTTTCCTCCTCATCATCCTCTTTATCCTCCTTCTCCTCCTCTTTTTCCTCCTCATCATCCTCTTTATCCTCCTCCTCCGCATGGAAGTATGTGTACATGGATGTGCAGTATACGAGAATTCATATTTAAATGGATGTATACGACAATTAATGGGGACATGTTTGCAGGGATGTATACAAGACTACATGGGGGTATGTATGCCTGGATGTATACGAGATTTTAGAGGGATATGCATGCATGAATATATACGGGAATAATTTGGAGTATGTATGAATGAATGTATGCAAGAATTCATGGGGGTATGTATGCATGAATTTCTACGGGAAGACAACGGGATAGGTGTGCGTAGGAGTGCAGGGGTGACAAACAAAACTGAAGAACTGGGTGTTGTTATATATAGAGAAACTGTTTGGTAGAGCGTAACATCCAGACAGATCAACACCTGGACAGTTAAGAGACTTGTGGGGTTAATGGTAATGATTGGAGCATATATCACCTGAAGTGTCCGGGCCAGGAGAGAGAGAGAGAGAGAGAGACGATGATGATACCTGATTGGCTTAGAAATTTGAACTTATGCCAAATGCGTAGTGTGTGTGTGCTTTACCTTTTCATTTTCTTTCCGAATCTCTCTCTCTCTCTCTCTCTCTCTCTCTCTCTCTCTCTCTCATAGTGTTATTAACTAGCTAAGTCCTAACTATGTTTTTAGGGTGATAATTACAGGGTAGTTACGTGTTCCCCAATACTGAAATACAACTGCCTATTAATCCCCATTGAAATATTAACTCCGTCAGAAATAGGATAAAAAAAAAACTTGCAAAAGCCCCATAAAAAAGTTTCGGAAAAAGTTATATATCGATGCTAAAAAATATGTTTACTTTGGGTTGTAATGTAATAGTGTAATTAACAAAGTCGAAAAAATATACTAGTAATTTCTTACTTTCTTCTTCTGAGAGCGAACGAATATGTGTTAGGTCATGCGAGGTCAGGTCAGGTTGTTGAACTTTACGAAACATAAATATCGCCTCAGCAGCGTTAGACCCAGGTCATGCAGATTTTTCCCAGAAGTTTAAGGTTAGGTATTATCGTCACAGCAGACCTTCGTTTGTTCCAGCAGACTTTCTCTGGGCCCATAGACTTTCCCTAGGCCCATAGACTTTCCCTAGGCCCATAGACTTTTCCTAGGTCCATAAACTTTCCCTAATCCCATAGACTTTCCCTAGGCCCATAGAATTTTCCTAGGCCCATAGGCTTCCCCAGGTCCAGCAGACTTTCCCAGCACTATCACCAGTAAGATGGTGGTCAACACAGAGCTACGCCGTCACTGGCCCACACACACACCTGCCCCTCCCATGTTTGGTAGACGTCATAAAAAAAAATAGATAGTTTCCCCACGCCTCCTGGGTGAGTCACCACCGAGAGAACTGGTTCAGGGAGGAACCTATCTACCTACAAGGTCGTCCTCCCCGTCGCCTTCCTCCAGCACCGCCTTCATCACCTACCCCCGGAGGGAAGAAAATATAACACTCCTCCTCCCCCACCCCCCTGTACCTAGTCGGGAAAGCATACTGACATTCAAACAGTTCGTAAGTGAAGTTCTCTACCTGGATTCAACCTTTCTCTCTATACTAAGACTTACAGCGGGTAAACATCACTGTCAACAGGTTTCTAATAATATTTACTTTCTCTCAAACTCTTATGTTACGGTAGTTTGGAGAGATCCGACAGGTGCCGTTATCGAATCTGTTCACCGAGGCGCTCACTCGCTTACCGAAGACTGATGGAGGTTATATGGTGCGGAAATGATTGGGTGATTGTGGTAATTACATCCCTGGCGACGAAAAACACACCTTAACAATCATATTCCCTCCAAACTATGACTTACAATATATCAAAATCAATATCTAATGACACCTAATAGATATATTCCCTACCAATTATGGCTTGGAGTACTTCAAAGCTCAGTGAAGAACGTCGAATAAAACCCAGCATTCAATATAAGTATTTGTCTCATGTTTCCGTGTTTCCTTCTCCTGGGCTAATGGGCTTGACTGGGAACCTCAATGACTGGCTCTTGTTATGTTATAAAGAGAAAAACTAAAAGTATTATTGTTTCTTGAGTTATGGAAGAGACATACACAAGTGGAAGCTGAGGGATCAACAGTACTGGAGAATCACACGATAACAGGATTTCATTTTTCAGTTTATATCGGTACAGGTTGAGACACAGGTACGAGGCACAAATACAGGCAGGGGTTGAGATACAAACATAAATGCAGTTACAGATAAAGACGAAGATACAGGTACAGATACAAGTACATTGATATTCAGCCTTTATACAGTACCTTGGGAGCTGATTGTCCTGGTGTGTCACGTGCAACCTCACCTCACTGTAGGGACCGAGAGATGATGTCTCCTCGTAACTGGTTGTGTGTGTGTGGTGTCAGGATGATGGCGACTGAGACAGGTCACTGTGGGGCCGAGTATGCCACTTAACATCATGTAAGAGTATTCCGTTTTATGATCATTGCCTTATCATTATTATTAGTTATTTGTTTATTTATATATTTATCGAGTTGTTTATCGTAATGTTACTGTGAGAGTTTAACGCTTATTAGAATATTTATAAGATGTGATATAAACTTAAGCCACAGGGAGGTAATGACCAGGTAGGTGATCTCGGTACCCTGGCTGTAGGGGAGGGAGGGTGGGTGGTGAGGGAGGAGAGAGACAGGTGGGGGTGTGACTCTCCTGAGGGTCTGGGAGGATCTAAGGAGAGGTAGGATGGGCGTAAGGATTTAGGAAGGACAGGGTGACGGCTGTATAGGGGATGAGCGATCCTTCTGAAGGAGGAGGTCACTCGGCCAGGAGGATTGAAGCAAGTAATTGATGACACGAGGCCCCACCACACGCCTCCTGGAAGACCAAACTACCCCCCCAACACCCCTCGCTCCCTTCCTTGCCTTGTATGGTGCTGGGGACGGTGACGGCGGCCACGGTCAGGGCGGCCCAACTGGCATGACGGCGAGAGAGAGAGAGAGAGAGGGGGATTGGTCCACCTTGCCCATCTCTTACCTCATTCATCCATCCTAGACCCACCCTGCCCACCCCACACCCTCATCCATCCACCCCTAAACCCTTCTTTCTCACCTCCTACTTTCACCCAACCAACCCCTTACCTAACCTGCCTCCTATCTCATCTACCCACCCTTGATCCACTCTGTTCACTTTCTATCCTCACCCACCTGCCCCTAACCCACTCTACCTACCACCCACCTCCCACTCTCACCCACCTCCCACCCTCACTTACCTCCCACCCACCCACCCACCCACCCACCTCCCACCTCACCCACCTCCCACCCTCACTTACCTCCCACCCACCTCACCCACCTTCCACCCTTCACCCACCCACCTCCCACCCTCACCCACCCACCCACCTCACACTCCCTCACCCACCCCTCTACCCAATATCTTCCTAACTAAACTCTGGGACTCTTAGCTTTATTAAGTAATCGGAGATATGCTGGTTATCCTGCCACGCCCTCCCACGCCACCCACGTGGGAGGGGGCGTGCCACCCAGGACGCCGGGAGGGAGGGAGGGAAGGAAGATGATGAATAGGAGATAGGGAGGGAGAGGGTGTGAAGAAAGGGGATGGACAGGGATAGGGAGGTGGGATGAGGAATAAGGAATGGGGAGGAAGAGGGGGTGAGGAAGGATGATGAATAGGGGAGGAAGTGAGTCAGGGAAAAGGGGAGGGAGGAGAGGGGAGGGGGTCACAAAATATTACACAAGAAGATAACAGCAAGATGGTCAATCAGTCTCCTTCCCTCTACTCCTGTTGCTGGCTTTACTGTTGCCATTGCTGTTGCTGGCTTTACTGTTGCCGTTGCAGCTGTTGTTTTTACTGTTGTCATTGCTGTTGGTGCTGCTCTTATCTTTGTGGTTAGTATCGTTGCTGTAGTGTTTTTGTTATTGTTGTTGTTGTTGTTGTTGTTGTTGTTGTTGTGATATTTGCTGTTCTATTATACTGTAATATGAACCGAGGTCGTATTTCTGCTGCTGGGTTTTTTTTATATTATTATTATTTTTTGTTGTTATTGTTAGTTCTTGTTGTTTTGTTGTTAGTGTTACGGTTATTGTTGTTGTTATTGTTACTGTTGTTGTTATTGTTACTGTTGTTATTGTTATTATTGTTACTGTCGTTCCTTTTGTTAGTTATTTTTCATTATTGTTACTCGTGCGTAACGCCACCCACCCACCCACCCACCCACCCACCCACCCACCAACCAACCCACCCACGCCCAGAAAGGAACTGTGACGCCCAAGCCACCCCTAAGCTTTGAAGCCCACGCCCCCATCCTCCTAAGCCCACACCATAGCCGCCAGTCCCGCCCATGCCCACGCTCCTATCCTCAACCCATACCATTGCCACCAGTCCAGCCCACGCCCCTGGAGGATATGGGGGCAGCCAGGGGTGAAGTGATGGAGGGCGGGCGACCTATACCCACTCCTCCACCCTCCTTAACCCCATCCACCCACTCCTCCACCCACTCCTGTCTACTCCTTCACGCTCCTCCACTCATTCCTACTTCTGTTCACTCCTCCACCCATTCCTACTTCTGATCACTCCTCCACCCACTCCCTCTCGTTGTCCACACCTCCACACCTCCTCCACCCACTCCCATCCTCTTCCAACCCCCCTAAACCATCCTCCACCTCCCTCTTCCAACCACTTCCACGACTCCTTCCACCCAGTTTCACCCTCCTCCACCCACTAGGACTTAGAATTGGAGAATCTTGGCCCTGATTCACTCACTCACTTTCTGGTAATATGATCCTTAAGCAGATGTGAACAATGTAAAGTGTGTGACCAGACATATAGCAACACACTCGAACATTATGGCCTAAACTGAGAAAATAGAACCTTTTAGCGACAGATCTATGTTATAATGTGTGTACAATGGCACATCACTTTATAATTATCTAATGGTAAGAAAGCAGTAATTAATGTAAGGTTGTATTCACATTTTACATCCTGGCTAATAAAGCAACTCCTAATTAACCGAACTAGACAACCAAGGCGCAGGAAATACTCTTGTTACACATTCAGTGCTACAATATCCTCTTGTGACCTTTGTTCCGTAATGCTTTTTACGCTAATGCTCACAAGATGAATATGGGGTGCACAATAAACTAGCCTTTGTCTGCTGTAAAATCCGATTCAAAATTCTCACTCGTTTACCAACTCACTCACTCACATATAAGAACAAAATATCCCTCTATAACATATAACTATAATGTCCCAGATCCAATTAATATGACCTTCAATAGCAAGATTAAACTAGATCTCATTTTACTAAGTTCAATTATGTCAACAGCTCTATACGTGTCTCGTTTACTGATGGGAGAATATCACTTTCTCACTAACGAGGAAAATTGTGTCGTCTGTGTCGTGGTTTGGATCATTACTGTAATTTTTTTTGTAATTGATTTGTATCCAAGTAAGATGTACTTGGTGTGATATTGTTGAGGAAAATCCGTCGAGCACAACAGGAGGAGACAGCAAGGTGCTTGACTTGGCTGATATTCCTGGGTAATGAAGGCCGTCTTGTGTGTCAGCTGAGGTCCTTAAGCTCTCACGTCTGTCAGCCTCTCACACCTGAGACAGAGAGATCCCAGGCCTGTCAGGGAGAGAGTGAGACATTGAGAGAATAGAGAGAGAGAGAGAGAGAGAGACCTTTCTTGTGGCTCTCAACACCAGCGGGTAGAGTGATCCCAGGCCTACTATGATGACGTCAACCTGTCCCCTCCTCTTCCCTCACTCCCGTTCCTTTCCCTCACTACCTGTTCCTTTCCCTCACTATCGTCCCCTTCCCTTACTTCCTTCCCCTTCCCTCACTCCCGCCCTTCCCTCACTCCCCTTCCCTCACTCCCCTTCCCTCACTCCCCTCCCCTTCCCTTCCTCACCCCCCTCTCCTCACTCACCTTTTCTTTCCTTTCACACTTTCCCTTCCTTCTTCCTTCCATTCTCTCATCTACCCTGTAAGGTCACCCACCGCCACCCCCTCCCCACTTCCTCCCCACCCCCCCACCACCACCTACTACTCGTCAGCTGGGCCACTACACAAGGTCCTTCGTTAACATCGCCAGACACACCTCATTGTACAGTACATTATACTTTAGTCGTTACAGGCGTCACAATTGAGCGCCTGCTGGTCATACAGAGGCGTAACACCTTTATAACGAACTTGTTATACCGATGAAATATTTTAGCATTACAGAATTTGCTTGTGGTTAATACTGTCCAATGTCATCTGTAAATTAAGGAGGAATATATTTACATGCGTCCAAAGTTCCCGTTTTCTATGATAATTTTAAGGGAAAATTATACTAAATTACTCCACACACACACACACACACACACACACACACACACACACACACACACACACACACACACACACACAAAACTCGCCATGGATTTTACCCACGACCCTCGGACACTCACACAAAACCTGACAAATGGGGGATGATGGCAGAAGGGTGGACAAGAATGGGCGGGAATGGGCGGGAGTGGGCGGGGACTAAATGACCGTCATTTTGGAACCTTTTGAGGCTGATATTCATGATTTTGGGGGAGTGTAATTGTGACCTTTTGTGGGAGACGTGAGAAGACGTGATGGATGTACCTCATGTCGTCGTGTAGTCCGGGGGGTAGGTGGTGTTAGGGTGAGAAAGGAGGGAGAGAGAGGAGGGAAGGAGAGGGGAAGGGAGGGAATGAGAGAGGGTAGGAAAGAGGAAGGGAGGGAGGGAATGAGGGAGAGGTAGGGAAGAGGAAGGGAGGAAGGGAATGAGGGAGAGGTAGGGAAGAGGAAGGGAGGGAGGGAATGAGGGAGAGGTAGGGAAGGAAGGAAGGAAGGAAGGAAGGTGTGAGAGGGAGAGATATGGTAAAAGTGAATTCAAGTTACGTTACGCTACGTTACGTTAGAGATAGAAGCCAGATGGTCACATGAGTTTTAGAGATGAGTAATTCATGAATTCAATCAAAAATTATTCACATTCTATCCAGGCTAAGTTATAGGTTAGGTTGGATTATGTTAGGTAGGCAAGGTAGGTTAGGTTAGATAGGTTAAGTTAGGTAAGGTCAGATCATGTCCGGTTAGGTCAGGTCAGGTCAGGCCATGTTAGGTTAATTGAAGTGAGGAGGAGGAGATGAATAATTGAGTTTCAGGGATGAGTGATGTAATACTCATTGATTACTATTCATCATGTACTCACGGGGGGAGATGAGAGGGAGAAAAGTGAGTGTTAGGGGTGACTGATGTAATATTCATTTGAGTATTTATCTCCGTGTTGGCTGGTGGTGGTGCCTTATATGTAGGCTCTCTCTCTCTCTCTCTCTCTCTCTCTCTCTCTCTCTTGTCTGGAGGGTCTTCTGGTACCAACTGGGAAATGAGGAGTAAAGTAACCCTAAATATGACAGTGTGGCCCCCAGCATCTCTCAGGCCCTGCCATGTTAGTGAGGGGCTGTTGATGATGGTGGAAGGGTGTGGTAATAGTGGTGGAACGGGAAGGAAAGGGGGGAGATGGATGGTGGTAGGTGGGGGAAAGGAGAAGGAGAGGGGTGGAGGGGGGGAGGCGTGTGGTGCGTTTGTGTGGTTTCGTGGACACATTGTAACAACATAGTGTGGTCTAGTGGGTGGTTAAGTGGGTTGGTATATTAGGGTATATTGTGTCGCCATATTGTGGTCTTGTAGGAGGTGAGTGTAGCGCCATTATTGAGGAGTTGTTGTTCGTATGTGTTTCATGTTGTTGCTAGTGTGTGTGTGTGTGTGTGTGTGTGTGTGTGTGTGTGTGTGTGTGTGTGTGTGTGTGTGTGTGTGTGTGTGTGTGTTATATATCTGAGGACATTACAGGTCATACTGAAAGTTATGCTAGAGAGAGAGAGAGAGAGAGAGAGAGAGAGAGAGAGAGAGAGAGAGAGAGCCTCACGTGTAATTCTACCTATACTGTACCATGCTTGGTGTGTGGTCCTTCAGGCTGGCTCGTAAACTCTCCATCTACTCACCACACGAGTGATTGATGGCCTTCAGACGAGAGGAAGAAGAGGAGGTCCAGAGAAGAGGTTAAATGACTAGAGTTGGACACAAGAACCTCCTCCTGTACCTGGATGATATGGCCAGGTAGTTCAGTTAATTGTCCCACCTTTCCTCCCCCCTGTTAACCCCCCCTTTCTAACCGTGTGTGTGTGTGTGTGTGTGTGTGTGTGTGTGTGTGTGTGTGTGTGTGTGTGTGTGTGTTGGAGCTGGAAGATGAACTGTATGTGTATTGGAGAAGAAGGAGACTGGTGTTGGAGGAGGAGGGACTGCTGTGTGTGTGTGTTGGAGGAGGAGGGTGGAGGAGGGACTGTGTGTGTGTGTTGGAGTTGGAGGAGAATGGACTGTGTGTGTGGGTGTGTGTGTGTGGGTGGATGTAGACGGTGCTTAATAACACAGACAGCCGGAGCACCTTAATAAACTACAATTAGGGGAAAAAGTTCTCGAGCAGCAGCATGAGGATGATGTGAAGGATATAGGGTGTGTGTGTGTGTGTCATCTTGGTTTATTTCTCTGATATTACTTTATTGATCAAAACTGCGACGACTACTACTACTACGACGACTACAACTAAGACTACTATTGCTGTCTGTACTACTACTACCACCACCTCTACCACCACCACCACGACCACCGCCGCCTAATTTTAAACTCGGGTGCCTAATCTACAGGTGATCCATGTCTTCATATTTTAAACCCTCTGTCCCCGTGTGTGTGTGTGTGTTGTTATGGACTCAGCATTGGGTCAAGCTTAAGCCACTGTTTAGTTGTATCAGGGGAATATATTTTCTATACGTCTTGGCGCAGGAATACATTGAATTATATATTGAGAAAGTTGTATTTGATAACAGTGACGTTAAAATACTGTATTAAAATGATTATGGCAAGCAGAGGAATATGGTGGAAAGACGTGTGTGGTTGTGAGGGGTAGATGAGACACTCGGGAGTAACAAGGGAGGTAGGATAAGGCCGATAACTGTGTGAAAGGAAGAGGAGAAGGACTCGAGAGGCTTCCATTTCATCACTGAAGGTATGGGAGGAAAGCAATAAAGTACTAATGAAAAACAAAAACAGACACACAGTATATATGTGAGATAATACAAACCCCCTGGTGACACTTAGGCATTATTAAATGTATATTTTTTCATGTATGTACTGTATGATGATCAAGTAGCCTGCTATATTAATGGTTTGATGTGAGTTATATTACAAGATGACGTTATAATAGTTGTCATTATGAAATATCTGTTTGTTCCTGTATTGATATCTGTACCTGTAGCTGAATTGTTGTTTGTGTATTAGTAAAAAATTAATTTATGTCTAGATGTGTCAACAGATTTCGGGTTAGTCACTAGGGGGTCAGGCGTAAACACTAACTGACTCCATAACTCATCTGGGGGTGGGGGCGTCTAGGGGAGGAGGAGGAGGGAAAGGGGATCGTAACCTATTCTAGTAGATGTGTTAAATGCATTTCCTGGGAGATAGAGATTTTTCCTTGTGTAATTTTGATTATTGTACGAATTTATAGGATTTATTTATTTTTTAACTGGAATCGATAGTTTAATCGATAACACAATAGTACAAAGCTTAACACAACATAACACAGAGTAGAACACAACACAACACAACACAACACAAACTTATCTAAGTGTAAAAAAAAAAAAAGCACCAGTTGTCAGATCCATGAAGACAAAAAAATCCTGAAGCTTTGGAGAATTTTTTTTTTGGGGGGAAGGGGGAGCCAGGTTAGGTTGACGGGGTATTGTGTAGATGTCAGAGGTAGACGTCCAGCCTCAGTGATACCTATCTCTTATCTGATGCTTCACATGTCGGATAATAACACGAGTTTCTTTCATAACCTACTTATACACCAGAAAATTCCCTCCACAGTTTAAATTAACGCTATTTTTTTTTTTAAGACTGTTTATATATATCACTGACAGGAAGTCGTTTTTTCACCGTGGGTCTAAAGGTTTTTTGCTGAAGTCGTGTTTTATGTTATATGCCAAATACTCGTTGTTGTTTAACCGAGTATAAGAATTGTAGTTGTTGAATATAATATGAAAGACAATGAAAACAAGATCTGTGGTATAGGTGGGGTGGGGGGGGTGGGGGGTGGTTAGTAACTGTTGTGATGGTGGTTGGGTGAGTGAGTGAGGTGAGTTGTGGGAGTGGGTATGTGAGTGAGTAATTGTTGGAGTGTGTACGTCATTGAGTGAGTCGGTGAGTGAGCGAGCAAGCAAGCAAGTGAGCCAGAGAAGGAGTGAGTGAGTGAGTGTGTAAGTAAGTGAGTGTGTAAGTAAGTGAGTGAGTGTGTACATGAGTGAGTGAGTGAGCCCCTCTCTCCCCCTCCTGCTGGGCGCTGAGGGACCTGCCATTATCCTCCTCCTCCTCCTCCTTGTCGTACATCAGTTGACTTGTACAGGAGCTGATGGGGTAAATGTAGTGCCTTGTGCTGCTTGTTATTGTTTTGTGTCCAGCCTGTGGTTTGTTGTGTCCAGCCTGTGGTTTGTTGTGTCCAGCCTGTCGTGTATTATGTCCAGTCTATTATGTAAAACCAGTCGTGTGCTATGTCCAGTCTCTTATTATGTCCAGCCAGTCGTGTGTTATGTCCAGTCAGTCGTCTCTTATTATGTCCAGCCAGTCGTGTGTTATGTCCAGTCTGTCGTGTGCTATGTCCAGTCTCTTATTATGCCCAGCCAGTCGTGTGTTATGTCCAGTCTCTTATTATGTCCAGCCAGTCGTGTGTTATGTCCAGTCTCTAATTATGTCCAGCCAGTCGTGTGTTATGTCCAGTCTATTATGATGTCCAGCCTGTCGTGTGTTCTGTCCAACCTCTCATATAATGTCCAACCTGTCTTATTGTATCCAGCCTATCGTGTGTAATGTCCAATTATGTTTTGGTTTTTCACCGTATGAATATAATCCATCTTTACTGTTGATAATATTGGTTCATGAATATAATCTACTAGGGGGTGGAAATACCATCATTGGTCAGTTAAATGAGTTAAGAGGATTTAATATAGGTTGTTGTAGGAAGTAAAATAATTCATCTTGAGATATATATTTTTTTATATAATAATTAGCGATATTTTTTTTATCTAACTCAAGAGCCATTTCGTGTGTATTTTTTTCTCCTCTCTCTCTCTCTCTCTCTCTCTCTCTCCTCGTATTCTTCCTCTTCCTTTCACTCCTCCTTTTTCCGTTCCTTCCCATCACTTTTCTTACTTTTCTTTCTTCCAACCCCATACCTCCCTTCCTTTCCCCTTCCCTTCTTTATTTTCCTCTCTTCCATCAGCTTCCTTCCCTTACTTTTTTATTCTTCTCTGTTCCCTCCCCTCCCTTCCTATACCCTCCCCTTGTTATTTTCCTCTTTCATCCCTCGCCTCCCTTCCCTTCTCTTACTATTTCTCATTTTCCTCTTCCATTCCATCCTTTCTTCTCCCCTCTTCCACCCTCCCTCCCTCCCTCGCCACATTCTTAGGGGTATTAAGATATACTCATTTATAATCACCACACCCACATTCTTAAACGGATTGGTGATTAAGATTGGTGAGCTAGTCATTATAATCGCCACGCCCACATTCATAAAAAAAACTAGTAATGGCTATTGGTTGGTAGGAAGATGGCGTCGAAACTGCATTGTGACTCAACCCTAAAAAAAAAAAAAACTTCACGTAATCTTTTAGAAATTCGAAAAAAAATATCACAAGGTCAATATAAATAACTCTTTGACATAAGGTGGGTGTGGTGGTTAAGTGGTTACAGCATTCGTCTTCTGTCCTATTGTTAGTTGGTTCGCACCCACGGTAACTCCAGTCGACCCAGCTGTGAATGGGTAATCGTCTACCTTTACGGTTGGGTAGTGAAGGTGTTCGAGTGCAGTACCAACCACACTGCCTCCTTGCGTACTGTACTTAGTCCCAAGGTGACTGATAGCTCTCTCTCTCTCTCTCTCTCACACGTTCTTTCTTCCTCTTTCTCTCTCTCTTATTCTTCCTCTACCTCACCCTCTCTCTCTTTCCCTTCTTCCTCTCCCCTCTATCTTCTTATTCTCACTCCCTCTCCTATCTCCGTATGGTATCAAGAGAAAGTTAAGTGAAGGGGTGTTGAACAAGTCTTGATAATTGCTCCTCTACAGTACAGCTGATAAGGGAATGGCCCTTCCTTGTTCACTGATGGGAGAGGTGACGGAACGGGAAAAGGTGAAAAGGGAGGAGACAGGAGGAAGGGAAATGGAGGAAGGTAGGGGGAGAAGAAAGAAGTGAAGGAGAGGAATAGGTGAATAGAATAGGGGAAGGGATAGATGAATGGGGGAAAAGGGGAGGAATGGTAGGAAGGAGGAAAGAAGAAGAATGGAAGAGGAAGAGGGCGTGTGTATAAGGGGGGAGGGGTTGAGTGTTTTTGGTGAGAACTGGTGAGAGAGAGAGAGAGAGAGAGAGAGAGAGAGAGATTGCCGCCCACCAGCACCATCTCCACAATTCCGTTCTAAAAAAAAAAGTCAATATCCCGCTGGACATTGAGACGGTTCCCGGTACCTTCTTGTGTAAATCAACTTCCTTTTATGCACAGGTATTCAGGCAGACGGGAATAAAAATACCTTATGTATCTGTATACAACGTGAGTCTACAGTCGCTATACACACACGCAGACAAGCAGACGCAGCTACTGGGTAGGGGGTGATAACGACACCACGACCACGGTAGATGAACCACACATGAGACACAGGACAAGGGTGCGGGTGACAAATAAGCGCCGTCCACACCACCGCCCGCCCACAGTACACGCTGACCACCACACACACTACACAGTACACCTTCCACCACCACCGCCCGCCCACAGCACACGCTGACCACTACACCACCGCCCGCCTCACAGTACAACCACTACACCACCGCCCGCCCTCACAGTACACGCTGACCACTACACCACCGCCCGCCTCACAGCACACGCTGACCACCACACCACCGCCGCCTCACAGTACACGCACCACTACACCACCGCCCGCCCCACAGTACAGTCCACTCACACCACCGCCCGCCTCACAGCACACCTGACCACTACACCACCGCCCGCCTCACAGCACACGCGCCCGCTCACAGCACACGCTGTCCATACACCACCGCCCGCCCACAGTGCCTCACAGTACACGCTGACCACTACACCACCGCCCGCCTCACAGCTGACCACTACACCACCGCCCGCCTACAGCACACCTGACCACACACCACCGCCCGCCTCACAGCACACGCTGACCACTCACGCCACCGCCCGCCCACAGTACACGCTGACCACCCCACCACCGCCCGCCTCACAGTACACTCTGACCACCTACACCACCGCCCGCCCACAGCACACGCTGACCACACGCCACCGCCCGCCCTCACAGCACACGCCGACCACCACACCACCGCCCGCCCCACAGCACACGCTGTCCACCACACCACCGCCCGCCCCACAGCACACGCTGTCCACCACACCACCGCCCGCCCCACACACACGCTGTCCACCACACCACCGCCCGCCCACAGTACACGCTGACCACTACACCACCGCCCGCCTCACAGTACACCTGACCACAACACCACCGCCCGCCTCACAGTACACGCTGTCCACTACACCACCGCCCGCCCCACAGTACACACCGACCACTACACCACCGCCCGCCTCACAGTACACCGACCACTCACACCGCCCGCCCCTACAGTACACGCTGACCACTACACCACCGCCCGCCTCACAGCACACGCCGTCCACTACACCACACCACACCGCCGCACCGCCTTCACACACACTCGACCACCTACACCACCGCCCGCCTCCACGCTCACACACCACGCGTCCACTACACCACCGCCCGCCTCACAGCACACGCTGACCACACACCACCGCCGCCCGCCCACAGTACATGCGTCCTGATCACACCACCGCCCGCCCCACGCCGCTGCCGCACCCGCACACACGCCGTCCACTACACCACCGCCCGCCCTCACAGCACACGCGTCCACTCACCACCGCCCGCACAGCACACGCTGACCACCACACCGCCGCCCGCCCTCACAGCACACGCTGTCCATACACCGCCGCCCGCCTCACAGGCACACGCGACCACTACACCGCCGCCCGCCCCACAGTACACGCTGTCCACCCACACCACCGCCCGCCCACAGCACACGCGACCACCACACCGCCGCCCGCCCACAGTACACGCTGTCCACTACACCACCGCCCGCCTCACAGCACACGCTGACCACCACACCGCCGCCCGCCTCACAGCACACGCTGTCCACCACACCACCGCCCGCCTCACAGTACACGCTGACCACTACACCACCGCCCGCCTCACAGTACACGCCGTCCACTACACCACCGCCCGCCCCACAGTACACGCTGACCATACACCGCCGCCCGCCCCACAGCACACGCCGACCACTACACCACCGCCCGCCCCACAGTACACGCTGACCACCACACCGCCGCCCGCCTCACAGCACACGCGTCCACCACACCGCCGCCCGCCTCACAGCACACGCACACCGCCTGCCCGCCCCACACCACACCGCCGCCCGCCTCACAGCACACGCGTCCACTACACCACCGCCCGCCCACAGTACACGCTGACCACACACCGCCGCCCGCCTCACAGCACACGCCGTCCACTACACCACCGCCCGCCTCACAGTACACGCTGACCACTACACCGCCGCCCGCCTCACAGCACGCTGTCCACTACACCACCGCCTGCCCCACAGCACACGCGACCACACACCACCGCCCGCCCACAGCACACTTCACCGCCGCCTCACAGTACACGCTGACCGCGCCCCACAGTACACGCTGACCACTACACCACCGCCCGCCTCACAGCACACGCTGACCACTACACCACCGCCCGCCTCACAGCACACGCTGACCACTACACCACCGCCCGCCTCACAGCACACGCTGTCCACTACCACCACCGCCCGCCCTCACAGTACACGCTGACCACCACACCGCCGCCGCCTCCAGTGCGCCTCGTACACACGCTGACCACTACACCACCGCCCGCCTCACAGTACACGCGTCCACACACCACCGCCCGCCTTCACAGCACACGCTGTCCACTCACACCGCCGCCCGCCTCACAGCACACGCTGACCACACACCACCGCCCGCCTCACAGCAACGCTGTCCACTACACCACCGCCCACCTCACAGCACACGCTGACCACACACCACCGCCCGCCTCACAGCACACGCTGTCCACTACAACACCGCCCGCCTCACAGCACATCGTGACCACTACACCACCGCCCACCCACAGTACACGCTGACCACTACACCACCGCCCGCCTCACAGTACACGCTGTCCACGACTCACTTTAATGTCCACTGTCTATTTCCTTTTCTATCTCACTACTTCCCTTCGACCTTCCTTCCCTTTCTGCCTCCTCCTTCCCTTTGTCCTTCTTCCCCCTCCCTCCTTCCCTTCGTCTTTTCCTACCTCCATCCTTCCTACCCTTCCATCCTTTCTACCTCCTTCCTTCCTTCCGCCCCCTTCCTTCGGCCCCCCTTTTCCCTTTTGCTTCCCTTCTTCCAAGTCCCATCACCATTCTCTCTCTCTCTCTCTTCCTCTTCCCTAACTCCCTTCACGAACCACCACCACCACCACTACCACAGTCAACAACCGCATTTTACATGGATAGCCACAACCAATGTTTAAACTGTGCCATTAGTCTTCCATAAGACGTACAGTACATGCCAAATGTCTTAGTTTAGCCTGTCCTAGCGTAACCTGGCTTAGCTTAGCTTAGCTTAGCTTGGCCTAATCCTGGCCTATTGTCTGTTTTGACCATGACAAGCCTAGCGTAAGCTGGCGCAGCTTAATTTGGCTTAAACCTGATCTAACCTTACATAACGTAGGCTAACCTAACCAAATTTGACCTAACTTAATCTGGTCTAACTTACATTTAATGTAATCTAACTATACCTAATATAACCATAGGGACAGGACCCACCAGGACTCCTTCACAGGCTAATGGTGTGGGTAGGTTGGGGGTGTCTTACATATATTGGCCCAGTTGATCGGTCACCTCTGAGAGCCGTACGATTTTTTTTCTTCTCCCTTATGTAGTGTGAAGGAATGAGGGAAAGAGGCCCCCTCAAGGTAACTCCTAAGGTCAGTACACCTTGTATCAAAGAGACGCTAGTATTACCAACTTCCTGTAACTTGGTGTGAACGAATACTGTTAGACAAGTTAACAGTCTCAGTGTAATTTCGACGCTATTTTTGCTCCCATCTCCGTGTGGCAGGTTAGGTGAACTAGTTAGATGTTCTCTTGTGTAACTCCAATTAAGGGAGAGAATTTAATGTACAAATCTCTGCAAATCCTGACCCAGACTATGATAGCAGGGGCAGATAACCCCCATGGTGGCGCAGACTCGAACGCCGCCTGCCAGTCCGCACGTTCATATCTGGGTGAATCTCTCAGAGTGGCGTGTTTAACTGTGCAGCGGCAGCGGGCGAGGGGCTCACCTGATACTATCGCGACCCCTTATAAAATTAGGGATTTTTGTACTACTTATACATTTAGGTATAAAGGAAGTTCTGGTCTCGCAGGTATAAAGGAAGTTCTGGTCTCGCAGGTATAAAGGAAGTTCTGGTCTCGCTGGTATAAAGGAAGTTCTGGTCTCGCAGGTATAAAGGAAGTTCTGGTCTCGCAGGTATAAAGGAAGTTCTGGTCTCGTTGGTATAAAGGAAGTTCTGGTCTCGCTGGTATAAAGGAAGTTCTGGTCTCGCAGGTATAAAGGAAGTTCTGGTCTCGCAGGTATAAAGGAAGTTCTGGTCTCGCAGGTATAAAGGAAGTTCTGGTCTCGCAGGTATAAAGGAAGTTCTGGTCTCGCAGGTATAATAATGGGTATTAGTTCATCTGTTTACATTTCATTGGTCTCGGGTTATTTATCATCTTGAACTGTTTGACAATAAAGAGTATAGTCACCCTGTTTCAGTCTTATCTCTGTTTAACCCAGCTGTTGGATGGTCTCTTCCTGGAGCTGTGGTTAGTTAATACACTAGTTTGGATGAACTTAATCAAACATAGAATTAGTTTATTTTGCATGGGTATAAAACTTGGCTTAATATTTTCACATCTCTAAATATGAACATTACTCAACTCAGATTGTTTTGTGATCATAACATTTGGTGTTATGTATAATATAGGCCAAAAAAAATCCCTCTGGCACCAATATGTAGGCTCGAATGTGTGTGGCAGATCTATAACTGGTTAACACTCTCTTTAACAATAAATATATAAAGTAAGACCTGTTAACATCCTCTTTTAACTAACACGACCTTCAAGTAGATGACGTCATATATTGCCGGAAGTGTCCAGGGAATTGGGTCCACAGCTGTTGGTGTTTATACGTGTTGAGCGGATGAGTCGACACAGAGGCTGGCCTGGTCAGTGAGGGTGAAAGTGATGGTAGTAACTGGTGATATTTTAAGTCAGGTTTAGTGCTGTGGGTGAGATGACTCATGGCTTCCTGGTGTGCGTGTTACACCTGTGGTGTAATGGTCAGGATGCTCGCCTCGCAAGCGATGGGACCCGGGTTCGATCCCCGGGCAGGGTGAAACAATGGGCAAGTTTCTTTACGCCATTTGCCTGTCTAACCAGCAGTACTTGGGAACCTGGATGTTAATCGATTTGTGGATCGTATTCCGGGGTAATGGTTAGCCAGTGCGGTTGGCGAGCTGTCCGGTCTTCTCGGACTATTCCTTGACATTGGATCACACAGCTCGTTAACTCAGGGTGTGGTTGTTGTGTTGGCGACAGCTTCTAAACCTTAAACAAATTCACTCCTAGGCGGCCCTAAGGCCGGCCATTCTCGTTACACGAGGGCCAACCATTATTATTATTACCTCTCTCTCTCTCAGCTCTGTATGTCAACAGTTATTAGAACTACTCTGTTGTAGACCACTAACTGACCATTTGTTGATAACTGACAGATATGAGAGAGAGAGAGAGAGAGAGAGAGAGAGAGAGAGAGAGAGAGAGAGAGAGAGAGACGTGTTGAAAAGTGTCTTCATGTTTTAAATTCTCATTCTTTTTTTTCCAGGTTAGTGTTGAATTTGACGGTCGATCGTTCGCCAGGCAGTGGTAAAGCCAACGTTGTAAGTACTACTAACTGGATGTTATTATATTTCACTATTTTTACCCTGTCCATAACTGCGTTTCGTTATTATTATCATTATTATTATTATCATTATCAAAGAGAGATCATAGTCGATCATACACACGTGAACCATAAGTGTGTGAGGGAGTAATGGTCGCCGGAATAACACAGAAACGTACCAAACACAGTAACACAAGCTGGTGTAGGAGGAGTCAACACCAGGTACAGGCCAGGTGAATATATATTTACCCACATACACCCTCGCTACATGTTTTTATATAACCTGTGTAAACGATAACATATATTGGCAACCTTTGATATATTTATAAATCTTTCTATATATAATTATGTAAATTAGTTGACAGGGAATTATCAGGTGTGGAGTAATAACAGGTGATAAAGGATAATTATGGCAGGTAAGAGAAGGGAAGTGATGATAATGATAACAATCAATAATTATATATAAAGTCATAATTCGTATCCTTATTCAATGTTGGTTATTTTTGTACGATATATATATAAATTGATTCAATATACAAAGTGAGAATAATATTAAAACAGCTGAAAAAAAAACACGATTTATTTAGTCACAGCAACGTCTTTAAGGGAAGGCTGTGTGTGGTGGCGTATATGAGGTCTCGTTAACATCATGTAAAGGAGCCTCACCTGCCTGCTGTTATGTTCTACACCTGCACCACACAGTCCCGCCACCAGGGTATACTGCCTCACTCTCGGGAATGAATGTTTACTTATTTTTAAAACATTTATACTGTATATTTGTTGGGATGAATTCATTAACCACAGTAATTGTTGATTTGTTTTCATTATTTTGAATGATTGTTGTTTTTGTTTATGTCTTTTCTTGGGGTCTGCGAGGATCTCAGAGTGAGGGTAGGGATTATTTTATGTTTCTCGGGACTTAATGTTGGTCTGTCTAACATTAACACTCATAAATATGATGATAAAGGGTCCAACACGTGCCAGGGAGACGAGGTATAAAGCTGTCATAATATAATACCGTGTGCAAACAGTGACCCCGCTAAGTAGAATACATTGACAGCTGCAACTTGTATTTTATAACATTGTAAATTTTATTGTAAGTTAAGAGATGAGATAAGCATTTGTTTTACTTGAGGATCCGTTATTTTTCCCCACTCGTTATTAACACCTACACCCTACTGCAGGCTCTTCTTAATGATAAGTTGATAAAGAATATTTTTTGTGGGTCTTAAAGTTATACGCGCAAGAATGTGTTGTAACGGCCGCCACCAGTTGCTGCTTTACCACTGTTTTCAGTACTCAGATATGGCGTATTATTGTGCAGTAATCTGAGCGAAACTCCCCGTCTACCTGCACGCGGGGCTCCCCAGTGTGAGTCAGCCGGGGTAACACCCTTCCTGCCTGCTGATGAGGACCTCGGGTACTGGTGGGTCAGGGTGGTGAGTACACTTTAGGCACTCGCGCCCTTAATCGCACGAGTCAAGAAGGCAATCATGAACTTCGTATGTTCCCTGTCAGGCGCTGTAAATGCTTCGGTACAGGATGCAGGGGCGTGCTCAATAAACTCGCTTCTTTGCTGGGCAAATCTGAGAAAAAAAGCTTATGGTCGAGACACAACAGGTTGGCCAGACAAGAGTCCCAAATTAGCTGACGTCTCCCTCACCACTCACTCCCAAGTGACACACTTCCCTAACCTATAAGCTGAACTGGCCGACCTGTTCCATGTGACTACTGTATACAGTTATCACAGGGACTCACGGAACCTGAACACGAGGTCTTTGTTACTCAGGTGGCTGAACACCATGACAGGGTTATCTCAGTCACACATCATGAAAACTTCTATATTCAGTTATTCAGTGTGTGTCGGTATATATATGCAGTTCTTAGGTTTCAATATTTCGTTATCCATTCTGTTATTGGTCCATTCATGTGTTTATTGGCCTCCTTAACTAACACAGATCGAAGGAAACAGTCGTTCACTCAGAGGCTCCTGTTGGTGATTGTTGACCAGAGATGTGGAGGAAACTGTACACGTTAGTTAATAAATGAAATAAGGAATTTAACACAGGCTGCGTCAACATGAACTGATCAAGAGAGTTCCTCAGCCAATCACTCAGCCAGTCAAACAGTCCGTCAGGATTGGTGTTCACAGAAATAGCTGACGCAGGTAGAAGTGGTTATTGAATCCCAAGATGTGTTTGGTGTTTGTTGACTTTAGTTTTGTAGTGCTGTCAGTCACGTTTGGTGGAAGTGTGGCCTCAATGAATTCTCTTTAATCTAAATTAGTAATCTCTAACACACACAGGTCGATGGTGGAGTTTATGCTCGTGCCATAAAGGACCTCCCCCAGACGGCGTTTAGTTGTTGGTTGCTCGTGCTGGCAAACTTTTAATGGTACCGGTAATGGGTTGTTACCATAAAACAAGGCCACTGCAGGCTATCACTCTTGCCTACGTGTCTTCCCAATTTATTCTATATTGTTTATGGGAGCAGAAGTGAGACACACGTTCGCCACCACTGGTGAGGTGTTTATGGTGCTGATGTTATGCCCTTCCTAGAATTTGAATTGATAAAACAACACATGGAAGACTCGAGTGTCTCATCCTGTAGGAGGTTGAGTGACTGCTACTATCCCCTCACGCCACGGCGTCTGTGTCCTTAGTCTCTGATGGCGTCTCCTATAAGAGGTTAACTCCGTGTTGTCAAATAAACGTAGCCTTACTATAACGGGAGTAAAGCTTAGCAAGAAACAAAATCAGTGCGGTGGAGGGAGCCTCACACTACCTCCACTGTGACTGAGCCAGACACCTGTAAGACTCTCCAATAGACGCCACCCAACAGCCTCACCGTCTCTGTTGATACAATAAACACAGCCTGTCTGATTCTAATGAAGGACGTCTCACGAGGCCTTATTAAACAAAGAAATTAAATCATCTTATCAGAAGCCAGCTGTGACTGAGACTGACAGGCAGCATCTAGTTGTGGCTGAGAAGCTCTACAATTAATACAGCAAGTTGTGTCCGAGCTTTGTGTTATAGCTTCAGTGAACACCTTGGATGTGTTCTCGTATCTCTAGTTAGGAGTGAGGAGGAATAACGTACGAGTCTTTGGTATTTATATTTCTTGGCCCTAATACCTCGCCTCTCCGGTGCTCACATCAACAGGACTCCATCACATTCTTGGTCTCCCAGCTGGCCGTCTGTCTCTCATCTCTCTGTCTTTCCTCATTTTCTATCTCTCTGACTAACATTATTATCTCATACTTGAGCCAAGGTCGAGACGCCCCCGCAGGCTCGAGTGTGAGAGACCAGACGGCCTGAGGGTCATTTTACTAGAGTATCATCACTGCCAGGAATTGTCGTGACACACAGCCGTAAAGGTGAAGGTAATTGGTGCCAGTGTCGTTCATCCTCCCTGTCTCCCTCCCTCCCCTTCCCGCAGTTTGTAAACACTGCCACGGATGGTTGAACACAAGCAATGTTCTCCCGTCAAATACGTCATATAAAAACAAGTCTTAACCCAAGTAGACATGGCTTCTGGAGGAGAGTCTTACAGCTTGGTATTGTCTCTGGTGTACAACTGTTGACAACATTGACAAGTAAAACAAAATCGCATCATCCATCTTTGAGTGAGTCAGCTGTAGTTACGTGTTGTGTTATGTGTGTCAAGTGGCGTCTTTTTTCTTCTTCGTCTTCCGGGCTGCAGTATACAGTAGGTTTATATCCCGTTATCTTTTTAACTCATCTCGGGTGACGTTGTGTTGTTCCTAGTCGCTGTAAAGAAGTTTGTGGCGGGTTATGATAGCTCCCGTCACATTAGCTTAGCTACAGTTAGGTTAGGATAGTCACGTCACATTAGGATAGGTTTGGGTCAGGTTAAAATAAACTATACGTCATATTAGGTATAGTTAAGGTTAGGTTTGGGTCAGGTTAGGATAGGTCATGTAACATTACTTCCGGGTAGGATAGATTACATTACATTAAGTAGTACATATTGGGATAGGTTTAGGTCAGGCAAGGACATACATACAACCCACGCTCTCTCTCACTCTCTCTCTCTCTCTCTCTCACCGGTCTATTTTTACACATCCTGTCACATTCATCACGAAACAAACAGCTGCCTGGTGGTCGCCCCTCACACTAAATTCTGTGTTGTTATGTATTTGTTGAGACGCGTACAAACATGAGGCTGCCCCCTACCTGACACTTTAGTGGCCAACTCCATCTTTACGGCCACGGGTCGACCTAGGGAGAGAATAGGTCGGGGGTGGGGAGAGAGAGAGAGAGGCAGGAAGGGAGTAAGGAGAGGGGGTAGAGGGAGTGAAAGAGAAACGTGATGGGTAGGGAAATAGGGTGGGGTTAAGGGTCACTTAGGGTAAAGAAGGGAGAGGGTTGGAAGTGGGATGGTGGAGGGAGAGGGTGTAAGGGAGGGAGATGGGATGGTGGAGGGAGATGGGATGGTGGAGGGAGATAGGATGGTGTAAGGGAAGGAGAGAGATGGAATGGTGGAGAGAGAGAGGGTACCCTGTAAAGGAGGGGGGGGGTGATGGGATGGGGAAAGAAAAGCAAGAGAGAGAGAGAGAGAGAGCGAGCAGGAAGCATCAGTGACCCATCCTACTTAAGTGGGCGAGGCTGCTGCTACAGAGGGGCGGCGTTGGAGGGACCGTGCTGTGGCAGGGAGGATGTGAGGGAGGATATTTGTGTAGGACTGTGTGTGTGTGTACTAAGAACGCCTCTGGACTTCGCCCGACCACCAGAATGATTTGCTAAGGCTTACACTAGAGGACCCCTGCGGCCCTGCCTCTACCTCCTCCCAGTTGACGTCGAAAAAGAATAATAAAAAAAAAAATATCTGTAGCTGAAGTTGAAAGCCCTGCACAGACAGAAGACCGCCTCGAAGATAACAATATGGATAATTTCCTGCCAATTAAAACACTTTGAAGTATAGGTTAAGTTTAGTTAGATTTTACTCCACAAGCGTTGAAGATGTTGAGGATACAGACACTGAGAGACGCCGGTTTAATCGTCTGCATTTTCTAGGGCAGGAGAACGTCTGAACCGGTTCTTCTGCGTGTATGACTGCCAGGCGAGAACACCCCCTAACGTGACTGTTATTCTTACAGTGCAGTGACTTGCATGACGGTGTGGTAGTGAAAGTAGTAGTGAGGACCGCCCTACACTATGTCAGGAGCGCCCTACAATGTGTGTGACAGCCGCCTTACAGTATGTGACAGCCTCCCTACAGTGTGTGACAGCTTCCCTACAGTGTGTGACAACCGCCCTATACAGTAAATTCCTTGCCCACAAACCCATACCAAACAAATAATAGTATTGCATGGTTTAGCAAGTTACATATGTGAGCTGTCAGATGCCTAGCAATTACACGCATAAACACACACACACACACACACATATGAATGCACTTATTGCCACTTCCAGCTACACACGCACGTGCAGTCATTACACCCACCAATTTACACCCATTTACACCCCCATGTCACTCAGGCAGAACTGAGTAAGACCACAAAAAGTTCCCCTGAAGGACGCCACCCAGCGACACCCACTGACCCCCTGACCTTTATGGTACCCCAGCCGCTTCTACTGCAGTCTACCACACCCCAGCCACCTCTACCACAGTCTACCACACCCCAGCCACCACCACGCACTCTCCCACCACCCCCAGCCACCACCACCACACCACCACACCCCAGCCACCACGCACTCTACCACACCCCCAGCCACCAACACGCACTCCACCACACCCCAGCCGCCATGCACCACCACTCACACCCCAGCCACAACCACCACACTCTACCACACCCCAGCCACACCACCCACCACACCCAGCCACCACCACTCTACCACACCCAGCCACCTCACCACACCCCAGCCACCACCACACCCCAGCCACCACCAGCCACCACGCACTCTACCACACACCAGTCACCACCACACTCTACCACACCCAGCCACCACCACACCCCAGCCACCACGCACTACCACACCAGCCACCACCAACACCATTCACTCCTATACCCAACCACCACTAGCACTACCCCACTATTCACACTTACCACACTTTTACCCCACACCCAGTTACCCCAACACTTAACTCACCCCACACCCTACATTCACCCCCAACCACACACCACACACTCCACACTACCACACTACCACACCCCACACACCCCTCAAACATTTCCAACTCTACACCACTCTACCACACCCCAACCACCACCACACACTACCACACCCAGCCACTACCACACAACCCTCAAACATTTCTCTCACTCTCACCATCAGTATCTCACTTCTAGACATCTCTTCATCTGTCACTCTATCTCTCTTAATATCCATCGTCTCCCAATCCACATGTGGTAGGGGTGTGGTAGTGGTGTGGTAGTGGTGTGGTAGGGGTGTGGTAGTGGTGGAAATGGTGTGGTATCGGTGGTAGTGGTGTAGTAATGGTAGTGATAGTTGTGTGGTGGTGGTGGTCATAGTGGTGTGGTAGTTGTGTAGTAATGGTAGTAGTGGCAATAGTCGTGGTAGTGGTGTATAGTATTGGTGGTAGTGGTGTGGTAGTTGTAGTGGTGGTAAAGGTTGTAGTGGTGTATTAATGGTGTAGCAGTGGTGTACCGGGCTGACACAACACCCAGGCCAGATTTATGGTGCGGATGGTGATTGTGGTAGTGGTGTAGTAGCAGTGTTGTAGTGGTGTTGTAGTGGTGGTAGGGGTGTGGTAGTAGTAGTATTGGTGGTAGTGGTGTAGTTGTAGCAGTGTGGTGGTGGGTGGTAGGGGTGTGGTAATGGTTGTGGTAGTTGTGTGGTGGTAGTGGTGTGATGTTGTAGTGGTGGTAGGAGTTGTAGCAGTGTTGTAGTGGTGTAGTAGTGGTGGTAGGGGTGTGGTAATGGTTGTGGTAGTTGTGTGGTAGTAGTAGTAGTAGTAGTAGTAGTAGTATTGGTGGTAGTGGTGTGGTGTTGTAGTGGTGGTAGGAGTTGTAGCAGTGGTGTAGTGGTAGTGTACCGGCCTGACACAACACCCAGGCCAGATTTATGGTGTAGGTGGTGGTAGTGGTCATCCCCGCCTGGCGTGTCTGATCCAGTGTCTCTATTGTCTTAGGAGAGCACAGGGTGACGGTGGTGGTGGTGGTCACATAGTAAAGCTCCAGTAATGTTTTTGTTTTTTGTTAGTGTATGTGAGTTTTTTCTTCGTCTGTCTGTTAAGTTTTATACTGAAATTTTGTCTTCTCTTTGTTTTTGTCATATTGTTTCTTTATCTTCTTTGTTTTATTCATTGTTTTTATTTGTTATTATCGTTATTATTTCTATTACCAGTAGTCATAGTGTACAGGAGTGAGTCTGTATTTATATACTATTATATTCAGTAATAATAACTCTTCTATGTTGACCTCTGATAATTTCCTCACTTGGGTCGTAAGGTCGTCTTCCCTCTCTTCAGTAACAGTAAAAAAAACAAGTTAAGTTTTATTGTATCCGTGTAATTTTAATGTCTTTTTGTTGTTGTTGTTGGCTGTCTGAATACCCCTGTATACTCTTACAACACTAAGGGCTGACCACTAAGGGCTGACCACTAAGGGCTGATCAATTAAGGGTTAAATATTAAAGGCTGACCACTAAGAGTTTAAACACTAACCACAGCTCTTAAGTAATTTCATCTATTGGAATCACATTGCATTTTCTCCCCACTTTCCTCCCCATTCCTCTGCTCACGTTCCTCCCCACTCCCCTGCCCAAACTCTTCCCCCCCCCTCTTTCTCTCCCCACGTTTCTTCCAACCTCTACTGCTCACACTCCACCCTACATTCCTCCCCACGCCTCCTCCCTTCTTTCTCCCTACACCTCTCCCTACGTTCCTCCTCATACCCCGCCCCAAATTCCTCCCCACACCCCTGTCCACATCATCACCCCACATAACTCCTGACACTCCACCCCTCACCCCAGCCACTCCTGTTGACGTCCAAACAGGGGAGACGACCCACCCCTCCACCTCCCCTTCCTTCCTCTCCCTTCCTCCTTGCCCCATTCCTGCCGCCCTACCTTCTTCCTCCCTTCGTCACCCTCCTCTTTTTCCTTCTCTCACTTTTCCCTCTTGCCCTCCTCCCTATTGCTTACTCCTCCTCCCCCTTTCCTTTCTTCCTACTTCCTCCTTCTTACCCCTCTTCCTACTTTCTCTTCCTCCTACTTTCCCTTTTTCCTCTTCTCCCTTCCCCTTCATCCTTCCCTGCCTCACTCCTGCATCCTTCCTTCCTTCCTTCTTCCCTGCCTCTCTAAGATTTTCTCCTTCCTTTGGTTCCCTTCTGTAGTGCTTCCTTCTCCTTTCCTGTTTCTCTCTTGCTTCTTTCCTGTCATCTTCCCATCTTCCCTCTCTCCCTTCATCCTTCCCCTACCCTCTTCCGTTCTTCTTCTTAAACTTGTATGCAGTCATTTAACGCCTTAATCCGTGTGCTGAATTTTTTATAACATCTTTTTGCTTTACTAATTCAAAAGGCTATTATATGTTCCCGGTGATACTGGAACTAATATATTTTTGTAGGGTTTTTCAAGGTAGATCTACGCACTTTATATTGGCAATCTGTTTCGTGTTGTTGGTGCTCGTGTCAAGGTGATAACACTGCCTCACACAACGAGCTGCTTCCTCGGGTGTGTTGTGACGGCCCAGGAGCAGCAGCGTCCGCAAGGTGGTGCTGATGTGTCTTGTGTCATACACCTATGTTGATAAGGTACACACCCCTCTCCCCTTTCCCCCCTTGCCCTCCTTCCTCCTCCCTCCCTCCCTCCTTCCTTCCCTCCCTCCTCCTTCCCCCCCTCCCTCCTTCCTTCCCCCTCCCTCCCTCCCTCCCTCTGTCTCCCACGCAGTGATCCATCATCGTTTTGTTCATGGTCATAAATTGTTGTGTCAGACGAGAACTAAAGAAGGGTAAAGTTAAATAGTTGTCGCTGAAGTGTAGAAGGCTTCCAGCAGCTAAGGCTATCCCGCCCTGAGAGAGAGAGAGAGAGAGAGAGAGAGAGAGAGAGAGAGAGAGAGAGACTACATGATTATGAAGTGTTAATCCAAGATAATTCGAATGGAGTTGTAAGTAAAATAATATAATAAAAGATACATAGGAAGATGTGTTCCCATACTGGACCAACATAAGAAGACTATAGAAGTGAAGGAAACAAGAATGATATAAATAATAATAAAATGCAGTATTATGAAATGTAAAGACTCGAGCTTGTACACCAAAGACAAATTTAATATAACATTTCCTTTATTCACACACACACACACACACACACACACACACATACACACACACACACACACACACACACACACACACACACACACACAAACTGACCTTGAAGATATCCTGACTTGCTATCCTAAATCAGATGTCCTTGAAGATATCCTGTCATCCTATATCATATACACATTGACCTTAAAGATATCCTGCTATTGTATATAACATGTCCTTTGACCGTGCTATCCTAAATCAGTTGCCCATTAACCATGAAGATATCCTGCTATCCTAAATCAGGTGTCCTTAAAGCTATCCTAACACACTATTCTAAATTGGTCTGTTCACAATGGTCTCTCAATTTGTAATCTGACATAAAATAAGTATGACCAATTTTGACCTTTTGACCTGCCTGGAACTGTGAACAAGGGGCACTTATCTTCACTACCAAGACCCTGACTGTGAACTTCTCCGACTACGGTAAATTGTGCTCCAATCTTGTCAATCATGAGGGTAAATTCGGTTGTACTCTCAGGGTCGCTGTTACGTGTTGTGAGACTCGTGTAACCAGCTTGGACTCCTCGGGATTCTTTATAACCCCTTAAGTACGGTGATATTTTAATGAATGATTTGACGTCATTGTATTCAAAGGTTTGTTATCGTACTTGAAGGGGGTTAAATCATCCTACTAAGGGGTTAAGTCATCCTACTCAACGGATTAAATCATCCTACTCAAGGGGTTAAGTCATCCTTCTCAAGGGAGTCAGTCCTCCTATTCAAGGGATTAAGTCATCCTACTCAAGTGGTTAAGTCATTTTACTCAAGGAGTTAAATTCATCCTGCTCATGGGATTAAATCATCCTGGTCAAGGGGTTAAAACTTTGCACGTTAAATTTCCTCCCTGCCGCCTACCGTAAACACAGTCAAGGGAATGTTTGCAGCTGTGGTGATCTCTCGGTGAAAATTCCTGAATGACAGACAATTTAGCTGCCAAACATTGTGTCGGTGTTTACGTGAGTCTGTTTAATGCGCTGCCACACCTCCAGGAGAAGCGAGGGGAGGGGTGGAGGGCGGGAGGGGTGGAGGGCGGGACGAAGGGAAGGGAGAGAGGGAGGGGAGAGAGGGAGAATCTGACGGAGGAATGTCTAAGAACACAGCCCCTTAAACCTGCAGTCACCCCAAGAGGTTCCCCTAAGCCTCCTACATCTCCACCATGACCTTGGGGTGAGGGAGGTAAGGATGAGAGAGGTGGGAGTGAGGGATAGAGGATGAGGGAGGTGAGAGAGTGAGAGAGGTAAGGGATTGAAGTGGAGGTGAGAGAGGGGGTGAAGAAGGAGAGGGGTGAGGGAGGTGGTGGTGAGATAGAGAAGTGAGGGATGTAGGGCAGTTAGGGGCGGTGGGGGGTGAGGGAGGGAAGTGAGGGGGAAGTGGAAGGAAAATTCAACGTATGATAATCCCTCAAGACTCCTGCCAGGTTCTAGAGGTCGTGTCACCCTTAAGACCTTCCGTGAGTTGTGTGTATGTGTGTGTGGTTACGTCCACGCACACACACACACACACACACACACACACACACACACTGCTTACCTCTGTTTGTCAGGATTACCTCTTCGTGATCCCCGTCAGCTCATGGCTTTCAAAGGACCAGAGTTTTTATACATAATGGACCCATAAGCGGTGTGGTGGCCCGCCTGTCTCCTCTGTCCCAAGGTACAGTGATATAGTTTTGTTCCACAGATTGTACAGTGCGGTGAGTGGAACAGTTAATACGGTGAGGTTAAATAATTGGTGTAAGATAGTAGAAGGTATGCGAGAGGTTTTATATATACTTGTGATATAGGATTTGCTTTTGTAAGAAATGTTCGTAATTGATGTTTTGAAATTTCTCCCAGCACTTTTTTTTAATTCGCTGAAAAAAAATAGTTAAAATAAGTTACAATAAGTCACATCAGGTGGGTGTCGCGATTACCAATTAGAGGTGTGTAGGGGAGTGTGGGAACGTGAACTGAACAAGGGCTTGCTGGGGAGTGTGGGCGTTAGGGCATGGGCGCGTGGGGGTAGAGGAATGGTGTCGAGGGTGTCATGGGGCTTATGGATGTGGTGATGAAGGGATGACATGTAGGGTCATGGATGTGTGTGTTGACGCCAGGGGACACGTGGGGTCATTTGGGTATGGGGAGAGAGTGGGCACAGACGTGTTGGTGAAGTTCACAGATCATCGTCTGGCCAGACCTTGTGACGTCATCGTCGTAAGTGGGTGAAAGTGGTGGTGATTGGTGGTGAAGTCATTGGAGTTTATGACGTCATAAAACTGTGACCTCATCGAAGTTATGACGTGAGACAAGAGTGTGAGTCATGGATCAGATACTCAAAGGTTCGTAGGTTAAATTTAACCAGTAGATAATAAACAAAGGTCACTCACTGCTCGTATTACCTTGGCTAAGCGTCTTAATTGCGCAGAGCGCCTAAAAACACTTGGATTGAGCTCAAGTCAACATGGTGTTAAAGTGTGCAGTCGACCAAAAAAGTATTGACTTTTCTCAGTGAAGGATTGTCTTTCTCTGGGGGAAGTTATATGTCCTTCAGCCTATTAGTGTGAAGGTCAGATGGCGAGGTGTGTCCTGCTGAACTTGTTGCCCCCTCCCGACCCGGCAGTGTGAGATGAATAGGTGATGTGCAGGTGAACAGAGAAGGAAAATGAAAGGACAATCAAGAAGGAACGAAACCTGTAAAGAATTAAAAATATCCAGAACAGTGAGGAGGTGCAGTACGAGGAGTTAGTCAGCCAAATGACCTCACTGACTCGCCACGTTAATAAAATACTAATTAATTTAGCAGTGAAGAATTAAACGAGTAATAAAGTTCCTCCCTAGACTGATGAAATGAACATTGGCAACTGCTGGGAGTAAGTTGCCATCTACCACTATAAACGACTTTGTTGACAAAAACTTGAACTTCTTAGCATCTTCCTGACCTAAGAGTATATTTGAGGTGATCTACGAATTTTAAAGTTAACTGTAAGAATAGGTAGTATGACTGCCATTGAGAATGACTGAACAGTGAAGTGTGTTGTGAGGCGGGACTAGACGGTCATGAGTGCTGGATATGATCCGTCATGAAGTAAAGGTAGTACTTGGTGTGACGATACATTTGTCATTGCTTTATGTAGTAATTCTTCTTCATAAGTATTATTATTGATGCATCTCAACGTGAGTACTCGTATTCTGTAGATTTCTTTTACCATGAAACAGAGTCCCGTAGTGGCAGTACGGGTAAAGCACACTGTGAATTAAGTATCTTACCGATACACAAGGCAGTGTTGCCGTCACTGTGCTCCAACCTGGGACTCTTAGAGCAGAAATCGATCTTTGTACACTCAGATGACACAGCGTCAACATGCAACATATAGGAACGGTAGAATCTGTCTGAAGAACCCTGGACAAGATTCCTCATAGTACCTGATCACTCTGGCTGTGGGGGACAGTTTTAACCTGGGGAAGACAAAGAGCAACAACTGTGATGGTAGGAAGATGTCACCTGAACTATCACCAGGTAGACGCCAGGTGGACTGAATGGAGATGTAAGAACGTATCCAGTTGACTCGCTTAAGCCGAGGCACAATGGTGTTTGGTACAATGACATTGATATACAAACAGAAACTTTGTCTAAGTAAATG